>NC_066628.1:29402433-29716287 GCF_025201925.1 Gopherus flavomarginatus
GCTTCCTACTGGGGTCACCCGCATGGTGAGTTGGGTTGATGATCTCTATCCTACCTAGCCCATCCCCGATGAACCTTCCCTGCCTGTTTCCATTTTCTCCTGCCCAGCCCTGTGGCACGGTTCCATCCCCCACTGATCACTGTTTGGCTGATTCCTGAGGTTGTGGTTTTGCAATAGCCTTGAGCTGGCCATGGACCTTCGCCCGGTGCACCTGCCGGTGCCTCTGCCCTGGCTGGTTGTGCACCCCCAAGCTTAACGTGGTGGAGGGAAGGGATTGATGGGTCATGTCCTGGATGCACTCTGTTCTCGTGTGTTTTTTCTGAGCATATATTTCCTCCTCAGAACCATGGGGCTCCATAACCATCCAGCGGCTGTAGGAGAGGGGAGGGTTAAAAACAGGACAACTAACTGCTGATTTGTTTTGAAACAATAACAATCCTTTTTCCTCTAGTGACCAGCAGAGGGCAGCACACACATGGTATTGCAGGCAGCAGAGCCCCATACCTATGGCTGTAACAATAGGGGTGTTTCATATCCCGATAGCTATTGTAAAGTACAATCCTAGTGGAGACATGGCTCTGGAGAATTTATCCCAAGGGAACTAGTGGAGGGGGGATAGGGTTGACCTTGACTAGCTACATCAAGGTCAGATTAGCTGCATCTGGCCTCCCTGGGGATTGTATATTGTCCTAGCTACCTTGGGCTGAAAACACACCTATTTTTTGCAATGAAGGCATAACTAATGAAGGTGGCAAAACAAGGGGAGTGTGTGAGGATGGGAAGGTGAAACCTTGGGGAAATCACCCTTCTTTCGGCTAAGGATGGAAGAAGGAGCCTGGGTACAACCTGAGCCAGCCAGAACTGTGAATTTCTTTACTGAAGTGCAAAGTCCATTGAGTAAATTTTCCTTCCTTGGTTTCAATCATGGTCTCTGCACTTGTGTGCTCCAGCTGGGAACAGAGAATGGAAAAGAAAACCAGATCCACAAATAAATTTCTCCACTTCAGCACCTTGCACCTCTGAGTGACCATCAGCTGTTCCATTCAGAAGGGCCTTGTTCACTCTTTGTGCTTTCTGATGTTGCTGTTTAAAATAATTCCAGTCATCAAATCAGGGACAAGGTAAAAGGCCGTGTGATCAACCACGCACCACACATGGCTGACAACAGAGCTGGTCACAACATTTCAAAATCTGACATTTCGATGGAACACACAGGATGAATTTTTACGAGAACGTTCCTGAAAACTTGGACCTGTTTTTCAACCAGCTCTAGCAAGTGACTGGCAGGAACATTCCAAGGGGGCAAGCGGGCCAGAGGGAGTTGACTTTGGCACCACAGTTTTGGACAGATTTGGGGTTGGGGGGATGGGGAGTTGTGAAGCAGGAAGCCCAGGCCAGAACAAGTGGCAGCAATGCAGGCAGAAGAGGATCTGGGGAGCATAACAATTGCCATATTGGGTCAGACCAAAGGTCCATCTAGCCCAGTATCCTGTCTTCTGACAGCGGCCAATGCCAGGTGCCCCAGAGGGAATGAACAGAAGAGGTAATCAAGTGATCCATCCCCTGTCGCTCATTCCCAGCAGGGTGAAGTTTGAGCAGAGGGACAGCTAGGAAAGGGCCAGGGTGGGTTCTGGGGATTTAAGAGGAAAGATGTGACTGGGCGTGCGGGGAAGGGGGAGCAAAGCAAGAGCTGGTGGTGAGAGTGCAGGCCTGCATGGCTTGCCATGGTGATGACTGGAGCGAGCCAATGTTCTGCATAAGCATCAATCTCTTCCTTGGGATTCGTCACTTGCTGAGATGATTTTCTTGCCATGTCTTGGCCTGACTTTACCAGCAGGCTGGGGACTTGGATTTCTGCTGAGCTCCTAAACCCGGTGCATCATTTACATTTCCTCCCTGTGATGCAGGGGACAGGCTAAACCCGGCACAAACCTTGGGATCCTGAGCACACAGGCCAGTGGCTAGAGCAACACAGCCCCTGCACCCGCCCTTTCTGAGGTGGGTCAGAGTCAGCAGTCAGCTGCATCAGCTCTGCATGCAGCTGCTTTGCACAGCCAGAGCAGCACCAAGTCGATGGCACTTACTGGGGAATCTGGTCTGCTGATGACAGAGTCAGCCTGCATCACCCTGCTCAGACTCCGTTGTGGCCACGTCCGTTTCCTCACCACGCGGGTCTCCACTGTGATGTGCGTGAACATCAGGTACCCCCCTGCCAGGGCCCCACACTGTGACCCCAGATTTGTTAATTATACTCAACTGCTGTGAGAATGAGCCTGTTGTCTTTATTATTATTGCATGGTATTATTCATATTACGGCCCTTGCGCTAGGCGCTGGACAAACACCGACCCAAACAAGTTCTATTTCATTCATTTGTTCATTTCTTAAATGGCTTTTTTGGCAAAAATTGACATTTTTTTTGTGAGGAAATTGCTCTTCTCATTGAAAATGGTCAGGTTTTTGGTCCAAAAAACTGACGATCTTCTCCTTTGGATTTTGTTGAAAAAAGAAGGTTTTTATGAAAAGTGTTATTGAAAATGAATTTTTTGCCTTTTGGTTTTTGTCAGAAGTTCTCATGGGGATCAAAGTCCTTGCCTGGCCGGCTCCGTCTGTGGGCACAGAAAGAGACAGTGATGCTTGGGGTTAGCTCTGGGGGACAGGAAAGGAAGAGCTCCCCCGTCAATGAGCTGCCACATCTCCAAGGAGATGGGTGTGGCACCCCCTGCCCCAACCCCTACTTTATGTGAGAGCAGACAGATGGGGTGTGCCTTGTAGGCAGCGCATGTCCTCTCCCCTTGCACAGTGAGATCACATTGATTCCTCTGCACCAACAGACCAGTGGGGGAAATGGACCAGCAACGCATTAGTTTCTTATTCCAGTTTCTTATTCTCCTCTCTGCCTGATTGGGGTTGTTTTTCACCCTGACCCTGCTGTGCTGAGATCAGAAAAACAGCTCTGGCTGCTTTCAGCAGGCGAGCGCTGGTGATTTGATCCCTTTTGGCTTCCTCTCATGGGAGCATTTTGCTTTTGGGAAAGAATTTCCCACTCGCTCATCTCACAGACACTTCAAGTCTCCAAATTGGGAAACCTCTCATGGGGAGGGGAGAGGAGAGCTGATCGGAGCATGTGGTGGGAGGCCAGAACACTGAGGATTGAAGCAGAGTCTCTGTTTAATCTGTTTAGAGATTAGGCACATAACAGCCCCAGATTTTGGCATCGGAGCCAGACAGGTGATGAAAGACTCCTCCGTTCTCACTGCAGAGGAGCCAGATGTTCTGTGGGAGCTGCTTGGATGGGTTCAAAGTACACAGCCCCTTTGTGCAGCCGGCCCTGGGGCTGCGGCCTGGGCTGGGAGAGGGGATTGACAAATTCATGTCACTGGCTGTAAGAAAAAGGATTTCTGCAGCTTGCCTCTCCGCTCTGCCAGGAAACAGACATGGCATCTGTCCTGGGGGTGTCAGGCTGGCTCAGAAACTGATGGGAGCTTGTCAATGCTGCTTTGTGCCATCGTGCTGCTGTAAATTGGGCCCAGCTGAGACTGTCTCAGTGGTACCAGCTGAAATGCCCGCACTGAGGGCCCAACTCCAGTGTGACGCTGCTGAAATGCTGCTGGGTGTTGAGATCACCAGGGCTGCAGGGTCTAAAGCTGAAGGACAACAGTGCGGATTCAGGCACAAGGCATTAGCACAGAATCAGTGCCAGGATGCCCCCGGTACTAACCCTCCCTCTGCCTCAGGCACATTTCTTCCCCTGCCTGCACCATGCCTTCCCCTCTGCACATGAGGCTACCGGACCAAATTTGGCTGTTACAGTGATGTAAATCTGGAGTAAGTAGAGTGAGCTTGAACTCCGGCTGCACTGATCACAAGGAGCAGGAAGCAATAGTGGGTCTTAGCCACCTTTCTGCTGGGAGCCTAATTGGCCCCTGGCATAAATTAGAGTAGCCACAGGGCTGCTCTAACTTACATTGGGTGGAATGATCCCCTTGGCAGCATTTCCCCAGAACACAGCATGGTCTAGCCCCAACCCCATCACACTCTCTCCCTGACCCAAGCCAGCCTCAGAATGGGGAGGTGGGGGGTGGATGGTGTAAATCTGACTGTGCCTCTCAGGGATTCTCCAGTAGCACAAAAGGGAGTGACCCTGGGCCAAGGATCTGGTCCATTGCTTCCAACTGGCTGACTTTGGATTTACAATGGTGTAAATGAGTGTAAAATGTCATACAAATGTAGGGCTGGAAGGGACCTCGGGAGGTCATCCAGTCCAGCCCCCTTCACTGAAGCGGGACCAAGTCAATGTAGACCATCCCTGATGAGCGTTTGTCCAGTTGGTTCTTAAAATCCAGTGACGGTGATTCCCCAATGGTCCTACACAGCCACCATCATCATCTGACTTTCCTACATTAGCTCAGCACACAGGCGATCGCTGGGCTGGTCAGTCAGCCGCAACTGCAGTCCCGATGCTACCGTCTTACGAGAAAGGGCCATGGCCCCAGTCAGCAGAGAGCAGATCCCCACCCTCCATTGTGAAGTAGGGAGCTCAGGAGAGGTCTGTATGGCTTGTCTTCTCCTCCCCATGCGGAGCCGTGGCTGCCCCACATGAGGTAACCCTGTGTTATCAGCCTCTGATCCCGAGCCTATTGAAATCAGTGGAAAGAGAAGATTCCCCTTGACTTTGACAGGTGCTAGATCAGCCCCTGAAGTGCTGGACCTCTCTGTGGAAAGCCTCTCTTTGCGTTTTATGGATTGGGACTGTCTCATTGTAGTGTAGCGCAATAGCGATGCTGCTATTTAATTAAATTTCAGTTCTCAGCATGAGCACCCATAAAGCTGCATTAATGGAGTTAGAGCTTATGCTCACACTGCTAAAGAAACCGTTGTAATATCTTTAGAGAGAAGGGAAAACATCTTGCACACAGCACACTGGAGTGGAGGTTTTTACTCCGTAAAGATGTTTAAATTGTTCCTTTTATACTCAGTAAAATTAAGTCATGTTGGGAATTATTGGCTGTACGCTACTGATCTGAACTCAGTCGCATGTACCCAGGATCACATCTGCAACTGAAGGAAACTGATTTCTCATCTAAGCTGATACAAGCCATGTCAGCTGAGCATTTTGTCCACAGAGAGTAGCTGGAGACAATAGACCCTGATTCTCAGGTGGTGTAAATCCATGTGTATCCACTGACATCAACAGAGCGACATCGATATATACTTATTGCACAGGATTATAGCGCTACAGCTACAGCAAGGGACATGACCACCGTTTGATTAATTCTAGTTCTCTTAACAGGTTCCCGGTACTGACATGCTACACAAGAATTCATGAGTATGCCAGTGTGTGTGTGGGGGGGGGGGCGGTAACTGATGTAAGTGCATCTTCCATGTGTATCTTTTGTGAACAGCAAGTAATTTCACTCTCTGGCTCACAGGCACACTCAGTAGTACAACATGCAACATGATATTGCCAAGGTGGCAGGACTATAATGGATTATTTCACAGAGGAACAAGATGGGCCATGCTGTCAGCTGTGCCAAAGTGCCAGATTTCCAAAGGTAGCTAGGCACCTGGAGATACAGAGAGGAGCCTGTGGTGCGGCAGCCACCTCACCCCCATGTGAGAGGGGGTTAGAGTAGGCCAGAGAGGCTGTGCAGGCTGGCAGCAAATCAAGGAAGGGCTTACTGAGAGCCAATCAGGCCCAAGATTAGAGCCAGCCAATGAGGGCTAGGCTGGGCCATATATAAAGGCTGCTCAGACGAGCAGTAGGGAGTTTGTCCTAGACCTTCAGAGGGGAAGGTCTGTGTCTTGAGTGAGAAGACCAGCACCTGAGACAGCACCGCCTCAGGGAAGTAGAGGGGAGCTCTAGGCTGCAGGCCCTGAGGGCAGGGCCTAGCTGGTGCAAAGGGGCCAAAAGGGAAGTGGCCCAGGGAGAGAGACACACAAGGGGAGAGAAGGAGGGCAGGAAGGATGCCACCAAAGCGTCCCTGGGTTGGGACCCAGTATAGAGAGCAGGCCTGGGTCACCCCTTGCACGAACACCCAGCCCATGGATGTGGTGAGAGTGGACTGCAACAGCTCCTGATGCTAGGGGTTAGACTTTAGGGTGTGGTTGACCACAGTGGCTGGGGTGCAGAAGGACTTCTGATAACACCAGCCCTCTGGAAGGGGGTCAGACTGGAGCAGTGGACACTGCCGTGGGGCCGTGTCCTGAAGGAGATGCTGCTGAGCGGGGAGCAATGTGGGTTCAGACAACAGGAAAGGAGCAGAGGATGGACGGGACACCATTGGCAGAGGGCTCTCCTCCAAGGACTGAGCTAATTCCTGAAGTCACCAGCAGGAGGTGCTGTGGTGGTGAGTCCCAACATGGTTACAGGGCCCAGTGGGGTGGTCAGATGTGCCCGGACACTAGCCCCTATTGATTTCAGTGGGTTGAGGCACCTGGGCACATCTGACCATCCCACTGGGCACTTGCCTTTCAAAATCCAGCCCAAAGTGCCGGACTCACTTGTGGAAATGGGTCTTTTAAAAATCGCATCCTATACTCTGAATCCACAGAACCACACAGTGGTGAAGCAGTGTGGGCTGCTACGCACAAAGCATGCCAGATGCCAAACAACAAAAGCAAGGTAAAGTTAAAGCACCTAACTGTACATCCCGCTTGTCTCCACTGAGACTCACACCTTACCATCCCCTCAGCTACCATACCACATGCCATGCACCACAGTCTCAACGCAGCCCCCCCATCTGCACGCACCCCTCTACCAGATGGTTTCCCCCCACTGCTAGCAGTTGTGGATGGTTGGAGCAATAGTGAGTTGTGCTGGGAGAGGATCAATGATGGAGCCAGGTTTTGTGACTGGGAGGATGATGGGTCATTGGGGGTAAGCAGCAGTGGCTTCTGTCCCCTGGGGCTGGGCCCAGCTCCCTGCTTCAGGCATTGCAACCTGGCTCAGGGGGTCAGAGCACCATTCACGTTTGGTCCAGCTGCCCCTCTGTCATGACAATTGGCAACCTGGCACACAGGGTCACAGTGCCACATGACTATGTGTGTCAGGTGACAAGGCCTGGAGCAGGGCACTGGGCCCAGCCACCACTGGCAGGTGAGAGTGGGCTGGGCTTCTAGCCAGCCCGATGAGAAAACTCATGTCATGCACCTCCTAGGGTCAGTTGCATAATATGCTAGAACAGGCACCACACAGAGACCTAATGGCTAGGTGCAGGGGAAGCACTGGCCCCCTCAGTCCCTTTATTAGCTCAGCCACTTGAGCGGGTAGTTTAAGGCAGTGATGGAAAAATGGTACCCTTAGGAGCAAGAGTGTTTGCACCTGCCCCTCACCCCCATCAATTATATACATGTCCAATCAATTATGCACCTGTACACTCATCTCCATCAGTCAGTTTTGTGTGCACCCAGCCCCCTCCCCCATCCATCAAGTTTCTGTACAATGGTGAGTGTCTGCAGGGGTTGGGGGCGAGAGGGGAAGGGGGATGAGGTAGTGGGTAAGGAAGGCAGATAGGATAGGGCAGGGAGAAGAGAAGGGAATGGGGCGGGGGAGAGGGATGTGGAGGAGAGAGATGGGGCAGGAGAAGAGAAGGGCATAGGGGAATGGGAGGGAAGTGGGAGTCTCGCATGCAGCATCCCATCTGCAGCAGCTGGGGCTCCCCTGTTAAGCTGGCCCATCCCTCCCCAGCACTGGCAGCCCACCTCCAGTGGGTTCCCATGCCACAGGTACTCCCTCCAGCACCTCCAAATATCCCTCCTAATATACAGACACCCCTCCAGCATCCCGCAATGCCCCCTCCAGTACCCTGCCCTTTGGCAGTGTCCTCTCTTTGGGAACTTGAAATATGGTAACCTTAGAGGTCCCTCTGTTCTCATGGCCTCAGTTTCTGGAGCTAGTGGAAGTGATTCCACCCTGTGAGCAGCCTCATGCCCCTAGCACGTGGGCTGGGCACTGGGCTCGCATGGTCAACCTCAGAATTCAGGTTGTGTGACCGTGAGCCCAGCAGATATGGGGCTGGGGCAGGGCATTTGAGGGGGGCATGGGAGTGTGGGGGGAGTGAGCGGGCTGCAAAGGCAGATCCCTGGAGGGCGAGTGGGGTGTGACTGGGCTGCTGAGAGGCAGGTGCCCAGTGCGGATGAGTACTCCAGGGAGTGCCTTGAGGAGCATCTCATGGCAGTCAAACTCCAGGGGCCGGCTCCAAGAGGTGTCACCAGCCGGCACCAGGCTCCTTTGGGGCAGGGGCAAGAGCGTGTCAGGGGCACAGCTCAGAGTTGTGCCACCTGCCTGGGGAACGCCTGTTGATGCAGAGGCAGCCCAGCTCAGGAAGCAGGGCAGGGAGGACTGCTGGGCAGCCACCCAGCTCCCACAGTGGGGAGAATCAGGGACCCAGCGGTCCTGCAGCTCCCACCAGCTTCCGATCTGCCAGCTCCTGGCAGGAGGCGATGGTTTTCAAACTGTGGAGTGCATTTCCCTAGGGAGGTGTGCCTCTCAGTTTGAAAACTTCTGTGCTAAATGGGATGCAGAAATCTGGAAGGGAAAGTGAGCCTCCACACCCCCACGTCCCCCCTAGGGGGTGCAAATATGACTGCTTGCCCTGAGCACTAAAATGCTTAGTCACAGCTCTGTGAGGAGGAGCTGTGTGGCAACATAACTGGGTAATGATGCTGTTCAGAGCCTTGGAGAGAAAGCAAAGTGCAGATGCTAGCCTCGTGAGGCTATCTGCCTTGCTGGGGAAGAACACAGCGTAGGCGGGGAGTTGTGCAGCCTGGAAAAACACCAGTCAGGAGAGAGCTGCTGGTCTCCACCCGGGTGACATGATGGCTGAGCCTAGAGGGGTACCCTTCCTGAACTACGAGGGGGATATGAGGCCGGTGCCCTGAACTGTGACAAGGCTGACGGAGGCTTATCAGTCAGGTTCATGGGCACAGCCAGAGCACAGATCCAGAGAATACCTGTCAAAAATGTATAAAGAGAAACCAGACAAACTGCATAGGAAATGCAAAGGACTCTGCCACCTTAGCAGATCACCGACAGAGTCACTGGTGGGGAGTTTTGTTGGTTTCTGAAGAGCTAAGGAAAGCAGAAAATAGAATGCAAGTGAGAACATAGGAACCGCCAGCCTGGAGCTCCATCTAGTCTAGTAGCCAGCTTTAAAGGGTGGTGCAGGAAACGCCATAGGAGGCTGTGATAAGATAACTCTAAGGAACAGTTTGAGGGATTAGATCCCTTCTAAATTCTTGACGGAGGCTACATCAGTTGTCAAGGAAGCTTCATTGTGCTAGATTTCAGTCTTCTGCCCCATCCCTGAGACCAGGCCTTGTACGGTGGGCTGGGAGAAGAGCCTGCTGTGTAGAGAAAGCTGGGGGATGAGGAGAGAGTCAATCTGCTGCAGTTGGCTCCTGTTTCACCTTTGTGCTCCCTCCTGACAGCGACCCCATTGCCCTGGCCCATTGCCAGCTGGTGGTTGAGATGTAAAACCAAGGACCTGACCCCTTGTGCTCATTACCAAGCCCCTCTGTGAGCCTTTCCTTGGTGCCCTGCAGTGGTATGAGGCTGCTGAATCCTCTTCCAGAAGTGGCTGCATTTCAGTGGTGAGCGAAGCAGTCCCTGCATATGGGCTTGCAAAGCTCATTGGGGTCCCTAGGGTGGATGGTGCTGTAGCGTAGCAATGGGAAGGATTTCCCTCCCATTCCCCACAGCAGACTCAGAATTCAGCCCTGTTCAGTAGCTGCTGCTGCGTATTTCCCTCTCCACGAGTGGAGCCAAGAGTGCGGAGCCCCGGCAGCTCCCAATCCAACGCGGCGGGCCGGGATGACTCATCACAGCCCCCAGAGAGCAGACATTTGTATTGCTTTGTTGGTCCTCAATAAACCTGCGTCAGCAGCTCCCCCTGATCGCACTGCGGAGTCATGCGATTACGGCAGCTCTTCAAAACCAGTCACTGGCACAAGCTTTGATGTTTCCTGTGCTCCGCGGTTGCGAGCTGACTTCTGGGGACCATGCTCCTAAACTAATTGCTGCAGTGTTATTTTTAAATTAAAGACTTTGGGGGAGCTAGAACGCTAATCCTCATTACACTTTAAACGACAGCAGTTAGCTGTGTTCAGTTTCTGTTCTCTTTCATGTGCCTCTGCCAGATGCCCCAATAGCTCAGCAGCCCTGAGCCCACGGTGTCCATCCTAAATGGACAATGGTAGAGATGGGCCCGAGTTGCAAATCTCCCATCCAGCTCCTGACCCGGATTCTTCCTAAGTCTGAGGGCATTTGGATCTGGAAGTTTGGCTCAAGCCTATCTCTATGGTGAACAGAATTCAGGTGCTGAGTATGGGATCAGGTTTTCTAATGCATTCTGGGCTCTCGGCACTGCTCTGTCACTGCATTCCCTTGGAAGAGGGTAACACCCAGCTGGAATAAAGCCAGTGTAGGCAGCTTCCATACCACTTTCCCCCACAGTCCCCCACCTAAGGGGCATGTGGGGATTCTGTTGGGGGCTGCTGAAGTATTACTATGTGCTGGCAATTTCTAGCTGGCAGACGGACCCTTGGGGGCTGTTAACAGCTAGCATAGGATAGAGCAGCTTCAAGGTTGCTCTAATCTACTTGGGGCTAGCATAGAACCAGTCAAGGACTGCATTAACTTCAATGGAGCTACAGTTGTTCATATCAGCTGTGTGTCTGTCCCAGAGTGAGTGAGTGGAAGGCAAACAGACTAGGTTTACCTAGAGAAAACTACGGCTAGTGTAAATGGATGTAGTGCCATTGGAATCAAACTCCGGTTTACATCAGCTGAGAATAGGCTAAATTCCCCATTCACTAACAAAATCTGTGCTGACTTGTGAAATTGCAGTCAGTCATATTTTAAATGAGAGTTTGATGTATACCCCAGTCTCTCCCTTGCTCTGCCTGCCCAGCTCTGCATTCTGGGCCCTGTGCACCAACTGCTCGCATTATCAGCACTTCAGCAAACGATTTTCTGCCCCTTCTTGGTGTTTTAGGGTGTGTGATTACAGCTGGTTGGGAATTTTCTAATGAAACTGGCTTCTTCACAGGGATGTGCACAAGGGGGGCAAGCAAGGGCAAGCGTTCCTCCGGCCCCGGGGCCACAGAGGGAGAGCCATCTCCTGCGGCTGCCAGGGAAAAGCGAGCTCCACCAACCCTGGGGAAGTGAGGGCAGGGGGGCGGGGAGGCAGCTCCATCTGCTGTAGCGGGGAGAGTCAGCTCCTCTGAACCTGGAGCCACGGAGGGAGATCCAGCTCCTCCAGCTGCCAGGAGAGAGCCAGCTCCACTGGGGCTGCTACGGGGAAAGGCAGCTCCTTCAGCCGCAGGGGGGAAGAGGAGAGGCAGCTCCTCTAACTGCAGGGCCCACAGAAAGTGCCCCTCCAAGAGCAGCCAAATTTGTATTCCTGTGCACACCCCTGCTGCTTCAGTAAACGCTGATTCGTGTGCATGCACATCCACGTGCTCCTCCATATGTGCTTGCTCATGCACACAAGCTCACCCATACGTGCTCTCACACATGCCTTCATATGTGCAGCAAGCTTACATGTACGTGCCCACACAGTGTGCCTGCACCTATGCTCACTAGTACAAGCTAATGCTATGCATATGTGCACCTGTACAACTCGCTCATCTGTACATGGTCGTAAAGTGTGTGTACACACATGCTCACCTGTACAGGCTCACAGTACACGCACACTCACAGGTATGCACTCACAGTGCGTGCACACCAATGCTCACCTATATGCGCTCACACAGTGTGCATGGTGACAGGTTTCAGAGTGGTAGCAGTGTTAGTCTGTATCAGCAAAAAGAACAGGAGCACTTGTGGCACCTTAGAGACTAACAAATTTATCTGAGCCTAAGCTTTTGTGGGCTATAGCCCACTTCATCGGATGCATGCAGTGGAAAATACAGTAGGAAGATATAGATACACAGAGGGCATGAAAAAATGGGTGTTGCCATACTAACTAGAACAAGAGTAATCAATTAAGGTGGGCTATTATCAGCAGAAGGAAAAAAACCCCTTTTGTATTGATAATCAGCCACACTATCAGAGGCTCGTTCACCTGCACATCTACCAATGTGATATATGCCATCATATGCCAGCAATGCCCCTCTGCTCTGTACATTGGCCAGACTGGACAGTCTCTATACAAAAGAATAAATGGATGCAAATTAGATGTCAAGAATTATAACATTCAAAAACCAGTCGGAGAACACTTCAACCTCCCTGGTCACCCAGTTACAGACCTCAACGTCATAACACTCCAACAAAAAAAACTTCAAAAACAGACTCCAACGAGAAACTGCAGAATTGGAATTAATTTGCAAACTGGATGCCATTAAATTAGGCTTGAATAAAGACTGGGAGTGGATGGGTCATTACACAAAGTAAAAACTATTTCCCCATGCTAATTTTCCCCCTACTGTTACTCACACTTTCTTGTCAACTGTTGGAAATGGGCCATCCTGATTATCACTACAAAAAGTTTTTTTCTCCTGCTAATAATACCCCACCTTAAGTGATTACTCTCGCTACAGTTGATATGGCAACACCCATTTTTTCATGTTTTCTATGTATATATATCTTCCTACTGTATTTTCCACTACATGCATCTGATGAAGTGGGTTTTAGCCCAGGAAAGCTTATGCTCAAATAAATTTGTTAGTCTCTAAGGTGCCACAAGTACTCCTCATTCTTTTTACAGTGTGCATGCAGACATTCAGGCAGTGCAGACTCACTCAGTGCGCACACACACCTATGCATGCACATAGAGCAAACACACACACACATACTCACCTGGCTGTACATGCATGTCATGGGGTTCAAACTCCACTGGTGGTGCCTCCTGCTGGCCATCCTGAGCATTAGCTCTGGCCAGGCACCGGGCCCTCCTCTGCATCTCTCCCATCACCCTCTTGCCCTGCGGACCTCACTCCAGAACTGCAGCCTCCTCTTCATGACTTGGCCTTCTGGCTAGGTCACCATAGGTGTTCCCTCTTGGGGGTATCAAAGTCCCTCTTGACAAATGGGCTCTGGCAATCTGCTTGCTCACTGCCCTGCCAGTGCTACTTTGCCAGAGACTGGTAGGGAGACCCAGGCCCACCCTCTACTCCAAGTCTCGGCTCAGGGGCCCTCTCATCAGCTGCCAAGGTTTGACCTGCCCCACACCTCGCTGCTTTTCCCAGAGCCTTGTCCTGTGTTCCTGACTTCCCCCATCTCTGGGTTCACCAGCCTCCCAACTCCCTCCTCCCAGGGTGTGATTGTGGGCTGTCCTTTATAGTCCCAAACATACCTCCCTTCACCCAGGGAGTGACTTCAGACTTCTTCCCTGTAGCCCCCTCTATTGCCAGCTTCCTGGCTTATATAGGCTGCCCCAGTTCCTGTTGTGCTGAGCTTGTTCAATGGAAATGCTTGCTCCTTGTCTCCTTCTCCAAGTGCAGCCTGGGCAATTAATTGGCACACACACTTACACACTGAGCATACATGCTCATACACTGAGCACACACACACTCACGCTTATGCACACACAGTGCACACACTCCCATGCTTACATGTGCCTGCACGCACACACAAGCTCCCACACACAAGCTCACACACACTATATAAGCAAGGCATTGCAGTCCTGGGGTGGGAGGTTGCTTTACTCTCCATAGCTTCACCCAGCATCTGCCTCTGTCTGCTAGAAGAGAATCACTAGTCTCCCAACCCATCCAAAGCCATCCAGCTGTGTGATCACCAATACAGGCAAAGCAAGCCTGTTCATATGAATGATGGTCAGGATCAGGGTGCTCAGCAGCGTGCCCTTCATGCCAGGGCCGCCCTGGGGGGGGGCAAGTGGGGCAATTTGCCCTAGGCCCTGCAGGGGCCCCGCAACCCCTGGCCTAGCGGTGGTCTGGGTCTTCGGCGGCGTGGGGCCCTTCAGTGCTGCCGAAGACACAGAGTGACTGAAGGGTCCCCTGCCGCTGAAATGCCCCGCGAGCCCTGGCCTGATGGCAGTCCAGGTCTTTGGCGGCATTTCAGCAGAGGAGGCCCTTCAGTGCTGCTGAAGACGCAGAGCAACTGAACACCCCCCCCCACCACCACCACCGAAATGCCGCTGAAGACCCAGACCGCCATCAGGCTCCCCTGCTTTGCCCCAGGCCCCCTGAATCCTCTGGGCGGCCCTGCTCCATGCTACCTGGCAACGGTTTGACAATGGCACCAGCTCTCAAAAACCAGCTGGGATGGCTGGAGAGGAGTCACGGGACTTGTTTAGTTTAAGCCAAAGTCCCAGAATTCCAGTCAGTTCCAGTAGGCATCCCACCATGTACTGCGAGAAGCCCCAGAATGCATAGAGCCTCATGGTGGAACATTGCACCATGGGATAGCTGCCCAGAATGCTGCTCAGCAATGATTGCCAAGGGAAGTATCTTAAACTGGCATAAACAATGCGGAGTGGATGCACTGCTTTAGGCTCCTTCTCCCTCATCACTTATAGTGGAAAAACATGCTCTGAAAACACTTTCTCATGCAGCCCAAGCTGTTGCTTCTCTCGCCAGCTGCTGGCCACTAGCAGCACTGCAGGACGCTGCTGCCTGTATTCTCCTTCCTGTGCTTTCAAACCCTTTGCTATTTTCCCTGGAGGCTGAGGATGGCATTACTGCCCCATTTATGTGGCTTCGGGGCTAGGAACCAGCCGCACAGGCAGAAGCTCACAAAACTGAGGGTGCCGTTTTCAGCTGAGTATCCTGATGACTCATTTGATGCGATAGAGGGACGTATGGCTCCCAGGGTCCCATTTGGATCTGGTTATTATTAGTCATTCTGTTCAGAGTAGCAGATAAGTGCTTTATAAAACCCAGAACAAGCCCAGGGCCCTCACCCTGCAAATAATCACAGTGTAACTTAGACACACGTGGCACACAAAGCAACAGTTCAGTGTCTGATCCCAACTCCCTGAGTGTTCGCAGCTCAAACACTCATTTTATAAGGGGATCGAACCAAACTCTGGATCTGAACTGCCCAGAGCTTTGTGGTGCTTTAAAACTAGATCCAGAGTTGTGGCTTGTGCCCAGGACTGGTTTGAAGAAAGTTTTACCTTAATCAGAGAGAAGGCGAGTGAGAGGTGTTTGCTGGGTGAAGTGTAGCCAAAGGAAGGCTTTGAACAGGAGAAGTTGTGCTCTACTAGATTGACCAGATAGCAAGTATGAAAAATTGGGACGGGGGGCTGGGTAATAGAAGCCCATACCAAAAAAAAGCCCCAAATATCAGGACTGTCCCTATAAAATTGGACATCTGGTCACCCTATGTGCTAGTCACATGGTGAGTGGGACACTGTTATTGACAAAAAGGTGTAGCCAGTTGTTGTTTGACTCCACTCGCGGCTCGTTCTTAGAAGTGTTCAAGAGCCCAAATAACCAAATGTAGCCACAATTATTGTTTAAAGAGAAAGCTGGACAATATGAAAAGGAGATACACGTTCTCTCCTTCTGGGAAGCAATGCTTAGCTCACCGCATGGTCACCTTGCACAGAAGGTGTACTTCAAAGACACGCGTTTCTGCCAGCCGTATTTACAAGATGATTTTACAAGTTACAAAACTCTACCTATCACTAAAATCCTGCCCACCAGTTCGTTACAGTGCTGTAACTGCTTGTTTTTTTCTGTACCTTATTTACCATAGGTTTCTCTATGTTCAGGCCATTCCCAGCCTGTGCGAGGCCTCCCCAGTTATGTATCTTGGCTTTGACAGGGTTCCTGTTTTCTATGGCCAAAATATTGTGGGATACTTGGCGTAGGTGAACGGAATAGTGGGGAGAGCCTGATACATTCAGCCGACAATCTCAGCACTTTTTATCTATCTATAATGCATTTTATGATGTTAATTCCATGCACATAACACCCATTCATGTGGCATATGCAACCCCTAATGTGTATGTATTGGCCAACATGGGTCACTGCAATAACATACATGTTAATGTACAGCCAGCACATTCAGGACCTGATCTTGAGGGGTGCTGAGCACCAACAACTCCAGGGAAATTAATGGGAGCTGTGGGAGTTCATCTCCGCAGGATCAGGCCCATAGGGCTCTGGATCAACCTTTGGAGGAGCAAACAGTACATCCAACATGTGGATTGGGAGCCATGATTGCACCAGGGTAAGTGACAAGTGGAAATATGTTTGTTGGCCTTCACTTACAGTAATTCCTACCAAGGTTCATCCCTACCAAGCATTTCAGCACCTGAATCCCTCCTACCCTATTCAGATCCGCTCCTGGGCCCTTATACTCTGCTTCTGAACCCCCCTTACCTCCCAAACTACTGCAGCAGGATCTCACCTGCATCAGGAACACAGGGTTTGGCCCCTTAGTAAGTCCCCTTTGTCCCTCAGTTTACCCACCCGTAAGATTACTGAGCCTCACCCCAAAGTCCTAGCTTGGGGTTTCCTCCCGCAAATCCCCCATTGTTGTCAATGAGATTTTTGCCCAAGTAAGGAGTGAGTAAATGCTATTGAGGTTTGGGCCTATGCCCAGGATACATGTAGAGCTGAATGCTGAGAGTCACAGGGTGACTAGCCCCTTTAAGAGAGAGTCGCAGCATGGCTCTGACTTCTCAGCTGCCTCCCAATTTGGCTTAAGGGAAGGCACCTGGGCCACACGAAAAGGGAGGCAGGAAAAGGGCACATGAGAGTTGCCTGAGGAAGAAGGGAGAGACCCAGAGAGAAACAGCAATAGTAGTAGTAGTAGCAGCAGCAGAGCAGAGCTGGACTGCATCGCACCAGGGAGCTGTTAGCAAGAGCACAAGGTGAAGATAGTTGTTGGCAAGGAATGGTCAGAGCTGCTGAGATACAGGCGAGCTGGTGCAGAGGCCCCACGGAGCCAGGAGAACCAGTCTGGGGTGAGGAAGCAGAGACCAGAACAAGAGGGTTGATGCTGGAGGGTGGATCCCGGGAGCAGGGATAAAAGTCACGGGCAGGGGGGCCTGTGGAATGGAACACTGTGGGGAGACACCTTGTGGTGGAGGGCTGTGAGACGCTGAGCCCAGGGCCCGTGGGGTGGCCCTGGTGGGATGTTCCCCGAGCAGGGAAGGACTCACAAGCGAGGAGGCCTATGGAGTGGATTGGAGCTCTGTGGGGGCCCTTCTCATGGGAGACCTGACTTGGGGTTCCCAGAGAAGTGCTGTGGCAGAGAAGCGAATCTGGGAGCTCATGGGTAGATGGCCTGGAGGGCAGACCCTTGAACAAAGGCAAAAAGGCTGGGAGCAGGCAGGAGATGGCCTGTTGGGAGAATGAGTGGGGATGAAGTTCCTGGAGAGGGATGGGAAACTTCTGTGATCTGTGGCACTTTAGGGTGCGGGGAAGAATGTTTTTATCACAAGGGCTCTGCAGATTATTTCACATGCTCGTGAATAAATTATCCCCAAAGATGGGGCTTTGAATGGACCCTGGGAAAGACTGTTCCCTTTTCCTATGGAAACTGAGGCAGGCGTATTGGTTATGCCACGGCCTGCTCCAGGGAGGGCGCTTTAGGTGAGGACTACCCTGTTACAGTGAGGTCCCTATCGCTGGCCTCCATAAGTGGCATTCTTAATAATACAAATACCCAGGCTCTTGAGTAGCTGCTACCTCACTGCCAGAGCTCAGGCCTCTGACCTCTGCTAAGCCCACACCTTGCGTGGCCTCCTGGCATATGATCTTTGTCAAGCCTGAGTTAACAGTAAGGTAGTGCTGCAGGAAGAGCATCACTGGCAACTCACTTCACCCTGGAGCTCAGATTCGCTCTTGATAGAGTCATATCAACAGTAAATTCTACTGCTGAACACCACCAGGAGCACGCTGGGCCCAGAAATCTTTTCATCTTGGGCTAATGCACACTGTCAAATGCACCGATTGTTGCCTTAATTTCACTAGCAATGCTCTTCTTCTCCTGAGCAGGCCGATTCCACTTGCAGAGATAGATGCTTCTCTCCCCTCGCTCTCCCTTCCCCGCAGTCTCTACTCGAGGAACTGCAATTGACCTGTTTGATGTTGCGTTTTAAACCAGGGAGCTATTATTCTGGAGCCATGGTACAAGCCAAGAGCCAGGTTGTGATCTCGCTTGCACCAGTGTAAATCTCCAAGGTTGTGCAAATCCCACAGAAGTGTGATCCGAATCAGAGCCTCGGCACGTGAAAAGAGAAGACATAGAATATACGGGAGCATGGATAGCAGCACACAGACGTTGATTTAGCTACATTAAACCCAAAGACAGGGGCCAGATTCCAAGATCAGACTCCCAGGACATGTTAGAAACAGATAATTTCAAAGAGTTGGGATGAGATTGTCCCAGCGTGGGGTGGGATGGGGGATGTGCAGCTACAAGAAGCCCATTTTTCACTGTCATAACATAACAGCCCTAACACACTACACTAATGTAACCCTTCTGCCCGTCTGAGTTGGCAGCAACAAGGGCCAGGTTCAGTATCTAGGGGTTCCGTTTCAATAACACAATGCAAAACTGGCTCAAACCCTCATCCAGTGACCTGGGACAATTACATACCACCCCTCGGGTGCCTCTAGGAGGAGGAAAACAATGCGGCATTATGTTGGGGAAACACCACAAACAGGATTCATAACACAAACCATGAGCAAAAGACCCACCCCCAAGCTAGTCTGGCAATGTCCTTTTCCCCTCAGGGGCTTAAGTCCAGCCACCCAAAAGATCACCCCAAAGTCCCAAAAGTCCAACACCCCAAGAGTCTCTTGAGTCCAGCAACCCAAAAATCCCCCCAAAAGTCCAACAACCCAAAAGTCTCTGTCCTTGGTCAGTGCAGGCCCAGAGTTCAAAAGCTTATCTGCAGAGTTCTACACCCCCGCCCTCCCGAGAGAGTAGGAAAGAAAGAAATGTAGAAGCAAAGGAAAGGGATGAGTGGATTGGAAAATATCAAGGGGTTCAGAAAAGTGACGCAGAGCAGAGTAGATGAAAAAGGGGCCCCGGGACTGAGAAGTGAATGAATGATTTGGGGTTGTGTCTGAGTTTCTCTTGGTTACCACCCGCATGGACTGGGAGCTGAAAGCATCTCCGATAAGTCTCCCATGCTATAGCTTTGTAATGATGCTGGAGTGTAGTGGAGGCAACAGGCAAATCCTGGAAAGGGAAGGCAAGACCTCCTCAGGGACTATTTGAAACCAGATGCCTTTGAATTAGAAAAAGGCACGATCCAGCTCAGTATTTCAGCTAACAGTTCAACCCCCCTGAGGGTCAGCTGATTTTTATAACTGGATCGAGTGATTATTTGGGGCTTGTTTATAAAAACTCATTCTGGTGCTGAGACTTTCTGCAGTTATAAATGCTTTGAAATGTGCCCATCCCTAGTGTCTGTAGGACCTTAACTCACCTGTTACTTGCTATCTCATGGCACAGGGGCGCTCCTGTACTCGACACTAGTCAGTGGTTAGCTGCATGACTAAGCCTCAGCAGGGCCGGCGCTACCATTTAGGCAGCCTAGGCAATCGCCTAGGGCGCCTGAATAAATGGTGGGCGCCATTTTGCCGGAGGGGGCGGCAGGCAGCTCCAGTGGAGCTGCCGCAGTCGTGCCTGCGGAGGGTTGGCTGCTCACGCGGCTCCGGTGGACCACCCGCAGGCACGACTGCGGCAGCTCCACTGGAGCCGCGGAGCACCAGACCCTCCGCAGGCATGACTGCGGCAGTTCCACTGGAGCCACGGAGCACCAGACCCTCCGCAGGCACCACTGCAGCAGCTCCACCGGAGCCGCGGGACCAGCGCGTGGGTCAGCGAAATTGCTGTCCGCCTAGGGCGCTAAAACCCCTAGCGCCGGTCCTGAGCCTCAGTCATCATGTCTGCACTGTAGGAGTAGCCACACACTGCTCATTAAACTCCCAAAGTCCTCTCCCACTTGCATGGGTTCTATGTAAAAACTAGGGCCCCGATCCTGCAAACACTTATGCGTGCAAATAAGTTTAAGCATCTGAGCAATCAGACAGCATGCAGTGGAGTGCCTCATGTGTTGAAAGGTACTCACGTGTTAGTATCTGCAGGCTCAGGGCTTAGGATGGATCCTTTGAGGCTGGTCAATACCTCAGTTGGCCCAAAGCCCTGGATAGGAATCTGGAGGCAGTGACCCAGGTACATAGATACAGCCCTTGTGTCTCACTGTCCACACACCCACGTGCCCTACTTCCATGCCGATTTTAATAATTGTTTCCGAGTGGTGTAAATGAGGCCACAGGGCTTGTTTTATCACCAGTTCATGTGCTGTTGTTGCAAGGCAGGCATGGATCACACATGCAATACAGCCCCTCCCCAGCCCGCCAGCCTGGGGCTCACACAGTGAGCTGTTTGCTAGCATGGAATTCCACCTTAAAAACCAAAAAAGAATAACACGTGAGGGGCTTTCCTTTCACTGTGGTGGTTTGATCGATTTTCTGACATTATCCAAAGACTAGGCTCGCCACCCTTCTAAAAGCTTCTCTTGAAAATAAAGATTCATTTAATTCCCTCTGTTTCAGCTGAGACTTGAGTTTAAAGCACTTTCATTACTAGAGCTAAACCAATACTGATTTCAACTCAGGCTGATTTCAGTTGATTGGATCCCACACACCTCCTTCTCCAGTGCTCCTTCCAGATTGATCTGAATTCCAGGGCCTCAGCACAATGGTTACCAATGCCTAGAACAGAGAGTGAAGGGCCCGACTTGCAACATTACACAACATTATACCAGTATAAGCTAAGGTGGGCATCCTGCTCAATGGTATCAGAGGCCTTTATTCACTTTAGCTGATGTCACTTGGGAAGAAGTGTAAACTAAGCTGAAAAAAAAAAGCCGATCTTATACCAGAATAAAGTGTCCACACGGGGGCTATTCTGGTACAGCTAGATTGGTTTAACTTCAGTGTAACTAGTAAAACGTTTCCATGTACACAAGCCTGCAGGCTGTTGCTCTGAAGGGATCATCGTCTGAGGCCAGTGAAGTCTGAATGGAAAGTGTGAATGATAAATAACTTGTTAATCCTTGGCAATGTTTCACAGCTGATGGGCAGCCAAGTCCCTGTGTTCTCTTTGTTGTCACACATCTGCCTTGCCTGGAGTGTCCCCTGTTCCCTTTGGCCTAGATTGGTCAGCCTGTACCTTGGCAATTACGGTCCCTGCTCCCACCTTCCTCCCTTGTCTCTTTCACTCACCAAGTCCCGTACTGACACTTCCCCTGGTGTCTCCTATCCATTTCCAGCCTCAGCCTTGTAGCCAATTATTTCATTTAATAGAGGAGTTGTTGTGGTTAAGTATAATTAAGTCAGGTGTGATGGGGAGGTTTACATAGGATAGTATTATGGGACTATAACACCAAGTATATCAATAAGTACTGCAAGGCCTGGAGGGTGAAGCCTGTGAGATTTTAGTTTAGCCATGTTAGGTCTTAGGCCTATGGATGGTCGACATAAGTGACCCAGAAATAACTGTGGATCAGTAAAGTTACAAGATTCCTGTAAAGAATGTGCCCAGGGGTGATGTTCAGGAAAATATGCCATAATGTCTAGACTGCAAGACATGAATGTAACATCATGGGAACTTTTGCAGGAACCTCAGGTTACCATGGGGATGCATTTACCTAGATGCATAATGGAAATAAGGTAGGGTTGCCAAGCCTCCAGGATTGGCCTGGAGTCTCCAAGAATTAAAATTAATTTTTAATTAAAGATTATGTCATGTGATGAAATCTCCAAGAATACATCCAACCAAAATTGGCAACCCTAGAATAAGGGGAACTAAGAGGGGCACCCCAACCTTTATGGGGTGCAGAAGTACAGATAAGGAAAAGGGGATTGGAACTCTTGTACATATGCATAAGGTGGTGGGCTTGGTTAGAACCCAGGATAAAAGGGTTTCCTGCCCTGGGATGGATAAGATGGGAAGGCCCCATCAAGAGACCCCCCCACCAAAGGATGGCCAACTGTTGAGAGAACCGTGAAGCTCTCTGATATTGCTGGCTATGTGAGTATGAACACATAGCTGGGTATTGCTCAGTGTTGTCTGTGATTATGACACTGATTATCTGTGGAGTGGAACTTGCAATAAAGACACAATAGCTCATGCTATGTGCAGTGTGCTGAGCGGCTCTGTGGTAAGGTATAACTAGTAAGCTGTGATGCTCTGTTCCTTCGGGAACAATAGGCTGGGTAATTGTGTGGATAGGGGCCTGCGACACTACAGGGGACACGTGGAGGACACAGGGACTAATGTGTGCCTGTTGCTAACCTGTACAGAGACAGCAGGGCCCACTGCAGCCAAGGGAGAATGTTTGTGTTGCCAGTAACTAGTGGTGTCATGGAACTGAGCCCAGGCAGGTACAGACAAGGCTCCCTCATGCTAAGGGCAGGTGGTAGCGAGGTGCTTCACAAACATGGGTACCTCTGGTCAGCAACACAGAGACCTGCTCCTCCCACAATCCCTCCCACCATCCCAGGAGGCTCTCTCTGTTCCCCCTAACCCCTCACACCAGCATGGGGCACTAACTCCCCCAAACATCTCCCCAAACTGGGAGACCCTTTCCTCCCCTAGCCCCTCAAACCTGCCCCTGCACCTATTCCCCTCTCTCAATCTGTCACACCAACCCGGGGCACCCGCTCTCCTTCCGAAGCCTCATGCCACACTGGGAGAGCTGCTCCATTCCCTCCATATCAGCCTGGGGGAATTTTTACCTAGGGAAAATGACCTGTCCCTTAGTGAAGTGGAATATTCCTTGGGAGCTCTTGTGAAAACACTGTAGCCAGTCCCTGGGTACAGAGGGATGTTCAGGGAATCAGATGGAGGGGGATATGTAACAGTCAGACCAGTCTCTGCCCAGCCTGCTTATTAGTGCCTTTCTGGGGTTGGGTTCTCTGGGATGTTCTTTCCCCATGCAGAACACCCCACTCTCTCAGTACCAAAGAGGATGCATAGCCGTTACACGGGAGGAACGATCATCTCCCCCCATCCCCCGCCCCAGGAGAGCTGGGCAAATAACTAATCTCTTTAGTCATCTATCAATTCCAAAAAAATCAATTTCCAAATTTTTCCACAAATCAAGAAGTTAAAAAAAATTCACTTGATGTCAAACTAAGCATTTTGTCTGACCCAAAATGAAACATTTAACTTTGGTTTGGGCTTCTTTTTTTTTTAACATTTAAAAAAATAAAATGGAAGGAAACGTCTCATGGAAACAGCATGTTTCAAATCAAAAGAAATGCTTTGGTCAGAAAATGTTGAAATGTTTGGAGTTTTGGGGGATTTTTTGGGAATCCAGGAAAAGTTTGTGAAATATCTTGGTCAAAAATCAAATCTACTAGAATTCTTTGAGGGGGTCAACAAGCATGTGACTGGGACTTTTCATCTTGGAAAAGAGGCGACTAAGGGGGGATATGATAGAGGTCTATAAAATCATGAGTGGTATAGAGAAAGTAAATAAGGAAGTGTTATTTACTCCTTCACATAATACAAGAACAAGGGGCCACCAAATGAAATTAATAGGTAGCAGGTTTAAACAAACACAAGAAAGTATTTTTTCACACAATGCACTGTCAACCTCTGGAACTCCTTGCCAGAGGGTGTTGTGAAGACCAATACTATACCGGGGTTCAAAGAGGAGCTAGATAGATTCATGGAAGATAGGCCCATCAATGGCTATTAGCCAGGATTGGCAGGAATGGTGTCCCTAGCCTCTGTTTGCCAGAGCATGGATCACTTGATGATAACCTGTCTGTTCATTCCCTTTGGGGCACCTGCCACTGGCCACTGTCAGAGGACAGGATATGGGCTTGATGGACCTTTGGTCTGACCCAATATGGTTGTTCTTATGTTATATTTTTCAGCAACAAAGTGTAAGTGGAGAAATTCCCCCAGCTCTATGTCAGGGCATTCTGGGGTGGTTTTTAATGTAATGTGAGGAACAAACCCCATGAAAATGACGTGGCCCTTAGAATACATTATCTTTATAACATGAACAGTCTCGGGCTGTGCGGGAGCTCAGAGCCAGGAGGATGGAGAGCACTGAAGTGCCGTCTGCAGCATCCATGGGAGATCCTTTCCTTTCCTGTCTCAGCTGGCCAAGCCTTCCCTTGGCAGAACAGGGGTAGTTGGTGTTTCCCTTATACGTCCTTGACCACAACTATCATTGATCGGCTTTGGGTGTCCTTCTTTTTCACCTCTGCCCAGATGTCGGAGAGGTCCTGGATGAACTGCTGGATCTGGGGTGGAGAAGAGAGATGGCAGGGCTGAAGGTTTAGGACTGCTTGGAATGGCTTTTGCAGCATGAATGGCAGTGTTTGGCTGCTCTGAAAGGCACATTTCCCATGGCTTTAAATTGGGCTGCAGAGAAGGAGGACTGGACATTTGCATCCCCAGCTCAGAGCAGGTGGGATGGCTCTTTGGGGACCAGTCCTTGAGGGCAGGGAGCCAGCTAATGAAAGCGTGGAGCAATGGCCCAGATACACAAGAGATTTGTAGCCAGTTCAGTCACTCGCTGTCCCAATTCATCCAGCCTTGTGCCTCCACAAATAGACTCTCCCTCCCCTGCACCGACCCCTCTCTGGGGCGAGAGGGGCAAGGGTCAACTCAGACTCCATACTCATTTATTGCTGGTGTTCCCCCCCTTCTGCTTTGCCATTGGCACCCCAGCTGTGTCCTAGAGAATCCCCACCAGGATGGGGTGAGGTGCCTGATACATTATTGTCTCCTAGCCCTCTCCTGTGCAGAGCACAGGCCCCTCCTGCAGCCGGGGCAGGTGCTGCTCTCCTTCCCCGAGCCCGGGGTGAGGGGTGGGTGTCAGCCTGGCTGTACCATGTCCAGCTGCTTGTGGGTGTCCTCCACAGGCACGCTCAAGGTCTCCTTCAGTTGCTTGCTCACACTCTGGAAAAGGTTCAGGGTGGCCATCTTGATGGTGCCCAGCATGAGGGTTTTCTTGGCAGCTGTGTTCTGGATGTGGGCCCAGCGAGACTCCTGCGGCGAGAGGAGAGGACAGCAGAAAGCATGGACATACGCTGCTCAGCAGAGAGGCTGGCGAAGCACTGGAGATGCCAATTTGATAGCGGCCCATCTGCCACCCTCGCCCTGGACACTACACAGCATCAGTCTGTCCTTTCACTTCCATTCACATCTGGAAAAGTCTTGGCTCGGCTCAGGATCATGAGCCATAGCCAGTGATCATCATTAAGGGAATTCAGCAGGGTAGTGGCAAGTTCCCAGAATGCACCTGCACGAGCAGGTCAGAGTTCACAGGAGCTGGTTTGGGGAGCTAAGTCTAGTGAGCATGGTGAAGAGGGAAGATGTATGGACCGTCCAGAAGCACTGGAAAGGGCTGGGGAAACCTGAAAAATTATCCTGCTAAAGAGGCAGCAGATTGTAATGTCGCTGGGAAAGAAAAACAATCCACACCAGCAGCAGCAGCCAGTGTGCCTTCATCAGGGACTGTTCAGGGACGTAATGGTACAAATCTAACAGCACTAGAAATGGGGAAGGAACTTGAACCAAACAATAAGACAGGATGCGTCACATTTGGAAGGTTTTCATCACTTCTGTTGTGATTTTAAACAAAAGCTTGGATTGCAGAGCACAATTCTGCGGCCCCTTCTAAAACAGGGAATTATGCATCTATTTACGCAGGCGTGTCATCCCATCATTCACAGGACCCTGGCTACCAACCACGAACTGGGAGGACCATGACAATTAACTGTAGGTGTCTGAAGGGTATAAATAGAAAAGAGGGAGCAGAAAGGGTGAATCAAGGGGTATAATTTGGAGTCATGGATTACAACTGGTCAAAGAAAAGACTGAACACATGCAAAACCATGTCCATGCTGAGGTTTCTGCACCCTCGGATTCTCATCCAAGGGACTGGTGAAAGTCCCAAGACTTGAGGCCTTTACAGCTACATCAGACAAAGCCATGGAGGCCTTACTGTGGGGAACAATCCAGCCCTGGTCCTGGAGGGATAGATTGGATATAACCAAATAGGTCTCTCATATCCCAGCAGTCTGGTCTCAATTAGAAAAAATACCCCCATGTCATGCCATTGCTTTACTGACTAAGCAACATGTGCCTAACATGACGCGTGGGCGAAGTCTCACTGGCCCACGATTCAGTACTCCGATGAATCAGGGCCTTACGCTGGGTTACGCCTCTCTTAAATCAGTCTAGCTTAGGTCACCATGCAGAACCAATGCAGGCAAGACTAAAATCATGGCAAGGGCAGCAGCATTTGGGGTTTGCCCTGGTGTAGACAGGCTGATTTGAAATCGACCTAGAGGAACTTTCCTGCTATGCACAGAGCAAACGTCTATGATTCTGTGATCCACCAGCACCCTGAAATCCAGGGTCTGTCCTTGCCCAGTGCAGTCACAGATGAACCCTGGGGTGACCCATTGGGTCAAGGGTGAGGCATCCACCCAGCAAACAGGGTGGCAGTATCCTGCTGCCCTGCCAGCCTCCTGTCCCACCACTGCCCAGCAAGCTGGGGGAGTTCCTCTGCCTGTGTCAGGGGGGAGGAAGAGGTCTGCCTCGGGGAACATGTATGGGAACCCCCCCTTACCCAGACGATGACATCGCTGCGGGCGTGGTCGAAGCGCATCTGCAGGCGTGCCAGCTCGTTGTTGTGCTGCAGGATCTCGTCGTCCTTCTCCTCCGTGTAGTGCGACAGGCGCACCTTCGCCTGCTCTATCATCTCCAGCCCCTCCTGTGCCGACTGCATGAGATCCTGGTGCATGCCCACCAGCGTCTTGTACCGGCCAATGACTTCCCGTATCTCCTCAAACTTCAGCACAGCACACTTGGCATTACTGCCCCATAGCCCAGCACGGCGCATGGGAGCCTATCACACTGCCACTTGGTGGCACCAAGGCCCAGCCCAGGCAAGGAAGGAAGGACATCCCATCCCCTCTAACTGGGGAGAATAGCACATCTGCCCCAGAGTAACCTTATCACACCAGTGCATCTCCTGTGTCCTAGCTTCGTTATCACCCCATCCCAGGAAAACATCACACCTCCCCCTGCCTGAGTATCCCACGCATACATGAGAGGGCCCTGCTCATCCCAGCCTTACCCTCTGTCCCCTTGGCCAGGCCCCTGGGGTCCCACTTCCACTTTGCTAAAACTTTCAGCCCCTTCCCCAGGTCCCTCCCACACAGCCCTGCTCCCTACTCCTGGTCCTTTCTAGTATGAGGGAAACCTATCTCAGCTCCTCTATGCTCTCTGCACTAACCCAGCTGCAGGGAACCCTGGGCCCTGCCTCATCTCCCCATGAGACTTTTGTCCCTGCCTATGGTCCCATCTCAGCTCCCCATCTCAGCATGTGGGAGCCCCTAGCATCCAGGCTCACCTCCGACATCTCGACCACCTTCTCCAGGTACTTGTTGAAGATGGAGTACTGCTGCAGCTTGTTGAAGAGCCGCTGATGCTCCTGTTTTAGGACTGCCATGTCCAGCTTGGCCTTTGCCAGCTCCTTCACCCTCTGTTTCTTCAGCTCTTTCTCCTTGTTGGCTTTCTTCAGGGCTCGAATTCGCTTTTGGTCATTTTCCTAGCAATTCCCCCACCACCACCCCAGAAACGAAACCCGAGACAAGAGATGTGTGAGGTTAGCAATGCGACCGCATCAAAAGGAGATGCCTTCTATCCAGCCCCACACCCCTCCAACACCAGCAGTACTTGGAAGAGGAGAGAGACTACGGCGGGGTGGAGAAGAGGAGGGGAGAAGAAGCCTGGATGAGCCATGATCACGCCAATGGACAGCAATGGAGCTAGACAGTCACCAGCAGCGGGGATGGGGTCCCATAGCTTCCACAGCCATTGGCACTTGGTCCTAAGGAGGGCTGCAGAGAATATCCTGCTACCAGCACTGAGAGAAGATGTTGGCTGAGGCTTTGGGATGGATGCCACTTAAGCTGGGCATGACAAAGCTGGTCTTGAAGGCTCGTGGCAACATAGAGCAACCCACCCTTAGGCAGCCCCTCCCGAGACCGTCTCTGGCTGTGATACAGAGTGGAGGGGGGAGAGGCCCTGCTGGATAAAGTCATGGCTACTGCCTTGAAACATCAGTTCCTCTTCTATGCTGAGAAGAGAGTCAAGAAGTCATGGATGTGTGAGATGTATCATGGAGAAGCCCTCTACACATAATGGGAAAAGCCGGCTGCATTACAGCTTAGGGGTACGTGCGGGCGTGTCATGGAGAAGCCCTCTACCCATAATGGGAACAGGCAGCTGTGTTATAGCTCTGGGGTGTGGGAGGGTGTACCACAGAGGAGACGACGCGTTCACATGTAATGGAAACAGGCAGCTATGTTACAGCTCAGGGGTGTGTGTGGGTGTACCACAGAGGAGCCCCTCATATGGAATGGGAACAAGTGGTTGTGTTACAGCTCAGGGGCATGTTATGTGAGTGCCACAGGACTGGCTGTACCTGTATGAACTGCTCAAATTTCTTTATATAAGCCTTCAGCTGAATCTCCTTGGCCCTGAGCTCCTCCCATCGGTTATTCAGGGCTTCCATCCTAGTCCGGAAAGCCTACAGGGATCGTGGAGAAAGGCCAAAGGTGACCCAGCTACTCTGATCCAGTGAGCCCCCCTTCCAGTGCCAATAGTTGGTGCTCCCTCACCCTGACCCTCCAAAGCAGGGCCAGAGGGACAGATTTTGTGCTGTGCCTCTCAGGAGGTGCCTGAGGAGACTGGACCCAGCAGGAGTTGGAGGGCACAGAGCAGGGTGTGCATGGCTCTGAAGAAGCCCAGCTGGTAGCTGGTGCTGTGCATCATAACAGTCATGGCAAGGGTCCCTCACGAATGCCTCTCTCACCTCCTTCTGAGCCTCCATAGCCCTGTGCACCAGTGTGGCCTCTTTCTTCTTCTCCAGCAGCCGAATGGACGGCGATGGGGATTGTTCCTCCGGCGCTGGGAATTTCCTGCCACAAAGATACAAAAGCGTTCCCCGCCTGTAACTGAGCCTGTGAGCTCAGTGCTGCCTGCCCATCGCAAGGGAGACGGCCTCGCCATTCGCTCAGCCTGTGCCTTGGAGGCTCTGAGTTACTTGGGCAGGGCTGGGGTGACATGGCAGAGCACCACGTGTGGATGTGGCCCAGGGCCCCATGAGCATGGAGACTGAATTCTACTCATGCCAGGAGGGGAAGGGAAAGGTGGAGGGAGGGCAAGGGAAGGTGGGAGAGGGAGAGATGGTGGAGACACAAGAAGGCAGGAGGGATATTGTGGAAGGGCTGGAAGTGGGGGGGAAGGAGAGAAGGAGGTGAGTGTACGGGGCAGAGGAGGGTGGAATTGTGGAAGGCCATAGAAGTGTCGGGGAGGGAGAGCAGGAGGATGGGAGGGGAGCGTGTTACTCACATCAGCAGCTTCAAGAGCTTCTGCCCATACTGCATGCGGAAATACTCTGAGAGGTCCTCTTCCTCCATGGCGGCTATTGTGTCTGCTCCCCTGGCGAGCCCTGCTCTGGCCCCACCTATACAGCCTCTCCCTGGGGCCCAGCTCAGCTGCCGTATGTGGGAGTTAGCGGGCTGGAGTGGGATGCACCCACAGTCCCTGAGCGCCTCCCTCCTGCTCTTCCCAAGGCCCTCTCCTGCCCTCCCTCCTTGTCGGAGCCCCCAGCAGACAGAGGCTTGGTGACTAGCTCTACCTACCGTTGGAATCCATGGAACCCCAGCAGCCAGGGTTGGACAATGCCAGGTGGTTACTTAGCAACCTTAATGCCTCTGTCCCTTAAGGGGAAATTTGTTCCCATCTGGCTGGGCTGCAGGGAGCCAACCCCCGAGTCCTCCGCTCCACTGCTGCATCCTCCCCTTTTCTTCCATGTCCCCTTAAGGAAGGGAGAAATCGGATGAGCCTCACAGGAGGTCTGTGTCAGCAGGGCTGAAAGCCCAGTGCATAGCCTGTGCTCCTCCTGCTGTCCCCCATGCACCCTGTTGCTAAGCCTTGAGCTGGCAGTGGCCATGACATGAGAAAGGGGAGGAAGAGGGAAAGCTGTCAAGGGTTTAGCCATAACATACATGGTGGCTTTGTAAAGACGGAGCATTATTGCTGCCAGGGTTTGTGGGATGGCAGGGGGTTCCCTCACCCTGCACAGGTGACATTTCTCCAGGGTCACCACTCTCCGTGCCCTTTGCAACCATTGCAGTATTCCCAGCAGGAAAGGCAGCTCCTGCATGTAGGCAGATGTGTCTAGGAGGAGGTGAGCATCAGATCGGTGTAAAATTAGATGTGGGTATGTGTATGTTAGTCACAGTTACAAGCAGTAGCAGTGCAGTCTTTTAGCTCTGGAGGTTCCTAATTCAATCTGTGTTGGCCAACATGGGGGCAATCACACACACACAGTAGATCTAAGATATTTACTCAGAACAAAACACAAAGAAGCCCTGTGAAGACTCATGTTGTGATAAATAATAATATCCCAATGACATCTGAGCCATGCAAATGGAGCATTCCCCTCCCTGACCAGAGACCTGGCTGGCTTTCATCCCCAGTTTTGTACCTTCTGAGACAGACACTTTTGTTTTCTGATTGGCTGAGCTTTACCCTGCCAGAGTGGAGACATGCCTGGCAGAGCACAGATCAGATCCCTCGCTTAGGAGAATTTCTCCCCACTTTACTATCCAGATTCACAACCTGAGGGGCCTGCTGAAGCCACAGCTGCTTCAGGATGCTCCGAGAGTGGCACTGCCCAAAGCTGCTGCTTATCATTTATGCTAGGCCAGGAAGTTGTGCCCTTTTTCTTACTGATTCAAGGACTTTGCCCTAGTGATCAGACCTGTGTCACCTCCAGACTGAATTACTGCAATGTGCTCAACATGGAGTTATGTCTCAGGGCCACTCAGAGACTGCAGTGGGCACGGAACATGGCAATCAGCTGCTTGGAGAACCTCACAGGAAGCATACGACCCTAGTGCCCTGGGGTCTGCACATCTGCCTGGCTGGGTGTGGCTGCAGCTGAAGGTATTGTCTCTAACCTATGAAGTTATTTCCCAGTGGATCCTTTCAAACAGGTAGGTGCTCAGCAGAAAAGTGCTATGGCTCTGTGCTGATTAACAAACAAGGCTGATAAAAAAAATTCTGTTGAAACCCTTTTTTCAATGTGAAGTTGGGTTTCCAAGGAAAAGAATTTTTTCGTGGTAAGTGGCTGCTTTCCTTCAACATCTGTGATTGTTTGTCAGTGTCATGGGGGCCTGGTCCCTGTCGAAAGGGAAGTGGGATCAGTCAGCCCCTGTGATAAATGAAGCAGGGGTAGCTGAGCTCCATTTTATGAACGCCCAGCCAGCCAGTTAGCTGTAAAATCCCTCTTGGTGTCTGTTCTCTGCTTGCTTTACCTGTAAAGGGTTAACAAGCCCACAGGTAAAAAAGGAGAAAGCACCTGACCAAAAGAGCCAATGGGAAGGCTAGAACTTTTTAAAATTGGAAAAGAAGCTTTCCCTTTGTGTCTGTTGTGTTTCTCTGGGAAAGAGGGCAGCAGAAATGGTCTGTAAAGCTTTAAGCCAGGTATGAAAAACCATCAGATCATACCTAGAATTACTTATTTGAAACCCCAAAAATACACAAGTAAATTAGCAATGTTTAAATAGATGTGGTCAGGTTTATTTCTTTATTTTGGCTTATTATTCTCCTCTGTGCTAACTCCAGATGCTTTTGTTTGCCTATAATAACCTTTAAGCTGAACCCCCAAGAAAGCTATTTTGAGTGCTTAATTTTTGGAATTGCTCTTTTAAAATCTAACAAAAGCCTAAGTTCCAGATGTATTTTCTTTCTCTTTGTTTTTAATAAAATTTACTTTTTTTAAGAACAGGATTGGATTTTTGGTGTCCTAAGAGATTTGTGCATGTTGTTTGATTAGCTGGTAGCAACAGCTAATTTCCTTTATTTTCTTTCTCAGCTCTTCCTCAGAGGGGGGGTGAAAGGGCTTGAGGGTACCCCACAGGGAGGATTTCCCAAGTGCACCTTCCTGGGTCCAAGGGGGTTTTTGGCATTTGACTGGTGGCAGCGTTTACCAAGCCAAGGTCAGAGAAAAGCTGTAACCTTGGGAGTTTAATACAAGCCTGGAGTGGCCAGTATTAATTTTTAAAATCCTTGCAGTCCCCCACCTTCTGTACTCAAAGTGACAGAGTGGGGATTCAGCCTTGACAGCCCCTGTGACCAGCTCCTCTGGGAGCCAAGTTAGCCCAAAGGAGGAGGCACCGGTGGCTGATTAATGACCTATCTCTCTCAGCTGGGCAAGGGCAGCAAGGTGCTGAGGCAGGGACTGCTGCAGAAGGTTGTCAGTGGGATACTGCCTAGACTAAGGGCTCAGGCATGGTTGTGCTATAGGAGTTAAGCCTCAGATGGCCAGAACTGTTTAAAGATTTATTCTGATAAGAAGACACCAGGAAGAAAAGGGTGTGGAGTCTCCCTCTCTTTGGGGATTAGAAAAGTATAAGTCTGAGGAAGGGCCAGGATGAATGACTGGTGGAAAAGACTCACGGGAGGCCGTTTCATGCTATTCCTTATGGGCTTTCTGTGAAACCATGGGCAGCGTGAGGAGACAACTCTGCATCCCAGTAAAAGAGCACCAGGAAGGGTAGTACTTGAGCTGAAACAACTGCTCAAGTGGCGTGTGGTGGGACATCTGGTGCTGCAGACACACTGGTACAGAGGGTCTGTTATAGTCAGAAAACTGACAAGCAATTTTTTGGCAGCTTTTAGCGGGAATATGTCATTTTTCAACTGTCAGGGTTTTGTTCTTTCAACAAAAACTCAAATTTTTCCATGGGGAACCCCCTCTCCTCCAGCAACATTTTCTGATTGGCTGTTAAATAACCTCAAGCTTGCCATTAGCCATTAACTTCTTCAAGGCTTACCTTGACATGTCCTTGCTGCATGAATGCTGGCTTCTCTAGGAGTGTCTTTGTCTTATGAGTCAGGCAGACCTCCTGGGGATCAGCCTTTTGTGTCTCTCTGGGGTGCAGGAGCCAGGTTAATTCTCTGTCTCTCCAGTTCAGGCTCAGGATAACCCCGCTGGGTTAGCTTTGTTTATGGCTGATATGTAAGCTGAGGTAAATCCCCATTCCTTCGTCTCGGACACACCTGCTTATCACCTTTGCTTAGCCTAGGTGGTCTGGTCTTAAACCCATTCTAGTAACATCACACAGAGGGAATTCATAAGTCACACATACAGCTAACTCGTGCTCTTTGCAGTGATATTCACAGCCAGCGTGTTCTTAGCTTTCATGTGATCCCTCATAAGGCATGGCTTGTACAAGCATTACTGCAGTAGTGTGTAGGGCGTGGATACAGGGGTGGGGGTGGTGAGCAGCTAATAGCATGCGTGGAGGTGGGGGGCCACACAGAGTCCAGCACCAGATGCAGAAGCTGGGTGGAGCAGCCCCCTCACCCCATATGAGTTACTGAGGCAGGAAAGCAGACCCACCAGCTGGGTTAAATCAGCTGTTGGCTGTGAACTGCTCCCCCAGCTGTTGCCACACCAAAGACCTTGTTGACTGAATACCTTACCATTCCCTACAGGGGGGAAAGCCAAGCTGACCCATGAAGCTGTGGCATTGGGCTGGCACTGCTCAGAGAAGAGCTTCTCTTGGATGTGCCTCCTAGCAAAGGATTTCTGAAGAGCAGCAGGTGCTGTAGTGAGAGTTTGGTTTCTCACTTTTGCTGAATTCCTTTCCCTTCCCATTGAATTTGGGGCTGGGCTGATCCCAGTCTCTCGTCTGAAAGACAAAGCACATCTGTGCAATTTTCCTCTCAGTGGGTGTATGAAAGTTGCTGCTCAGAGTTCATGCTGTCAGCCGAGACCAGGGAGGGTATACACTGAGGGCTTGTCTACATCAGAAAGTTGCAGCGCTGGTGAGGGAGTTACAGCGCTGCAACTTTGAAGGTGTACACATCTGCAGGGCACCACCAGCGCTGCAACTCCCTGTTTGCAGCGCTGGCCGTACTCCCGTTTTGTCTCGGGTGTAGAGGATCCAGCGCTGGTGATCCAGCGCTGGTAATCCAATGTAGACACTTACCAGCGCTTTTCTTGACCTCCGTGGAAGGAGGAAGCCTCTGGTAATCAAGCTGGTCTCCTTTCCCGGTTTGCTCTCTCGTTCCCGGAGCCCAGAGCAAGCAGGTCTCCTTCCCTGCGGTTTGCTGGGTGGCTCCGGGAACGCGAGAGCAAACCGCGGCGAAGCGGGTCTCCTTCCCCGGTTTGCTCTCTCGTTCCCGGAGCCCCGAGCAAGCAGGTCTCCTTCCCTGCGGTTTGCTGGGTGGCTCCGGGAACGAGAGAGCAAACCGCGGCGAAGCGGGTCTCCTTTCCCGGTTTGCTCTCTCGTTCCCAGAGCCCCGAGCAAGCAGGTCTCCTTCCCTGCGGTTTGCTGGGTGGCTCCGGGAACGCGAGAGCAAACCGCGGCGAAGCGGGTCTCCTTCCCCGGTTTGCTCTCGCGTTCCCGGAGCCCCGAGCAAGCAGGTCTCCTTCCCTGCGGTTTGCTGGGTGGCTCCGGGAACGAGAGAGCAAACCGCGGCGAAGCGGGTCTCCTTTCCCGGTTTGCTCTCTCGTTCCCAGAGCCCCGAGCAAGCAGGTCTCCTTCCCTGCGGTTTGCTGGGTGGCTCCGGGAACGCGAGAGCAAACCGCGGCGAAGCGGGTCTCCTTCCCCGGTTTGCTCTCGCGTTCCCGGAGCCCCCCTTGAAGCCGCCCAACAGCGCTGCAGTGTGGCCACATCTAACACCACTTGCAGCGCTGGTTGCTGTAAGTGTGGCCACTCTGCAGCGCTGGCCCTATACAGCTGTACTAATACAGCTGTAACAACCAGCGCTGCAAAACTTTAGATGTAGACATGGCCTGAGGCTGCCTTGCAAGATGTATTTACAGCAGCTAAGCTGCAGTTAGCTACGTTTGTGCTAGAGTGACCTGATCCCTTATATCAACTAGGGAGGTTTCCTGCCCTTCACATGCTGCCCAAAGGAAAGAGGCAGGCTCGGGCTTATTCCTAGTGAACAGAGAATGGGCTTGGATAAACAGTTCTTAGGGCTGGATTTCAGGCTTCAGGCTCTCCAAGGTTTGGTTCTCTCTGATACAGGCTGGAAATGGCCGTCTCTCCCTGACAGTCTGTTCCACTTTAGCCTTGTCTACACTAGCTGAGAAGGGAGTACAATAGATTCCAATGGTGCAGCAGTGCAGCGTAAGTGCCAGTGTTCACATGGCTCCAGCAGCTTTACTAGAGCTCGGCAAAAAGTTTTGACCAAAACATATGTTCAGCAAAGAATGCAGATTCAGTGATCCTGACATCTCTTGCAAATCTGTGTCAGTTTTGCCAAATTGTTTCAACTGGAAAAAAAATCCCCCAACTAAAATTCTGAAAAAACCGAAACATTTCATTTTGACATTTTCAAAATGACTTTTTGTTTAAAAATGTCCTTTAATTTTATTTACATTTTTTAAACATTAAAAAACATTCAAAGTCAAAACAAAATGATTAATTTTGGGTTGAACCAAACACTTCATTTGACCTGAAATGTTGGTTTTTTACTTTTCAATTTGCCAATAATGTTGAAAAATTTCAATTATGGTTTGACCCAAAATGATTTCTTTCAATTGTTCAGAATTGTCTATGAACTAAAAAAATCGGTGCTTTGCCCAGCTCTAGTCTTTGCCACCTGAGAGCTCTTTGTCCCCCTCTAGTGGCTAGAGCTCAGGTAGCAGGTTATGAACCTGCTATTGCCACTCATCTAACAGGGCAGACCATTCAGCTCCAAGAGTAGAGATCTCTGCTTGTACAGCCAGAGGAGCTGAGGCCAGTCCTCAGGGTCATCCTTAGGATTTATGGGACTCTATGCAGTATTATTAAACTGGTGTCCCTATGCCCAACAGCAGCCTGGGCTCGCAGCCCGGGAGTGGGGGAGGGATGAGGCAGCAAGGATACCGAGTCGCCTGGCCTGCCTCATGGGGGGGGGGATAGCTCAGGGGTTTGAGCATTGGCCTACTAAACCCAGGGTTGTGAGTTCAATCCCTGAGGGGGCCATTAAGGGAACTGGGGTAAAAATCTGGGGATTGGTCCTGCTTGGAGCAGGGGGTTGGACTAGATGACCTCCTGAGGTCCCTTCCAACCCTAATAGTCTATGATTCTATGGTGGCGGAGAGTGACAGTTCCCCGCAGAGGCCCCCATACCCTCTCTCTTATGCAGAATGTGCGGTGCTGGCACACTTGGCTCTGAGAATATGGCCCCTGCCTAAGAACACTGCAGCATGTGCTGGGTGTGCGGGAACCGACCCGCTCTTACTTGCTGTCATGGGCAGTGGGTGAAGCTGCCACTTGGGGAGGCTAGCTCCCCAGCCCACCTCTTCTGACTGTGGCCCTATCCGTATTCCACCCCTGCTCCACTCCAGGTCCTGCCCCGACTCCACCCAGGCCCCGCCCTCTGCCCACTGTCTCCCTCCTCCCCCCTCCCTGCTCATCCCCTTCCAGCCAAATCCCTGAACCCAAATGAAGCAAATGACATTAGAAAGAAATTGCAGAAGAGTGGTTTTAAAAAAAAATGGAGCATGTTTTTCACTGCAGGCCAGATGGTGAAGACTGGATATGCAGAAGGTACCTAATTAAAAGCACTAAGTTTGGGAATAAAAAATGTCAGTCATGGGTATTTTGATATATCCTGAAGTTTTTGTAAATAAATTTCTAGCGAACTTTGTAGTAAGGGTAAGTCAGCTGTCCTGCTGAATACAACATTAAATATTATGGAATACATGATGCAGCTCTTCTTTGTTTTACATTTTCTTAATCAGTATTTCTAAGATTATTTTATATTTTACATGTACTCTTAAGACTTCATAAAGTAATCATTCCAGATTACTATATATTTAACTCACTGAAACAAAGACACTATTTAAAATTAATCAGTCACAGAGGTTTAGTGTGTTCATAATGTTCATTGCTTTTAGAAAAAGGGAACACTAATTACTTTGTGTGATCTCCATAACACGTTTATGAAATTTCACCAACTTTAAAATATGTTTCCAAAGGTTTTAGGCATAACAAAGGATTGTATATCTCACGAAGGTACTGATTTTGCTAGAGAGTTCTCTTAAAACTAGTTAATCAAATAGTCAGAAGTAAAGAAAAAGAAGCTTGTTTGTCCAGCTATCTAGAAAGAAAGGGGTCCTTTAAGGGCTCTCTTCAACAGGGGGGTGAATGAAGAAAGGAATGGACAGAAAGGACAGGAAAACTTAGGAAGCAAGTTTTTTTTTGTACTATAGTAATTAAAGTTAAAATGTGTATTTTAGATAAAGGTGGTCTTTTGAAGAATTTATTTGGAAAACTAAGTCTGAAGATCTAAGCATTTAAGGCTAAAGATTAATACTCAGTGCATCTAAAATATGCAAGGATTTTTTTAGAAATGTGATTTTGTAATCTTCAGCAACACACTAATGAAATATTTTAAAGCAAATTTTAAACTAATGTCCTGTAGACTGATATGTGCAGAGTAAATATTACAGTAATGCACAACTGGTTTTTGTCAGTAAATTCAGAAACTGGCAATATATACCTAGGAGTTGGCAAAAGCCTGTTAAATGGCTTCAATATCACTTGAATGGCTCTTTAACAGTTTCAGTGTTGTGCGGTAGGGCTGGCAGGCTGGAAGCTTTTTTCACTTTTAAGTTACTAAATCCCCTCCAGAGGAAGACTCACCAGGCTGCAGCAGCCAGCTGTGGGAGCCTGCAGGAAGGGTCAGAACAGGAACAGGAACAGGAAGAGATGGATGCTGTGTATGCCTAAGGACAGCCTTGCTAGTCCTCACACATGATCCAACTAGAGATGTTTATAGGGACAATCCTGACATTTGGGGCTTTTTTTTATATAGGCTACTATTACCCCCTACCCCCGTCCCCATTTTTCACACTTGCTGTCTGGTCACCCTATCTGCACCTACACTAGCATGTAAGCTCTGACTAGCAGTGCAATGCACAGTTGCTGGGAAATTGACATATTTCCTAACTTTGAAGCATCATTTATGTCTAAAAAGGGTTCCAAAAGCAACAAGCTATTAATGAAAATCATTCACGCTTAAGCAGAGCATGTCTACTTTCCTGTCCTAATTCTGCCCCATTCCCTGCTGCCAGCTGTCTGAGATGATAGCTAACTTGGGAGAAAGCGGGGGGTTACCAAAAACAATATCCTGTCGACAGCACACTGGGAGCCTTAGCTGGATTAATTAAGCACAGTGTGCTTGGTGCTAGAGAAGGTGTGAAACAAAGACGATCCCTCTCCTGAAGAGAAAGTGGCCATGTGGTGAAGGCACTGATGGGGAATAGTTTCTCATCTCTTTGAGGTGATTCCTCATGCTCAATTTGTGAAGTCCTTCTGAAGGGTAACAAAAGCCAAGTCAGAACTGGCTCAGAGACTGGTTCTAGCTTGCAATGCCAGCTGTCTCGGGTTGGAAGTGCTGGTGGTGGAGGTGAAAGTTAGTGGACTTTTAATGTTGTCAGAAAAATACCATCAGAACAACTGAACAAGTTGCTTTGCATGGCCAATGCCCACGGTTCCTGGGTTGGCATAGGTGATTCTAGAGCATCTGTAGGTTGGAGGTTTATAGCTCCTTTCCAATGACTACATCTGTTTTGAAAATACAGGGGTGCTTCAAACTCTGAGATGGTTCCTCATTTGCAAAGTCCTGTCCAGGAGTAACGAAAGCCAAGGCGACTCTGGCTCGGGGAGGGGGTGAACGAATGGGCACAGTTCTTAGAAAATTTCATTTTCAACACAAGTTCAGCTTTCATGAGGAAATCTTTTATGGTCGAATCCTGGGGACCATCTCTAAGTGTAAATGGGAGTGAGGTGGGAGAGCCGGCCAGAGTTGTCTGGCATTCCAGGCCAAGAGCAGAATGATGGCTTTGGACGGGCTCATTTGTTATTGTGAGATGGCTCATTTAGAGCCAAATGACCCAAGAAAAGCGGGAGAAATGCCTGGCTTTTATCACTGGCATTCAGACGAGTCATGTCAGCGAACAGCCATTTGCTTGAGGGGCAGCAGGTCTAGTCCCTGCAGGCTCAAGGCGTTCAAGCAGAAGAAGAGCACCTGAGAGAATCCTAGGGGGATGTTTGGCAGCGACAGGGTTTCTTTTAGCATAGGGGCCTGGGCTCATGTCTGTCTTTATAACCCATCTGATGTGGGTTTGGTCTCCTCAGGGATCCAGGTCTCCTTTAGAAATGCCCTGCAAAGTGTCCTGCCCACCAGGAGGTAGTGCTCAGGGTGCAAAAAGAATCGTTCTCCAAGAATGGCAGCTAGAGGTTAGGTCCCTGAGGAAGCAGTATGTGGGGTGGAGGGGATGGGGTGGGGGGCATGTTCAGCAGCATGGGACCCTCACGCCCTTTGGGAGCAGGACTTTTCCCAGTGATGCCACTTGGAAGAGCACAGAGATTCATGCCAGGAACAAGACCAGAGGAAACAGCAAGGAAGCTCCCATAGGTTGTTGGTGGTGTCTGTAGCTATGTAAACAGGGGGATATGTTCCCATTCTGCTCTCTGTGTCCATCCAGCACCTGTAACTGTGGAGGGACAGATGCTCCGCTGCCCTGCACCTTGTGCCATCAGTTAGAACAATGCGCTGTGAGCGTGGCCAGCATGGCCAGACCGAAGTGGAAGTGCTGCTTTTCCCATAGTGTGCGCTGGGGTAAATGGCTGCGCGAGGTGCAGGGCTTTCATGAATCAGGCACAAAGAATCTCCCTGCCCCTCCTGGAGAACTCAGGGGGAGAAGTGCTGTTTGAATCAGCCCAAGATGAGTGTCACAGTCTGTGCTCTTTCTCATTGAGACTTTACATTTGTTCTTACTTGGTTGTTTTCCTTTATTTCCCCAGACTGGACAAGTGTTTTACTCTCTGTGAGCCTGATCCAAACCCACTGCAGCCAACCCAAAGACTCCCGTTGTTCTCAGTGGGCTTGGGATCAGGGCCTGTGCATGGTAGACACACTCCCTCACACTCATACACACTCGGGGGAAGGTACTGCAATCTCTCCTTCACCTGATGCATCCTTAGCCTCTTCCCCAGGAGACTGTCTCTGGTGAAAGAGCAGCACAGAAAGCCAAGCCTTGGCTGAGGAAGCATGGGAAGGATCCTAGAGCATATCTGACAAGAGAGCCCCAGCCCGGCTGCCTCCCCCTTAAGGGTTAGGGGGAAGCATTCCCATGTAAATGAGTGCGCACGTCTCTCTCAGGCCACCTGGCCAGACTCCAGTTCATTACTGAGCCAGCGGGTTTTATGGATCCCGTTGAGATAAGGTTCCCTACTTCCAGCTAATCACAGCTGGAGTCCTGCAGCTGCCAGCATGTCACCTCCTATCAAGGCTTAATCTGTCTCCGCTTCTCTATGCTGGGCTCCTGGACCTTTCTCATTACCGAGGAGATGGGCATCTTCTATTGCTTTCCTAGCACTGCAGAGGAAAATACAAACGGCAATCATAGCAGCCAAAAGAAAGCTCTGCGATCCCCTCCCCTCTTCCCCCCCTGAGAGAAAATGAGCCAGGGTGGCAGCTCATGGGCAAATCCCCCCCCAATCTCTCTCTGCTGGGCACCCATCAGCATCTGCTGCAGCCCAGGAATAGCCAGACTGGATCGGAACTGAGGTCCAGCCACTGCTGTATCCTGTCTCTGACAATGGCCAGCACCGGATGCTTCAGCAAAGAGTCCAATAAACCCCACAACAGACAGATATGGGATAATCTTCCCCTGTAAAGTTTCCTCCAAATCCCTAGTGGTTAGAGATTGACTAATGCCCTGAAGCATGAGGCTTTATGTTCCTTCCAAAACACTTCTTTTGGCACGAACTGGTGTGACTCTGGAAATTCCTGTCATCCATATAACCATCCAATGCCTCATCGAATCTTGGCCCTGACGACTTCACCTGGCAGCAAGTTCCACAGTCGCTTTTCCCACATGGTGTGTAATTTAATTTCCTTAATCAGTTTTGAATTTGCCACTCTTCGGTTTCATGGACCATGCCCTTGTTTGTGTGCGATGAGGCAGGGTGAACAGAAGCTACTGGTAGCCCTTCTCTAGACCAGTCTGAATTTTATATTCTTTTATTTTATAACATTGATTAGCCCTGGGATCAGGGCCGGCTCCAGGCACCAGCCGAGCAAGCTGGTGCTTGGGGCGGCAGATTCCAAGGGGCGGCTTCCGTCCAATCCTTTTTTTTCTTTCTTTGCACTTTGCTGCTTCCGCCGCCCCTGCAGGTTTTTTTTCTTTTTGCTTTGCTGCTCATGTTACCCTGTAGGGGGCGGCGGCGCGGAGGAGGGGAGCTGCTGGGAGGGGTACCAGGTCTGCAGCAAGCCCGGCACGCAGACCACGTCCTTCCCTGCCTGCCCGCTGGAGCGGTGCGGAGCCCTCCCAGCAGGCAGCGCAGCGGGAAGGGCCGCATGGCAAGCACCCCGCTTAAGGAAGCCCTGGCTGCCCCCTTCTCTCTCCCGCCCTGCTAGCTGGAGTGTGCACACCACTGCCTGGGGTCTGCAGGGCTGGGAGTCCCCTTGCACCCGCGCTCCTGTTGCCCCACAGGTATTTTTTTTTCTTTTTCTTCCCTTTGCTGCTCCGGCCAGCTGACGGGTTTGTTTCGCTCCCCGCACTTCACTGCTCCGGCCGGCAGGTTTGTTTCATGCCCACCCCCACCCCTTTGCTGCTCCGACTGGCAGGTTTGTTTCACGCCCCCCCCGCCCCCCTTTGTCACTCCGACTGGCAGGTTTCCCGCCCCCACCCTTTGCTGTTTTGGCTGGCTGGCAGGTTTGTTCCCCCCCACCCCTTCGCCGCTCCGGCCCCTGCACAGTTTTTTTTGTTTTTTTGCTTGGGGCAGCAAAAAAACCCAGAGCCAGCCTTGCCTGAGATTCATGCTTCCGCTCTCATAAATAAAGGCTCACTGAATGTCTGTGAATCCCGGAGAAGTGGGCTGTGCATTGTACTCAGGAGGATACCCATAAATATGGGTTTGTTGTAGAGCAGTGGCTCTCAACCAGGGGTACGTGCACCCCTACAGGTTCTCCAAGGTCTTCCAGGGGAACATCAGCTTGTCTAAATATTTGCCTAATTTTATAACAAGCTGCATAAAAAGCACTAGTGAAGTCAGTACCAGCTAAAATTTCACACGAACAATGATTTTATACTGCTCTATATATTACACCCCAAAATGTAAGTACAATATTTATATTCCAGTTGATTTATTTTAGAATTATATAGTAAAAATGAGAAAGTCCGCACTCTGTCACTCAGAATGTGCTGTGAGACTTTTGTATTTTCATGTCTGATTCTGTAAGTTTTTATGTGAGGTGAAACTTGGGGTACGCAAGACAAATCAGACTCCTGAAAGAGACACAATTGTCTGGAAAGGGTAAGAGTCACTGGTGTAGAGGCCTGGCTCCCTGTGTTCTGGGAAACGGGGAAAGAACGTCTCTCTAGGACATGGGTATCTGTACCCAGCATGCAGAGCAGAGACACTCACCTGGGGAAGGGGCTAAGGATGGAACTGATGTATCACATATTGCTGTACCTTCCTCTGGAGGTGTGTATGAGTGTGAGGGAGTGTGTGAGAGTGTGTCTACCATGCACAGCTCTGTGGGCATAAAAAATTTCAACCTGAACAGATAGTTTGTCAAAGTTCTACACAACTGAAAACAGGGACTTATAATGGGAAGCAGAGGTCAACCTTAATAACAGGTGATTTTTAGCAGCCCCACTTATAATGACAGTAAAAATGGAAAGAACTTGTGATATGAATGACAGACACAGTCTAAAGGACAGAGGGTGCCTGAACTTTAGAGCCTCTTAGATCACTGACTATATGTTTGTTCTTAGCCAATAGATTCGACACAACTACAACCACACTGCACACTCTTTAACAAAGATCCATTGAAGAAACATCATCTCCTGTTGCATTTGGCTTTGCTGTAATTCTGCTGTTCCCTAGGAGGTGGTGTTTGTTCATGCCGACCTGAGCATTGCAAGCACAGCCTGTAATATGAATGCCGTTTGTTTCTATTTCTCACTAAATACCTTCCGGGAGCTGTTAGCTCACTGTTCACGTTCGATGCTGAATATTTTCAGCGATGTTCTTGCTCACTGCAAATTTATGAATGAATGAAAATTCATGGCAGTGGATTTTATCCAGTTTGATCAGAGTAAGTTGCCCCAGTGTCAGGGTTACTGGGATCCTTTGCTCTTTTGCAGGTCTGTTTGAGTGGGAATGTGACACAGTGGGAAGGTGTGAACATAGAATGAATTATATTGTAAAAATAAGAATGGATTAAAGAAATGTTGTATGTACCTTTAAGCAGAAATAAGAAATGTTGAAATACAGGTGCCAGAAAAAGAAACATTAGGCATAAACAATGGTGCTAATGGCGAAACATTAACAGAAGATCGGTAATAATTAGTAAGGAAATAAGAGATGCATGCCTAGCCCAGGTAAACTTATCAGATTCTGCTTCCTTTGTTATCTTGTTAAGTTCTCACCCTTTTATCTGTATAAATAAGATAGTTTGTGTCTTGCATGGTGCTCACATTATCTGGATGTTATTAGCAGAGCGCTGTGCTAATAAAACAGAGTGGTCTGACAAACTGTGAGTCCTGAGTCTAACTTTGACAAAGGTTTCCAAGTAGTGACTCAGGACACTCGTGTTCTAGTCCTGGCTCTGCCATTGATCTGCTGTATTACCTTGGCAAGTCACGTCACCTCCTGTATCTCAGTTTCTCCCTCTGTAAAATGAGGGTACCTGCTTTTTTAGCTGTTTGAGATCCAAGCTCTAAGGATATTGCTATTCCTGGCTCTGCCACTGGGGTGTGTGTGTGTGAGAGAGAGAGAGAGAGAGAGATCAGGAACAGCACTTCAGTTCTCTGTGCCTCAGTTTCTCCTTGTGGAAAATGAGACTAGTGATACTTACTTACCTCTCAGCCCCCTACTGTCCCCCCTACTCCTTCCCCCAGCCCCCCACTTTACCCCACTTTACATTTCACAGGGAGGTTGTTGTGAGGTTTAATTCACCATGTTCCTAAAGGTCCTTGAGACCCTTGGATGGACAATGCCATAGACATGTGAAGAGTCCCTCTCTCCATGAGAACCCCAAGGGTTAGAGGCCCTGGAGGAGAACCCACGGGCACTAGCCTTCCGAGTTGACAGGCTGAGAAGCGTCACCTCCAATGCAAATAGAGATCGTCTGGGTATTTCATACTCTATTTACATTTCTGAGACGCAGCATCAGCAGCAAACACACGGAGACAGGGTTCTCTGCCCCCTTTCCTGGGCGTGTCGAAGCAAAGCTTATGGCTGATCTCCTTCGGCTCTTGGGGGCTACTAAGAAATAGCTCTCACTGTCCCTTAGAACATTCTGTTCATGTGACATCGGAGCTGGTGGAGTTGGACAGGCAGGGCTGGGACTGCAGATCTCTTTATCTACAGGACAGTGGCAGCAGCCATGGGAGCTTCCCCTATACCCCACCAACATGCTTCAACCTTCTTTCTTTCCTTGCCCCTATCGCTAGCAGACACCCATCTTCCATACCTCCTGTCCTTCCCCTCACTTCCCAGAACAGGCCCCCTGATATTCTCCTTTCCCACAGCCAGCTGACTGCCCCTCTATCATATCCCGCATCCTGGTCCCCAGCCTCCCAGATATTCCCCCACTACATCCCTGCCCCTTGTTCCCCCGCAACTCCTCCCTCCAAATCCCCCCACCTCTTTACCCTCTGCACCCAATGGGATGTGTATGGGGGCTGAGTGCTTTAGGGGAGCTATCAACTTCCCATCCCTCCCTTGGACCCTTCTGCCCCATATTGCTTCCGAGGCCCCCACAGCCCCCCCCCTTAACTCCAAACCCCACCCCTGAAATCCTGCGCCAAATCCTGCAGTCCTTATTCAACTACCCCAGCTGAAGCATGGAGGCGCTCTGAATGTGTTCAGGGGAACTGAGCTTGGGGGCACAAGAAGGGCTGCAGGGTATGGCTTGGCAGTATGACGGGCCAGACTGTGCTCTCACGGTGGCTCAAATCAGTGGAATTACAGCAGATGGGAGAGCTAAGGCAGCAGGCAGCACTTGCAGGGGGAGGAAGAGGCTGATGGTGGGGGCTGTTTTGGTGGTTTTTTTTACAGTTGCAGCGAAAGAAGGAGGAGAGAAAGAGCTAGACTTAGTAACAAGTGAAAGTGAAGAAAACTGCTGTGCTCCAGGTACGCCATGTGCCACAGAGCCTCCATCCTGATAACCGTCTCTAGCACCACACTTGACTGGATCTGATTGAGCCAGTGATGCCAGCCCCTGTAAGGCACCGCTAATCATGCCAGGTGCTTGTCTGGTGTGCGCTAGGGTTTAAAATCCCCTGTAAAATTGCTCTTAAGTTCCCAAGATGCAGAGGCAACAGAGGGGGATGCTGAGAGTTTTGCGGCCTGCTAGGGAAAAGATTCCCTTTAGTGGTTTATTTTGGGGCGATGTGGCTCATGCTGCACTCCATACATGATGCAGATTGAGCACAGGGCTTTACTGACCCTGCTGATGTTCTGTTTGGTGGGCAGGGATGTAAAGCCCCCTGAATCCAGCCTGATCCTGGTTTTCCCCATCAGGAGTAAGCAAGAGTGTGTAAGTAAGATCAGGCCCTTGATTTCTGCACTGCTGCTGTGAGGGAGAGGAGGGTTTTCTTGGAAAGTCCCTAGTTACCACTTGCTTCTTTCATCCACACACTGTGGCTTTTGCTCTGCTCCTTTGTCAAGCGCTTTCCTCCTCAATAGACTGAAGGTTTTTTTTAAAAAGTGTTTCTATTATGGTCTCCATAGCAACTGCATCAACTTGCCATGAATAAATTACCTCTGACGTGACATGGCTTATTAGAATATCGAAAATGTCATTTCTGAGTCAGATCTTTCTAGTGGGAACACTTTCAGTTCACCCTCACCCCACACCTCCCCCTGTCCAACCCAGCCCCCACTCTCTTTTTCTAAAGAAAACTGCTGTTTTAAATCTCCTCGGCAGGCTGAAGCCGCCAAGGGCTGATTAAAACGTAGGGTAAAGTTTACTTTCCTGGCCTTTGGGGGCTGCTGGAGCACCGGAGAACAGCTGTGTAGGTGGATAGCTTGTCAGAACAGCAGTCCTAGGGCTCAGTGTTGGCATTAACCTTGAAGTCCATTGTCCTGGCATCTCCTCTTCGCACTGTTGTTTTATGTATTTTTTTCAGTTACCAGCCTCCCCTCAACATTCACTGTCTTGGCTGCTGCAAATTGAAAGGACGTGGGATAAATTCTTCTCGCCTTTACATTGGATTTACTCCATCGTGGCTGAGAGCAAGATTTGGCCCTTTGGTATCAGTTTATTTCAATTCAGATAGTTTCTGGTGGGGAAATCAACAACATTCACTTTCTTTCAAATGAATTGGTGTCTCTAACGCCACAGTCGCAGCCAGGGTGTTAAGGCCGTGCCGTTCGAATGAGGCATGGGGTGTGATGAGTTAGGGTGCAGATGGGCTTCAGGTTTGCAGCTGAACCCAAGCAAGTGCTGAAGTCTTGCAAGCTTTGACCCCAAACACTGCACGTCTCCTGAGATCCGCTGTTCTTGCAGGACAACTGCCTCTATAACTTACACCCAAAGCAGATCAGGATTACAGGGCCTGGTCCCTTAAAGGGGGCATGAGTCCAGTTCACCTGTGACTAATTAGCTACCTCCCAATGAGACTTGGTAGAAGGCAGGCTATATATAAAACCCCAGGCAATAGGGAGGTAGGTAAGGCAGGATGGGGAGGGAGCTGCCTGAACCCCGCAGGAGCAGGAGCAGGAGCAGGAGCAGGAGCAGGAGCAGGAGCAGGAGCAGGAGCAGGAGCAGGAGCAGGAGCAGGAGCAGGAGCAGGAGCAGGAGCAGGAGCAGGAGCAGGAGCTGCTGTGGGGGAAGAGCTGGCACAGAGGAAGAGCTGTAGAGAGTTGGTGGGACAGGACTGTCTGGAGCTGGGGGACCCTACTGAGCAGAAGGCTCATGCAGTGGTCTGTGAGCAAAGGGGAAGATCCAGCTCAGCCAGAGCCAGGCTGATTCCCAAGACAAGAGGGTGTCTCTGGAGGAGCTCCCAGGGGAATAGGACTCGCAGCCCTGAGGTGAGGGTTGTGGTGGAAGAATTGTAAGGAGCTTGGAGAATGACCAGCAGGGTGGGGGCCCTAGAAAGGGAGCAGGGCACAGGGGTTGCTTTCTCTCAGGGTGGTGACCTGCAGAGGGGGTGTCCTATGAAAGGGAAAGCAGAACTGGAGAACTGCTGCCTTTTTAACTTTGAGGCTGGTGACCTGTTCCACTCTGAGGTACCTGTGAATGAAGGCACTTGTGTTAACCTGGAAACAGGGCTTTTATTAAACTCTGGGAGGGACATTGTTCCTTTCCCGGGCCAGTGAGATGACTGCTGGTCTTGATGCCTCAGGGGACTGATGGGGACACTGAGGCAAGATGCATCTATTGCTCTGTGTATGGCCAATTGAAGGAGCTTTGGTGGGGTGAGCCCTATGACAGGGCCTCTGTTGCTTAGGATCTGACCCAGCCTCCAAGGCACAGGGGCAGCTTTGGATCAGGGGGTTCACATCTGAAACAATCCCCATGTGGGTTTTCACTGTGGGTCCATCTCTCATTTTGATTCAAGATGAGCTTAGGAAGCTGAGTGTGGATTTTGCAGAGCCTCCTCAGAACCAAACCCAGCCCAAAGCAACTGTCTCCAAATTGCTGAATTTCTGGGAAGTCTGAGATAAAGGTTCTGGTTTGGGGCCATTTGAACATTTATTTTTGACTGAAGAGCTTGTGTGCAAAGCCTTGAGTAGGCCGAGTTCTCTGTCATGCACAGGCTGAAAAGGATCTTTCCCACCCTGCGGCCATTCATGGAAATCTAGAACTCCTTGGAGCTCCACTGCTGCAAGGGAATGATGGGCCAGCTGCAGGAGGTCCGGAGATTAGGACTGGTTTGGAAAAGCACCTAAAGCCAAATCCTCAGAAGGAGTCTACTGACATAGGTCCATTGACTCCAGTGGAGCTATGCCAATTTGCATCAGCTTAGAATCTGACCCCTAGATTTTTGGGTGCGTCTCCAAACTATCCACTCCCCTTGGGCTTGTAAAATTCGGTTGGACTCAGATGACAAATGCTCCCTCCAGGCATTTCTGGTACTTCCTGCTGCTGGGCCAGGCAAGTAAGTACCACAGGATTAGCCTTTTCAGCTCTTGGCCTGAACCAGGCCATGCACAGTCAGCTGTGGAACTGGAACATAATGGCCCCACAAACCAGTAATAGAACTGGGAATGGAATCTAGCTTTCCTGGTCCTTGGCCTGTGTGCGAGCCACTAGGCCACACTGCACCTGCCTCTCTGGTGCAAGGCAATTAATTAAACAGTTAAAGGGATGTCTTCCTGCCTCTGATGGTGAGTTTGGTTTTCTCCAGACCAGTTCCCCACACCCCAGTCTCCTGCTTCAGCCTGGAGATGAGCCTGAAACATACCCCCAAGTTTGGGCAGCCTCAGCTCAAACTTTGGGTCAGGATCTGGATACAAATGTCCTGGCAAACCCCTGTATCTGTGATGGGCCAACCCAGAATGCTGAATCTAACCCCCAAAACTTTGATGGGGAGCCACTGGGGATGGGTGGAGGAAGAGGAGCAGTAAGATGGAGCTGAGTGACTTGCCTGCCATCTCTTTCCTGGGACTCTTCAGGCTGAATATTTTTGTTCTCAGGAGTTTTAAGGGTTAAAGGAAAATTCTGCAGCGCTCCAGTGACTCAGTGTTGTACATGTAAGGGGAGCACAGTGAGCGCATCAGCGCTTGGGGAGGGAGATGTTGTACAGATTAGTGTAACGCAGGACCGGCCTCGCTCTCCAGCTCTGCAAGATTGTATTGCTTTCATTTCACTTTGCCACTGTAGCACAATAGCGCAGACACTCAATACAGCAACGGAAAGGGTTCTTCTGTAGCTGCAGTTAATCCACCTCTCTGAGCGGCGGTAGCTAGGCTGAGGGAAGAATTCTTCCATCAACCTAGCAGTGTCTAAAGTGGAGCTTAGATTGGCTTAACTACATTGCTCAGGGCTTGAAATTTTTCACACCCCTGAGCAGAAAAGGTAGGGAGATCAAGCTTTGTAGTGTAGACCAGCCCCAAATATCTTTCTGAAGGTAACCCTTTTATCCAGCTTTAGGAAGAAATTCTGTGGTTGTTGGGTGATTGTGGTGGTCCCTTCTGGCTTTGTTCATCTCTTTCCTTCATGGGCTGGGAGAGAAAGGGGTCACCTGCATTGCCCTCAGCATACTCCTAACACCGGCCTCTTTGCATTAAGCTAATGATGGCTTATCAAATCTCATGCTTCAGGACTTCAGCTACAGGAGTCAGGAAGGATGCACCACAACAGTGCACAATTGGTCAGCTATATTCTGGGCACAAGGGGGTGTTTCACCTTCCTCTGATGCATCAGAGACTGGCCATGGATGGAAACAGGCTGTCAGATGGGATGCATGTGTTCTGAGGTGATACAGGGAATCCTTTCTAGATAACCGGCTGGTGGGTCTTGCTCACATGCTCAGGGTCACGCTGATCACCAGATTTAGAGTTAGGAAGGAATTTCCCCACAGGTCAGATTGGCAGGGACCTTGAGTTTTCCCCCTCTTCCTCTGTAGTGTTAGGCAGGGGTTGCTTGCTGGCATCAGCTGAGCATGGCTCACCTGATCAATTCCCTGCCTTTACAGGGGCACATGGTGCACCTCACACTCTCTGCGAGTGGCACACGACAGCATAGCTTCCTGAAGACTAAAATGTTCAGGTCTAACTAAAGGCTTTGGGCATAATACAGAGGTCTCTAGGTTAAATGCCCAGTAGTGAGAGGAGGTTACAGGAGGTTAGAACAAAGAAGCGAATGGCCTTAACCTCTGTGAAAAGTGCTGGGCTTCCTGGTGAACCTGATTCACAAGTGTTCACTAAACAGTGCATTCCCTTCCTGGCTGAACTGCCCTGTGCAGCCTTCCCGTCCACCCCAAACAAAACAAATTGTGTTTCTTGATTAAATAACTTCCAGGACCTGCTTTCTATGAATATTCATTCAAACAAAACCATGCTCACACAAGCACTCACCAAGAAGGAAAGAAGAGGGGCTTCAAACACCCTAAGAGAGGAGCTGTGGCTTTTATTTGAGTGAACAGTCATTAATATAGTTTAACACACCCCCAAACCACCACTACTACCCCATGGGAGGTAGTGAGGACCAGTGGACAGCACACTGGACTTGGACCCAGGAGACTGGGGTCTTATTTCTGGCTCTGCCACTAGCCTGCTAAGTAACCTTGGGCAAGTCATTTTCCCATCTCTGCACCTCAGTTTCCCCATCTGTTAAATGGAGATAAGAATACTGACCTCCTTCATAAATGACTCTGAGATGTACAGATGAAAAGCAGTAGGTTTTTGGAATCTGATACTAATTTATAGTTTGAATAATATTTTTCAACAGTTTGAAGTATCAGAGGGGTAGCCGTGTTAGTCTGGATCTGTAAAAAGTGATGAAGAGTCTTGTGGCACCTTATAGACTGACAGACATATTGGAGCATGAGCTTTCGTGGGTGACTACGTGCATATAACAAAGTGGGTATTCACCCACGAAAGCTTATGCTCCAAAACGTCTGTTAGTCTATAAGGTGCCGCAGGACTCTTTGTTGCTTTTTTCAATAGTTTGGTAACCGTTTCTCTAATGTTTATTAATTCATTAGTTAATTAGACTCAGACTTTAGATCATCATGATGGTCCCTTCTAACCTTAGTCTGACTTCCTGCATATTGCAGGCCACAGAACGGCACCCACTCACTCTTGTAATAGATTCCGAACCTCTGCCTAAGTTACTGAATCCTCAAATCCTTATTTAAATACTCCACCATTTACACTAGTATAAAGCTGCAAGTGACCCATGCCCCATGCTGCAGAGGAAGGCCCTGAGTGAGGCCATCCACGTGGGGGTTTAACATGCTTTCACTTATGCACAGTAACTTCACACCTTTAGCTGATTCACCCTAATTTTCCTGAGCAACCCTGTGTAGACATGGACTCAGTTCCATTTAATGCTGAAGCAGCCGAGTCTAAGTCCTTAGTGATGAGAGAAAAGTTGCCGTCTGGGTGCAGAGTTTGGGCTGTCACTCTAGCAGACATCAGAACTTTTACTACATTAGCAAAGATATAGGCATGTATAAAATGGCTGTTTGCATCTCCGATGGCTTACCATCCAACTTGCCACTGGGACAATGCCCTAAATGTGTTTGGGAGTTTCCACTGGAGGCTTGGTCTACACTTATAGCTATACTAGTATAGGTTTTGTCAGGGGTGTGAAAAGGCCAGCCCCGCAGCTAACAGAGCTATGCTGACAAACCCCCATGGCAGACGCAGCTATGACAGAGGAGTGCTTCCTTTGGCATAGCTAATGTCAGTCAGAGAAGTGGTGTTCCTACACCGGCAGAAACACTCCTGGCAGCATAGGCTGTATCTACCGTAGGGGGTGATGCTGCCATATAAGTGCCAACAGTCTACGCTCCAGAGCCTGTCGTTGTCTACACTGGCACGTCTGTCGCTAAAACGTTTGTCACTCATGGGTGTGAAAAAAACACACACCGAACGACAAAAGATTTAGCAGCAAAAGGCATCGGTGTGGACAGCACTTTGTTGGTGGGAACCATGCTCCCGGCAAGGAAGCTACTGCAGCTCGTTGGAGGTAGTTTTATTTTGTTGCCAGAAGAGCTATCTCCTAGCAAGAAAGAGGGACCACACAGCTCACCTTACAAAGATGCGGTTGCAGTGGCACGGTTGCGCCGTTGTGAAGTGCACAGTGTAGACATAGCCTGAGAATATTGCAAAGTGGTTTACAGACATTCCTGAATTAGGCTTTGTCTACACTAGGAAGTTGTACGGCTTTCCCTGTATTGGTACCATTTCTAGCCTCGCTGCCCCCTCCAAACGAAGGCAACAGATTCTGGACTTAACAGATCTATTGGAAAGAGGCTTTTAATCCTCCATAAGTCAGGGGATAAGGATCTGAATGCATAGAAGGAGCAGATCTGCTGCACCAAAAGGTGCCAATTTATGTATTGAGAGGGTAGCCGTGTTAGTCTGTATCCACAAAACAATGAGGAGTCTGGTAGCACCTTAAAGACTAAGAGATTTATTTGGGCAGAAGCTTTCATGGGTAAAAAACCATCTGAAGAAGTGGGGCTTTTACCCACGAAAGCTTATGCCCAAACAAATCTGTTAGTCTTTAAGGTGTCAACAACTCCTTGTTCCAATTTATGTTGTAACAGTTAGACCAGAATCCCACTTTAATGACCACAAATGGCCTGGACCTTGGCTTTACATCTCTTTCCCATGGCCCCTCCAGCAACACAGGGTCCGTATCACCACCGGGCTAGGCCATGGGGGCAGTACAGTCTTAGAGGGAAAGCATGAGACCAACTGACTCTCCTAAGGGCTAGAACTCGTTTTTATCAGTTTATATAAACAACGATGTTCACAATGAGCAGGGAGCCTGCAGGAATGGAGGAGGGAGAGCTGAGATCCACGTGTGAAAAGAGCTCTGGAAGTGCTCAGTTTTCTGGTGATTGTGAAGTTCCCATTTCGGGTACTAGCCATACCCAGGAAGTGCAAGGGCGTTAGAGATTGTTAATATTTTTCAAACAACCCCAACGCCCCAACCCATTCACTTTTCTGAATCTCTGAGATTTGGAGCTTTGCTTTGGCTGTGTGATTGTAACCCACAAGTTCCCCCATTCCTAGCAGTAGCTGCTGGGTTAACTTGTGTGAAAATGTCACTGAACCGGTCAGCACAGGAGTGAAAGCAAATCTGAATGAAGAACAGGAGTACTTGTGGCACCTTAGAGACTAACAAATTTATTTCAGCACAAGCTTTTGGATGCATCCGAAGAAGTGAGCTGTAGCTCACGAAAGCTCATGCTGAAATAAATTTGTTAGTCTCTAAAGTGTCACAAGTACTCCTGTTCTTTTTGCGGATACAGATTAACACGGCTGCTACTCTGAAACAAATCTGAGGGTATGTCTACATCTACAATTTTGCAGCGCTAGTTGTTACAGCTGTATTAGTACAGCTGTATAGGGCCAGCGCTGCAGAGTGGCCACACTTACAGCAACCAGCGCTGCAAGTGGTGTTAGATGTGGCCACACTGCAGCGCTGTTGGGCGGCTTCAAGGGGGGTTCGGGGAACGCGAGAGCAAACCGGGGAAGGAGACCAGCTTGCCCGCGGTTTGCTCTCGCGTTCCCCGAACCCCCGAGCAAGCAGGTCTCCTTCCCTGCGGTTTGCAGGGGGGTTCGGGGACCGCGAGAGCAAACCGGGGAAGGAGACCAGCTTCGCCGCGGTTTGCTATCGCGTTCCCGGAACCACCCAGCAAACCGCAGGGAAGGAGACCTGCTTGCTTGGGGGTTCGGGGAACGCGAGAGCAAACCAGAGAAGGAGACCAGCTTCGCCGTGGTTTGCTCTCGCGTTCCCCGAACCCCCCTGCAAACCGCAGGGAAGGAGACCTGCTTGCTCGGGGGTTCGGGGAACGCGAGAGCAAACCGGGGAAGGAGACCAGCTTCGCCGCGGTTTGCTCTCGCGTTCCCTGAACCCCCCTGCAAACCGCAGGGAAGGAGACCTGCTTGCTCGGGGGTTCGGGGAACACGAGAGCAAACCGGGGAAGGAGACCAGCTTCGCCGCGGTTTGCTCTCGCGTTTCCCGAACCCCCGAGCAAGCAGGTCTCCTTCCCTGCGGTTTGCAGGGGGGTTCGGGGACCGCGAGAGCAAACTGGGGAAGGAGACCAGCTTCGCCGCGGTTTGCTCTCGCGTTCCCCGAACCCCCGAGCAAGCAGGTCTCCTTCCCTGCGGTTTGCAGGGGGGTTCGGGGAACGCGAGAGCAAACCGGGGAAGGAGACCAGCTTGATTACCAGAGGCTTCCTCAGGTATGCTGGGATACCTGCTTATTCCACGGAGGTCAAGAAAAGCGCTGGTAAGTGTCTACACTTGATTACCAGCGCTGGATCACCAGCGCTGGATCCTCTACACCCGAGACAAAACGGGAGTACGGCCAGCGCTGCAAACAGGGAGTTGCAGCGCTGGTGATGCCCTGCAGATGTGTACACCTCCTAAGTTGCAGCGCTGTAACCCCCTCACCAGCGCTGCAACTTTGTGATGTAGACAAGCCCTGAATGGTTACTACAATGGAAATTGTCATAACAATAGGAAGAACTTTGATCGGCTCTGACAAGACAGCACAGGAGGTAATCCAGGCCCAGCTGAGCCTGCAGAAACAGGCTGGGGAATCCAGACTGCACAGGTGATACAGGGCCAGGGGATCTTCCATCAGCCCTGTTTTAATTTTCAATTTGACAGCTCATTGTCCCACCCGGCTTTCATCTCTTGTGAATTTCCTGCCATTAATGCCAGCTGCTGACCTCCACGGCCTGTCTCTCTTTCTCGCATCCCCCTCCAGCAGCACCACAGGAATCTCTTTCTTGTTATAATTGGGGTGAGCAGCCAGTTCAAGAACATTTCATTTTTAAAGTACAAAGAAGACCCTTGCCCCCGCCTCCTTGCTCCAGAAGGATCACAAATTGGAGCCATGCCGGAGATAATGGAGTGTCTGATAAGAAACTCACGAGCGCTAGGCAGTGCTCCCACAATAGCAGGCACCTTTGCACCGCATCCCCGGCTCTGCATGTTTTCTTCAGGAGGAATTTGCTGCAGAGGCACTTGGTTCAATGCAGCACTAGCACAAGCAGGGACAGAGTAGGTTGACTGTTAGTTTCTTTTGCAGCTGACTGCAGAGGATCAGGGATCTGTATTACAATGGGTCAGTTATTCGGGCAGCAGCAGCTGCTGTGCTGGGTAATGAGCAAGGCAGGGAACTGGTATGATTTTTTGTGAATACCCTAGTGGGTCTGAGCCTGCTGCCCTCAAAGACAATGGCAATGCTCCCACTTGACAAGCATGGGAGCAGGGGTGGGCCATGGTGGCTGATATTGTCAGCTAAGTTCAGAGGTGAAAGTAAGCCGGTATGGTACAGTACAGCGTACCAGCAAGAGCTGGTATGCCATGCCAGACCAGACCGGCCTCCCCAGGCTGGCGATTTAAAGGGCCTGGGGTTCCCAGCAGTGGCCGGAGCCCCAGACCCTTTAAATTGACACCAGAGCCCCTGGGTGGTGAAGGCGGCTCTAGTGGCAATTTAAAGAGCCCTTTAAATCACCGCTGGAGCCCCTGGCTGCCACCACTACCCCAGGGGCTCTGGTAGCAGGGCTTGGGCAGCGATTTAAAGGGACTGGGGCTTTGACCACTGCGGGGAGTCCCGGGCCCTTTAAATTGCCACTGGAGCCCCATTGCTGGAGCCCCGGGGTAGCAGCAGTGGCCCAGGGCTCCAGCGGTGATTTAAAGGGCCAGGGCTCCTGGCCACCACTACTGCAGCAGAGCTCAGGGCCCTTTAAACCACCAGATCCTCCTCCAGGGACTCCCGGCTGCCGCTGCTGCCCCAAGGCTCAGGGCTCTGGTGGAGAGTTAATGGGCCTGGGGCTCTGCTGCAGTAGTGGTGGAGGGAGCCCCGGGCCCTTTAAATCACCCCCTAGCCCCAGGGCTCCCAGCTGCCTCTGCAGCCGCTGCTGCAGCTTGATTTAAAGGACCTGCCTCTTCCAGTTGAGGCCCTGCCCCCTGCTCAGGACTCTGGCGCACCGGTAAGTCCTCTAAGTTACTTTCATCCCTGGCTAAGTTCAGCCAAGATGCTGCATGGAGATTTGTCAGCTGCACCTGTAACTGACCCCACTTTTGGGCATGGACATAGGATGTGCAGAGGGGCTCAGTGCCCACAAATGGAGCCACAGTTTCAACTTGCTGTGTGCATGTTGGGGGCTGAGCACTCTGGGAAACCCAGCTCTTACGTGAGGTGCTTAGAGGAAACCCACTGGCCTCCTCGGGGGGAGCTGCTCTCTGCACCATGAGCTTGGAGGCCAGTGCTGCGGGCACCCCCAGCCCAGGGCTCTAAGGACTCCAGCCCGTGTTGGGCTCCATTAGCACTCGCACAGTCTGGGTAACACCTGGCTGCTTCATCAGGGCTTCCAGCAACAAAGGATCAAAGACCCTCAGCACAGCAGCTTCACTGGTTACAGCAAAATGCACCCACCCAGTCCCTGGGGAGCCCAGTAGAGGGTACAGGGATCACTGTGTCTCTGCATTGTCATCCTGCCAGCAGCCACTGCCCTGGGTCCTCCCGCTGCAGCTACTGCAGCCCTGCCAGCAGCAGGGTGTGTCTGCTCAGCTTCCAGCTTCCAGCCCCAGCTCTTGCTGCTCATACTTTGCCTCTGGCTCTCTCCCCAGGCTGGTCCCCTCTGGGCTCAGCATGCTCTTGCCATGTGCTGGGCACCATGGAGCCCTCCACTGGTTGGGTGTGGAACTGGGTAACGCAACCCCCCTGCTGGCTAGATCCATCCCTCCAGCTCATTTGGGGAGGGGAACAGGACCCAGGAATGCTCCAGCAGGTTCATTAGAGGCCTTTGCTGTGCCGGGCAGCAGCCTTGTTCCAAGGGGGACCCAGCCCCATGGAGGGAATGCGCTACCCTCCCCCACTCTCTCAGGATCTCTGTTGAAGGAAGGAGCATCACTTCACAAGCAGGGCCCATAGCCACCCCAGTGGCCAAGGGTGCTCAGAGAGCTGGCAGAGAAACTCTTTTGCTCCAGTCTGAGCTTTCAATGAGGGGCTGAGAAAGCTCCCAATCCACATCTCGAAGGCATTCAAGGAGTTCTCTGACAAACGGGGAAGGGCAAAATTTGCTGCTCCTCCTCCCTCGGTAATGCCAATGCCCCAGGTGAGTCATCAGCAGGGATCGAACGTGGCACCTCTGCACCTCTAATACCTGCACTAACTGACATGGTTCCATTAGCCACAACTGTAGCAGGCTTATTAACATCTGTGTGGCCCAACCAACACTAGACAAGGACAGAGCCCCCACCCCCAGTGGGTGGAGCATGTACTTCCAAACCAGATAACAGAATCCCTCTTCTTGGGGTGGGGAGACAAGCCAACTCCCCCCCCTTCCCAGTGCATGCTGGGAATGTGTGATGCATCATTTGAGTGGAAACTAGCTGTGACCCAGTAGAAATTCTCAAACACCCTCGCTAGGCCTAAGGCCAGGGCTCTGAACTGGGTCTGTGCCTGCAAACCCTGAATCATGTGAGCAGTCAGAGGGAATCCTCATAGGTGTGCGGCTTTGCAGGATCCCTCCCCTGACAGGGATAGTAGCTGTAACCCAGTGGGCTCGGAATTGAGCCATAAATCTACCCAGTAGATTCCAGAGCTGCCTTTCCAACCCCCTCCAGCCCAGGCACTCTGACCTCTTAGTGTCACCTGCTCTAATGGAGCCATACAGCTCCAGACTGACACACTGAGTTCAGGATTGCTCCAGAGGTGATCCTGGCAATAACAGGTCGGTAAGCCTGACTTCAGTACCTGGCAAACTGATTGAAACTATAGTAAAGAGTAAAATTATCAGACACATAGATGAACATAATTTGTTGGGGAAGAGTCAACACAGTTTTTGTAAAAGGAAATCATGCTTCACCAATCTACTAGAATTCTTTGAGGGAGGTCAACAAGCATTTGGACAAGGGGGATCCAGGGATATAGTGTACTTAGATTTTCAGAAAGCCTTTGACAAGATCCCTCTCCAAAGGCTCTTAAGCAAAGTAAGCTGTCATGGGATAAAAGGGAAGGTCCTCTCATGGATTGGTAACTGGTTAAAAGATAGGAAACAAAGGGTAGGAATAAATGGTCAGTTTTCAGAATGGAGAGAGGTAAATAGTGGTGTCCCCTAGGGGTCTGTACTGAGACCAATCCTAGTCAACGTATTCATAAATGATCTGGGAAAGGGGGTAAACAGGGAGATGACAAAATTTGCAAATGATACAAAATTATTCAAGACAGTTAAGTCCCAGGTGCGTTTAACTCCAGATTGAATCTACGGGGTTACATCTGCTCCATCAGAGCTGAATCTGGTTCAGCATATGTGTGGCCAGCATCTCTATCATCTGCCACAAGGCCATAGGAGTTAGAGAGTTACAAAGTCCTACTGGACTGCATGTACTCCATCTCCCTGGCTGAGCACAACTGGCCCCTCTGAATAGTTGCTATGGGCTTAGTTCTCAGTAGGGGTAGTTCAGTGTAACTCCATTGACTCCACACACCAGCTGAGGGTCTGTCACTGTTATTATTATTAATGTATTAATTGTTTGTATTGTGGTAGTTCTTAGGAGTCTCATTCATGTGCCAGGCCCCAGTGTGCTAGGGACTGTACGAACACAGAACACAAGGCAAGACCCTGCCCCAAAGAGTTGAAATTTCAAGAACAAAATCAAAGACAACAGAGGGCTATGGACAGAGAGATGGGGAGCACAAGGAAATAATGAGATAATACTGTGTAGTATGCTATCTAGTGGTGTCAGCATGCCAGCAGCCAGAATTGTGTAGCTATTATCTACAGCAGACTATGGAAGGACGATCGTCATGGCAAAATCAGCCTCCTCCATGAGTCTGTCTGCAGAGATAGAAACTTCACAAGGAAAACCCTCTTTTCTCCCTTACAAACACCAGGGGCATTACAAGCCATCACAGCTTGGACTGGCTGGGGAGTTGCCTCAGTGCCACGGTCACATTTATTACAGCTGGTTGAAAGATTTTTCAAACATTCTGGATAACATGCGGCTGAAACTTTTTGTCAAGACTGAAATTTTGTAAATGTTTGGCCCTGTGTCAGTGTATTTAAAGGCTAACAGTTGGCCGTGATGCTCTGCGAGGGAGTGAGGTGGGGTTTGACAGACTGGGAATAGCAAAGGACCTGGTAGCATTGGGTATACTCTTCTATCCTGTTCTAGGGATGATAGGCCTGGGGAAGGTTCTAGGCAAAGTCTCTCCAGTGCAGCTGAGAGAGACAGAGCAGCTTTAGGGATCCCCAATGTTGCTAACTCAAAGGCTCAAAGATCATAAGATTGGCCCCAAATTATAAAAAAAAAAAAGATTATATTGTATATGTTGGGCTGTCTTTGATGTTTGAGCTCCACCACCTTCCTGTGCATGTGTGTGGGAGAGAGTACCCTGTCTTTCTGTGCTCACTTTTCACACCTAACTCTGCTGACTTTAATGGAGCTGCATCTGATTTATTGTTGTAAGTGGGACGAGGGGAACCAGCCTAAGGACCTCCACCCCCTAACTCCCTAGGAAATGGAAGAGAATTGATGGGGTTAGTTACGAGGCTTAGTGAATACTGTATCTGCTCTATCGCTCAGCTCTGACCTCAGATCTGAGCCCTGAGTGCCATTTGGGCCTGATTCTCCAACCACATTGGGTTCAAGCAGGAATGCTTGACAGCTAACAGCTATGTAAAGCCAAATACTTGGCTCTGGCTAGGCAGCCTCGATGCTCCAGGTACCAGCACTCCAAGCGCATGCCTGGGGCAGCAAGCCACTGGGGGCACCCTGCCGGTCCCCTGAGAGGGTGGCAGTCATGCAGCCTTCAGCGGCTTGCCTGCGTGAGGTCCGTCGGTCCCACGGATTCGGTGGCAATTCGGCGGTGGATACGCCGAAGCCGCGGGACCTCCCACAGGCAAGCCACCGACGGCAGCCTGCCTGCCATGCTTGGGGCAGCAAAAAAGCTGGAGCTGCCCCTGAACCCACCTCACCTTACTCTAGGCTATCTGTCTGCAGACTGACTTTGATTGCGTGTTTCCCTACAGAATGCTGTGCCTGCAAGCAGGACCAGGAAAACCACTGAGAATTTAAAGTGATAAATCACATTTTTAACATGATTTTCAATATACCACATCTATAAACAGGAAGATAAACAGAGTCTGATGAAGGGAAGAGCTGAAACTTCCCTAGGAAGACATTAGAGAATATTCATTGACCATTGACTACAGATAGATTTCCATTTTTAAAACTTTTTTTTGAACAAGTCTTTGTAACAAATATGTGACAGAGGACATAATGTACATTTTGTTCATGCCCAAGCTCAGAGTGGTACATGGAATAAAAGGATAAGCTAAAACAGAAGGGACCAAAAGCAAACTACACTCGGCACCCAGAGATCCTGATGGCAGAAATAATTCTTGGAGTATATTAGAATTTATATACACGTTTTCACTTAGACGGACAATAGATTCAGCTCTGCTTAGAGAAACATGAAGATAGCTGAAGTAGCTTATTGAGGGTCAATCTGAATCAAAACTTTGGATGTTGAACAATGTCAAACTTTAAAAGCTTAACTGGATCTGGCTCTGAATTCTAAGACTGCCCTTCATACAGGATATTTGTAAGAAACAATCAAGCTCTTTTATGGAACCAGGTAGCTGAAACAATAGGAGCCTCCTCCTAAAACACAGGCATATGGCAAGATGTGAATAAAAGCTGGACCATGTGGCCCAAAAGATTTCCCTGGAGAGTGGCATAGCAAACACTGGGGCTGGGACATTGGTTGGTGGAGCTGTGTGTGTCTGTGTATGGGCGAGAAGCAGCAGAAGGATACAGAGAAGGAGCAGAGAAGCCCCAGACACAGTAAGGCAAGTACTGCAGTGCGACCCTGGGAAAAAAATTAAGAGAGAGATTTTGGATAAAGTGCTGGCTGAGAAGAGGCTTATAACTGTAAGTATAGAAACAATCTCCTGTTGTTTGATTCCTACCATGTCCAGGGAAACTGGACTTTGTAAATTATTTCTTTGTAAATTAACAGGATTGCCTCAAAGAAATGCCTGACTCCATCATCAATTTCTCCTATCCACATTCTCTGAAAATTGGCTAACCGCTCGGGTCAAAATGGAATAATGATAGCGATAGAATCTAATGCCATTGCTTTGTTGTTAACAAAGCTGATTAACTAGTACAAAAAATGATTCATGGATGTTTTCAGGAATAAGAGCACTCAGGTTTATTGACTGCTCCTGGTAGGGTCTTTATTCAAGAACCTATAGACAGCCATGGAGGGGTATATGACAACATTCACAAGTCTTCAATGGTTCAATGTTCTTCAATGAATTCTGGCACAAAAGTTTCTTCATCAAAAACTTTGTAGATGAAAGCTTGTTATTTGCTATTCCTTAAATGTTTCATTCATCCATTAAGGGAGCAGAAACATGTGTCATAGGTGACCAGTGGGAATAATGAAAAGTCACTGAAGGTCAATCAGTGAAGACTTAACAAGCAACCCAGAGTCATGGGCAGTGCATGATTCCTGGATCCGGGGAGGCTGGAAGCAAGTTCCAGAAGCTCCTTAGACATGGGAAGGGCCCAGGTGCCCAGACAGTAGCCCTTCTCCACTGCTCTGTACTGAGACCCACCCCTGCTCAGCCTTCTCCCCTCCAAGACCCTGCCCACACTCCACCTCTGCCCTGCTCTGCCCCCTCCTCTGAGGCTCCCCTACCCACCACCCCCTTCTCTCCATCCCCTCTTCTGAGGTCCCCCTGTCTACTGATCACTACTCGGGGAAGGGGTGGAAAGGAGTGAGTGGTGGGCAGGGGATTCTCGGAGGAAGAGGCAGAGCAGGGATGGGAAGAGGAGCAGCACAAGTGGGACCATGGGGGAAGAGGATGAGCGCTAGCAAGGCCTTGAGGTGGAGCATGGGCAGGACCATGGCCCAGGTGCCCTTTCCTGGTTTCCCAGGTGTGCTGCATCCTGTTCAGGGAGGCTTAGCCTCCCCAGCTTCTTATGCACATAGACTTTAAGGTCAGAAGGGACCATTATGATCATCTAGTCTGACCTCCTGGACAATGCAGGCCACAGAATCTCACCCATCCACTTCAATAACAAACTCCTAACCTATGTGTGAGTTATTGAAGTCCTCAAATCGTGATTTGAAGACCTCAAGCTGCAGAGAATCCTCCAGCAAGTGACCCGTGCCCCATGCTGCAGAGGAAGGTGAAAAATCTCCAGGGCCTCTGTCAATCTGCCCTGGAGGAAAATTCCTTCCCGACTCCAAATATGGTGATCAGTTAAACCCTGAGCATGTGGGTAAGACTCACCAGCCACCACCCAAGAAAGAATTCTTTGTAGTAACTCAGATCCCATCCCATCTAACATCCCATCACAGACCACTGGGCATACTTACCTGCTGATTATCAAAGATCAATTGCCAAATTAATTGCCAAAATTAGGCTATCCAATCATACCATCCCCTCCATAAACTTATCAAGCTTAGTCTTAAAGCCAGATATGTCTTTTGCCCCCACTACTCCCCTTGGAAGGCTGTTCCAGAATTTCACTCCTCTAATGGTTAGAAACCTTTGTCTAATTTCAAGTCTAAACTTCCTAGTGTCCAGTTTATATCCATTTGTTCTTGTGTCCACATTGGTACTAAGCTTAAATAATTCCTCTCCCTCCCTAATATTTATCCCTCTGATATATTTATAAAAAGCAATCATATCCCCCCTCAACCTTCTTTTGGCTAGGCTAAACAAGCCAAGCTCTTTGAGTCTCCTTTTATAAGACAGGTTTTCCATTCCTTGGATCATCCTAGTAGCCCGTCTCTGAACCTGTTCCAGTTTGAATTCATCCTTCTTAAACATGGGAGACCAGAACTGCACAGAGTATTCCAGATGAGATCTCACCAGTGCCTTGTATAATGGTACTAACACCTTCTTATCTTTGCTGGAAATACCTTGTCTGATGTATCCTGAAACTGCATTAGCTTTTTTAACGGCCATATCACATTGGCGGCTCATAGTCATCCTGTGATCAACCAATACTCCGAGGTCCTTCTCCTCCTCTGTTACTTCCAGCTGATGTGTCCCCAATTTATAACTAAAATTCTTGTTATTACTCCCTAAATGCATGACCTTGCACTTTTCACTATTAAATTTCATCCTATTACTATAGGATATCAAAGTTGGAGTAGGACCTTAGGAGGTCATCTAGTCTAACCCCCTGCTTAAAGCTAGACCAATCCCCAGATTTTTACCCCAGTTCCTTAAATTGCCCCCCTCAAGAACTGAACTCACAACTCTGGGTTTAGCAGATCAATGCTCAAACCACTGAGCTATTCCTCTCCCTTTTATACCAGTTTACAAGGTCATTCAGATCTTATACCTGCTGCCCATGCCCAGAATCTGGAAATGGTTCATCTCTGACCTATTCAGTGAATGCTTGCAAGCAATGAGCATGTTGGTCCTGCCTGTTGGTCTAGTGCAGAGGGCTGGACGTGATGATCTTCTGAGGTCACTTCCAGCCCTACATTTCTATAAGACTATGTTAAATGAAAATCAGGATGGTTTACAAAAGATTCACTTCCAGGAAAAGGGGCTAAATCCATAGTGAATGTTGTACACCATGAACAGACTGGTGAGTTTTCTCACTGTAGCATTTTGTGTGCAGTGCTCAAGAAGCTCTTTTGTAAGTGGAGTACAAAAACAACATAACCATTCTGGTGGTTGTTAGGTCTTTGCTGCAGTGATTATAATGGACCCAGGTTGTCTGATACTGCACCCTGATCTTTCCATACTGCAACCCATATGCAAGAAAATTTAAAGTCATGGCTGTGATAGAGATGGCAGTTTTCTGCAGATTCTTGGGAGACCTTCTTGAATTAAGATTAAATATCTTTGTGGTCCATTGCATTAAATGCAAAGTTTATGTATTATTGCGGGCTAGAGAGCTGACAGCCTTAAAAACCTCCGGTAAGGAGGGAGAGAGATGCAGGTCTCTGCCCAAGAGAGGCGATGGCTGGGAACTATAAAGCTTTTAGTGGGTGCCCTCAAGGGACCATGGAGCAGGAAATACAGGTGAAGTGACTCTGAAACTGTGACAATGGAAACGTCGACAGCTGTTCACACACATTTGAAAAATGTATATCTTTGCCTCTGAATTTTAGTTTGATTTTCATGCCCCACAGGAATAATCTGCTGATACTCTTATGCTTCCCAAATGTAAATTGTCCAAAAATCCCCTTGCACCAGAACTTTGGGAAGACTCAATTTATCCTCTCAGGCATTGTGTCCTGGGGAATCCTCGTTTGAGAATTTCAGTATACAGCAAATATTCACCATTCTGTGGAGATTAAAGTCAGGATTTGGGTTGATGTCTCTGCAGAGCACATTTAATGAGAATGAAAAGTCAGACACAGCCTTTTGTGTTTTACATGTTTGTGTGCAGCATGGATTTGTCTCATTATCCAGAGATTTGTAGTTATTATTCACCACCTGTGAATTCGGAGTTTTGATTAATGCCAGGGGAAAATTTACAGCATAGCAGATGCGGGAATGGTCCCTTCAGAAATTGTCTACATCACATACAGCCAATCTGTGTAACTTTACTCACTGGTGTGGTTTACTCACTGCCTGTGGTTTTCTTTGTATAGAATCCCACCCTGTACACCAAATCTCCTACCACCCCATCCTAGTGAAAAGTGCATGGAATGGATGTAGACTAAGAAGGGTGAACTGGTTAAGGTAAGTGAACCTAATACTCAGCCATTCTGCCACCAGCGTTAACTACCATGTATCACAGTGGTTCTCAAACCTTTGTACTGGTGACTCCTTTCACACAGCAAGCCTCTGAGTGGGACCCCTCCACATAAGTTTAACACCTTTTTTTTATATTTAACACTATTATAAATGCTGGAGGTGAAGTGGGATTTGGGGATGGAGGCTGAAAGCTCTTCCAGAAAAGCATCCGTCATGGATGTGAAGACTACAAAAGATGGAGAATCTGCTCTAATGGCTCACTGTCATCATGCTGGGGTTCCCTCAGTCGGCCTGGTACCTTGCTGGGGGAGTGGCTGGGAGTGACTCTGAGAGACAGGCCAAAATCCAAAAGACTCTGTACAGCGTGTTTGGGGTGATGGTAAGGAGCAGGGCTGGCTCCAGGTCCCAGCACGCCAAGCGCGTGCTTGGGGCGGCATGCCGCGGGAGGCGCTCTGCCGGTCACCGGGAGGGCGGCAGGCAGCTCCGGTGGACCACCCGCAGGCATGCCTGTGGAGGGTCCTTTGGTCCAGCAGCTCCGGTGGAGCATCCGCAGACACGCCTGTGGGAGGTCCACCGGAGCCGCGGGACCAGCGGACCCTCCGCAGCCACGTCTGCGGGAGAGATCCACCAGAGCCAAGGGACCGGCGAGCGGCAGAGCGCCCCTCGCGGAGTGCCACCGTGCTTGGGGCGGTGAAATGGCTAGAGCCGGCCCTGGTAAGGAGCCCATACACCAGGGCTGGAGACTGACTAGATGCTTGGAGAGCAAAGGGAGAAAGAGCTGGAGGTGGAACCCTGTAGGTGGGATTTGAAAATACAATGATCACTGTGAATGTTTGCTCTTGCCATATCTGAGACCGTAAATATGTGCAGTTTGGCACGTCCCTACAAGGCAATAATTCAACCCAGAAGTCCAACTCCTCTTCAGCAGTCAGCACAAGGGCAATAATTACTCCTCAGCTACTGCATGTGGAGGGAGAATATCCTGTCTTCTGAAAACTTAACATCTGAAAGGCCCTGTTCTCATTCTGATATATTACCATTGCTCTGGGAGGTGAATGGCAGTTTTCAATTCACACACACATTTCCCAGCATTAAGTTAGCTCTGCTTCACTTGGTTCTCTCTTCTGTAAAGTGGGGATAACAACACCTACTTCACCTGGGCTTGGGAGCCTTCATTCATTAATGGTTGTTAAGAGCCTTGGGCTGCTTCAAGGGAAGTGCTACCATAAGACACAAAGAACAGCTAGACCCCGCCTGAAAGAGCTTCTTCAATCTAAACAAGACAGACACAGAGTAGGTAGGCAGTTTAGAGGCTACAAGAAGAAAGGGGCATTCAATTAAATGCAGAGGTCAGGAATTCAAAGCAGCTAAAAGGAGATACTTTTTCACACTGTGCAGTAATTACTTTAGACTGTGGAACTCATTGCCAGAGGAAATCATCAAGACCAAAAATCTAACAAGATTGAAATAGTGGCTGGATCATTATCAAGAAGATCCAGAGTTGTTATAATTAATGACAACACACATTTTGGAAGGGATAATAAACCTTGCCCTTCAAGGCAGGATCCGATCTCGTTTAGAGGCCAGGACGAGACTTGTGCAGCAGTAGATTATCCCACATCTGCTACTGTGGGAATCTTACATTTTCTTCTGAAGTATCTGGCACTGGCCACCATCAGAGACAGGACACTGAGCTAGATGGACCTGGGGTGTGATCCAGTCTGGCAATTGCTATGTTCCTATGTAGAAGCCTATCACTGTGAATTCTATTCTAAAAATTATTATTCATGTAATTGTTGACTCACTTACTATAATGTGTTAGGGAAGCCCCAATAGAAATCAGAGACTCATCATTCTAGGTGCTGCAGATACTGCTAAGAAAAGCCAGTCCCTGCCCCAAGGAGCCTACAGGCTAAACATACAAGAGGTGAGAGGAGCAGGCAGGGACACAAGCACAAAGAGGGGATGCAAACCTGCTCAAGGACACACAGCAGGTAAATGGCAGAGGCAGCAAAGGCCTGGTCTCCCGACTCCTAGCCTGGCTCCCTATTCACTGGAGCACATGGCCTCGCTTTGTGCCACTGACAGCCTAGAAGAAGTGAGTAGTTAGGAGGGATTTTAATGAAGTCAGGCTGTGGGCAGGGGGTATCTCACATCTGGGGGAGGGGAGACGGACATGAGTACAGCAGACGACCTGGGCACAGAGGAGGTTGTGGTAGAAGGTGTGAGTGGAGACCCAACATACTAGGGCAATAAATGGGAGGCTGTCTGTTGACTTGAGCAGGATTTGGATTGCGCCCTAGGCTGGGGCTGTGAAGGCAGAGCTGTGCATGGCCTCATAGGTCATGGGGGGCCATGTAGTCACAGAATCTCCTGCAGAAAATAATGTGCTGTGGCCATGCAATAGTACTTATCTCTAGCACTTCTCAGTAGATTCCAGGCCTCATTTTCTGTGAAACCCTCCCCCTCCCCACACACACCCACACCTGTTTCCTGAGGAGGTGGAGAGGTCAGGGCGGTGATGAGAGACTCTGTAGCTGTGAAGCACTTTAAGCCAAGGAAATCTGATTTCCTTTGTAATGAGGTTCACTGAGCAGCGTTTGTTTTCATTTTGATGGAGCGACTCACTTATCGGCCCAGAGACACGCTGCCCCAGGGCCGGCCTTCATGGTGAGTCTGGAAATGCTCGCTGGCTTGAGAGTTTCCTAGGGAGGCAACAGCAGGTACAAACTGGCAGAGCTGCATTAAAGACCATGGAGCGTCCCTGACGTCTTGGTCCGCTAGAGCCAAACGCTCAGAAACAAGAGCAATGGCCATAACTGGGTCTCTCTGAGACCCTCCCACACCCTGGGGCCAGGTGTTCTGGGGGTGCTGTTGGCTCAGAAATGTAGCATTGCAGAATTAGCAACAACAATAGAGCTCCAATCTGCTGTCCGCCCGCCCGCCCGCCTGCCTCCTGGCTCATCCAAGCTGCCGGAGATGGGGTGGGGAGTAATAGGAGCCTATTGTGTCACTGCCTGTGTTCCTACATCCTGTCAGGGCACTGACATTTCCAAAGGGACCGGGCACATTTGCATTCGGCAGGGGAAAGGCAGACAGGTGACAGCCATTCCCTCTAGGAGGCTTCAAGGGCACACTGCTACAGATAGGGAAAGGAGGATTCTGATCAGCAAATAGCCGAACAGGAATGATTCTGAGTAGGGTGACCAAATGTCCTGATTGTATAGGGACAGTCTTGATTTTTGGGTCTTTTTCTTATATAGGCTCCTATTACTCCCCACCCCATCCCAATTTTTCACATTTGCTATCTGGTCACCCTAATTCTGAGCCCCTGATCTCATGGCTCAATGTCTAACGTTTCTGCTTCAGTGAGTGAGGCTGTCTTCCAGGGACTGGGACTAGAGAAAGGGATGGCGCACAGGCCAGATTTTCAAAAGGCCCCTAGCACATTGGGTGCTGCTGCTCTGTTTTGGAGGCTGGCACTTGTTTTTGGTGCCTAAAGCCTGAGCTCTTTTGAAATTCTGACCCTGATTGCAGGTATCAAGTGCTTGAAAATCTCCCCTGAGCTCTGTTGGAAAGCAGGCTTCTGGTTGTCACTGTGACGGAAGAAAGATCTCCTTAAGGTCTAGTGGGAAAAGCCTGTGGTTTGGGACTTAACGACCAGCATTTGAGTCCTAGCTTCTGTGTGTGTTCACTGGGAAGCAATTGTGTCTGTTCTCGTTAGCGCCTGGATTCTTGTCAGCCCTGGAAAGGCTCTCCCAAAGACTAATGTGCAGTGGAGTTGCCGCGGGGTAATTTACAAGCCACTGACAAGCATGTGATGTGTCAGAGCAAAGCATTCTCCTCATTTATGTGTAATATACTGTTTCAGGCCTTCAGGTTTTCAGCTGTGATGCAACATCATTCCCCCCATCCCGTTCCCATGGGCTGTGTCTGTGTCCTCTGCAGCTTCCTGAGCCCTGCATGCCTTAAAAGCACATGTACTGTTTCTTTAACAGTGTAGTGGGAAGCCAGGCAGGCGAGGGACTCAGGAAGGCTCTAGGCAAGCTGAGATGGAAAGCCCTGTGCTGACCTTAGCTGGGTGAGTTAATACAGTGCATGCCAAGATACCAGGACAGAAAACGTTTTTGTGTGTGTAACGCCAACAGACCCCAGTCATCGGCAGGCAGGATTGAACCTGGGAACCTCTGGAGCTAAATGAATGTGCCTCTGCTTACTGCCATATAGCTCTTAGCTAAGGGTGTAGAGCAGACTCATTAACTCTCTCTAAGTGGTCTCGGTGCCACTAGATGGGACAGAAAACCAGAGCCAGGAGGTGTGTAGGTTACACATGAATGCACACACACCCCAATCCTCTCCAAAGGGCCAAGCAAAAGACTGGCCAAGCAGCACAACAAATAACGGCCCGCCAATGAGAAGGACTGGCCCTGGTGCATACTTGAGAACACTATATGGGACTAATTAGGGGAAGAAGAGAAAGCAAGATGGTGGCACTGTTTGGTTCAATACGGAATCCCTTTTAGTTGTCCAAACTGCTTGTTCTTTCCACTCAGAACATGAGAGAGGAAAGGGCCATTGGCAAACTGGATTTGCATTAGAAAAGGAGGCAGATCCTAAAGAAGACCACCATATTGATCTTTACTCCTGTCTTAGTGTATGTCTACACTGCAGTCAGAGATGGGATTGCAGCTCGGGTGAGCAAACCTTTGCTAGCTTTTATCTAGCTAGCACAGCTCAAAAGGGCAGTGAAGACATAGTGGCGCAGACCGGGCTAGGGTTCTGGGTGGGCTGGTACAGCATGTGCCGCTGCATCGTCACTGATCTTTTTAGCTAGCTAGGCACTGTAAACTAGCTACAGTAGCCAGATTAAAACTAGCACAGGTAGGCCTACCCAAGCTCCCATCGCACCTCCGACTGCAATACAGACATACCCTTAGTGCTCTGCTGAGAGATCTGTCACTCAGAAGGCATTTCCTTGTAGCTTTTCTATACCTTAGCCCTAGTCTCATCACACGACTTGTATGGAAGCTTGCAGAAGAGCTCGTACTCTGGATTTTTGTCGTCATTTTTCAAATTCAAGAGTAAATTTGAAGGAGGCTGGGTAGTGTGGTTGCCCAGAGCAACAGCAGCCTCCGGAGTTGGATGAGCCTCCGGCACTGGTAGGCACCCATCAGTTCTCCCAGCCTGCTGCTGTTTATCTCACTGTTGAGAACTTTCCCTTTTGTTTTGTAAGCCTTGCAGAAAGAAATCCGGGTGGTGATTCGCAGCTGACATCAGCCAGTGAGAGGAGAGAAAAGAGTGACTGCAAGGGTCTGACATTAATGGCTGTCGTTTTTTGCTATTGCCTTGAGGCAATTCTTGGGGGAATCATCTGCTTGGTTTTCCCTTTTTCCTCCCTCTGGTTGCAAGGAGCCCTTTACACTGGATTTTTCTGAGGGGTTATGTAGTTTGCCTCTGGTATGCTGTTGGGTGGTACTTTTGGATTCCAGTGAAAACCAGGAATTTCCCCATTTCCACAGATGGAGGTACCTGTCTGAGGAACCTTAAGTCTGGGCAGATCATTGTGACATTGAAGGGCTGGGTCAGAAGCCGTCCCTTCCAGTTCCACTTTCCACAGGTGTTCTAGGGAAATAGTCTACACACAGGAATGCTTGTGGGACATTTTAAGCAAATGTTTGCCAACAGATATACGCTAGGCATAGACACTACATTAATAGGTACTACGTGCATGGTGTTAATATAACATGCATTATATATTAGTGTTGGGAAGTGACAGTAACTGACTGTATTATGCTCTCCACACAGTTCTGTTCACCCATGTCAAGTATCCCACAATGCTTTGCAAAGCTGAAATCAGCTTTGGCAGTAGAAACTGGGAAACTTGTCAAAGGCAAAATACATTAATGTTCTGCCCTGGTGCAAGCTGCGGTGGTACCTTCACCAACCAGTACCTGGAATGCTGGTATCCAAAACAAGGATAAGGAAGGTACAGAACAGTATGTTAAGAAAGTGGTGGGAGCTGGTGGGTTGGATTTTAGTCACACATAAAGAGTTTTGTAATTTGTAAAATCATCCTATCAATACCCCTGGCTGAAATGCATCACTCTGAAGCAAATCTGTGTAAGGTGACCACACTGTGAGAATTGGCTTCCCTGATGGAAGCTGTGCATGTTTCCTTTTTGTCTTGTACTATTTTGTCTTTCAACAATAAATTTGGCTATGTTTCATTATTTGGTCTCTTGACAAGTTCTAAGACCGAGCTGTGAGTATAATCAAACAATTGGCTACCCCCATAGAATCAGTACAAATATAAGAGAATATTTCCCCAAGTCGTGGCACCTGAGTCTTACTTATCCTCATGCACTCATGGAACAGAGACCCAGACGCTCAAAGGCGACTAAATCCCTGTGAGAATCTGGGCCGTGAACAATGCCATGACTACTGCAAACCAACAAGACTTATACTGCAGCTTCTCGAGGCTGAATCCTTGCAGTGAACAGCCCACGAGTGACTGGGAGGCCGAGAACGACTTGACAAATGCAGCGAATAAATGAGCAGAACCTGCAAATTTCTCATGGGCAGCTGAAGAAGGAAAAGAGGAGAAAGTAAGTCAGGGAATAAATTATTTGCTTTGAATCGTTCACTGTGCTTTATCATCTGCATGGGGCCACTTTCGACCCCTACCAGCCTAGGAGGGATTTGTGCCTGACCATTTTACTTGCTTGTAGGATCTCCAGAGTGGACAGGATGGATTTGTCTAGCTGTGGATTAGTTTTGGCTTTAATGAAGGGATGGAGCTGTTTAACAGCTCTAGGATTTCCTTAACTTTATCACTACTTTCCTCCCCAAAAGAGAGGGGAAGAAATACTTCCCTTGGGAAGACAAGGACCTGTCTGTGATAGGGCTCTGAGGACTCATCTGACATAGCTGTCAGTGACCTCTACCTGAATTGAATTGCCTGGGTCATTAGGGAGGGTGGTTGCTGGCTGCTCCAACCTGGGCAGGTGCAGGAAACCATTGAACCATAAAAAGCTGTTAGTTCTCATGGCTTCCCCTTTTCCCCTCTCCGGGGTGGCCCAGGGTGGCTGTGGGGGAGGGGAGCCGTCTTGTGCCAGTGACTGCCCTAGACTCAGGCAGAGCCAGTTGAGCTCTTCCCATCCTAGCAGGGAAGCAGAAGATGCTCTCTCATCCCTCCCTGATATAGAAAGCAGCTAGTTGGGAAGCTTCTCTGACCCTAAAGTCCCCCTCCATAGCTAAGAGGGGCTGCGTAGCAGGGGTATTATCTCACCCAATATGCCCTGACCATCCCCACTTCCCTCCTCCCCCATGCACTGGCCTGAGGGAGGGGCAAGAGCTGTGAAGCCTGTCATGAAGGGGTATGTACCCCAAACTCCTACTGCCCTGCTCTGCAGAGACAACCCAGGTCTGCTGCCTGGGAGACCCCCAGAGGACGCAGCAGGATTGACTCCCCTCAAGCAAGATCTGATTGTTGATTGCCATGTAGATGCAATTCCTGGAATGTTTCCTACCAGTGGTTCCTATTTGTGGTGCTGAGTGAAAACAAAGGCTTTAAACAGCATGATTCATTTAGCCATGGGAAATGAACTGTGGGCTAAGATTACTTAATCAGGCACCTAGGTTAAGGAACTATGCTGCTGCATGTAATAAACAGCTGTGGGTTTTAATTGCCTGCCCCCTCCTTGGGAAAATGCAGGGTTTTTACAGATTTCTTTCTTTTGGCAGCGAGACGAGGTGGTTAAAGAACTGGACTAAACCTACAGTTTGTTTTGTCTCATGTTAACAAAAAATCCCCAATATTTTGAAGTGTTGCATACGGGTTAAAGCTGGAATCTGTCAACATCTATTCTGAAGCATCCTATTATTCCATCAGCTGTGGGGTTTAACTCATCCAGTACAGTCTATCCAACTCTCACCTCTATTACCTAGGCTTGCTGCTGAGAGCTAGTGAAGTGACCCTACATGTTTTGCTGCAATGTTTTTTGTATTAGTCTATAGTGTAATGAACTAGCTAGTGAGTATGTGGTGCACCCTCACCCTCTACTGGGTGTATCAGAATTGCTTGACTATGTGTCATAGCCCCTGTGACACAAGCAGTGACTGTCCTCTAGCTCATGTGGTAGAGGCTTGTGCTGATAGAGCAGCAGGGTGTGGATTCTATCTCTGGTGACACCATCAAATGCTGTGTGGTCATGATGGGAAACATAGCAACATCCATAAAGCACTGATGGCTGGATTTGCTACAGCATCTATCGTGGGGATTAGAGGCCCATTTGAAAGACTAGCCACACTGAGTGTTTGCTATATGCTACATGTTTATTGGTAAACAGCTGTACAGAAGAGTTCAGACATCTGTGTTTATAACCATCTGATGGTACGGAGCCCGAGCTATGTTGGTGAGCCACAAGCCCATGACACTACTATCGGCTGAGGGAGAGGGGGCACGCCATCTGGTCTCTTGTGTGGACTACAGTGAGGTTGGTGAAGAAATACAGCAGCCCAATGATAATACTGTGTCTGCTACCAATCACATTCCCTGGCCTGGCCTACATGTGTCCGAGCTCTGGGAATGGCTCTCATTTGGGATCCAGGAGATCCCTCTGTACCACATTAAATCTCTTCCTAAGAAGTAGGATATGGAGGTTCTGGGCTAGGGGAGGAGGATCAAAAATTATTTTTAGTGTTAAGTTGAATTTCCTGTTGGTGGCAGGTGCTGGCTTGACAGCCCTACAGTTTGAAGTCCTCTGTTGATCCGCACAATGGCGATAGCATGGGCAGGAGCAATTTACATCCCCCATTGCCCTACCCTCCATTCTTCTTGCCCCCCCAGTATGCCTCAACGCCAACCTGGAGGGACCAGAATTAAGCTTCTCATTCTTTCTGGCATCTCTCCTACAACTGCTACCAAAGTGGCCATCTGGTCCCACTCAGGTGACCTTCATGCTGCAGATACCAGTCCACTGTGGCATGAGTTGAGAACCTACCCATTTATTGACCTGGAACCATGAGCTGTCAGTTGGCAATGACTTTCTCTGTCTACTAGCCTGGGCTGGATTTCATAAATTATAGATACAAAGTTCTCTATCCGGTTATCAATGACCTGAGCCATCTGGTCCCTAAAATCAATGTATTGCCACTGAAGAAGAAACTTTCACACTTCACTGAATGTTTGCTTTTTATTTTGACATCAATAAACTGTCCCCATTAGGTTATTTATCTGCAGCTTTTGGGAGCAAGCTCCAATGTGTGATTGGGAAAGAGAGCGAAGTCTATCAAGAATCTGCATTGGCAACAAAGTGAAATGAGCTCTAGACTTGGTGGAGAGTGGACATGGTGGAGAGCGCATTCTCCATCGCTGTTTTCTCAGGTGCGATCATCTTGAAGTGGAAGGGACAGATCCTCAGCTGGAATATAGTGGTGTAGCCTCACTGACGCCAATGGCGCTACACTGATTTATGTCCATTAAGGACATGGTTCAGTGTTTTAAGCTGAAATAATTGCAGAGCCCAAAAACAGCTAATTGATTTTCACTGATATCAGACATAGAAGCCTTGCATGGAACGTTGAATGTTGAGATGACATCTGCTCTCAGTTTAGTCCCAAAAGTTTTTATTATGTTTGAAGTCGTTGGCTCTGTAATAAACGATTCCCCCACGTTTATCATTGCAGCTCCTAGCAACACGTACGTGGTGGCAAAATGATTATACCCAGGGCAAATGTATCCTAGAGGGCTGGTTTCTCCACTCTGTTTGGGGGCTGCTTGGGCATACTGGAGGGGTGGTGGGTCAAGAGGTTGGTCAGAACTCTCTGAGGCCATGTCATCGGGCCCCAGCACAACACAGAGCTGGTGACGAGCACCTCCAAATTAGATCACTGGCATATGGGCTCTCAGTCACTGTATACCTGCGGAGGATCAGGCATTGCAGAGATCTAGCTGCCATCCCTCCCTGCTATGCCCTCTCTCTCCCCTTATGCAGAGGGCAGGGGGGTCCTAGTACAGGAGTAGAGTCTGCTTCCTCCAACTTTCTGCTAAGGAGAGCTCCTCCATGCAGGGGAGTCTCTGCTGGTCATTCCTGGTTAGTTTAAGCCCCCTTTTCATGGCAGGAGTGGACCAGTGAATCCGGCCCATACGGTGTGCAGTGCAATTGGATCCTGGAGAGCAGATGGAGTATTTGGCCACAGGTACTTCAGTGAATGGCTTGTTACCAGGACCTAAGGTGACGGCTCTGTTTCTTAGAGCACTAGGAAATTTTCCTGGTCCCCCATAGGAAAAAAAAACTAGCCTTTGTGATGCTTAACAGAGGCGGGTCTCACGCCTGTCTATGGTGGGACCCACATCTAATTAGACACATTATCTCTTGCAAAATTCCCCTCCCATTTGCTATCAGAAAGAACACCTGTCATCTCATTTTTATTCAGAAAGAACACTTGTCCTCTCATTCGCTATCATGGGGCCATCTTCTCTCCCACCGGCTACCACAAGGATCACCTGCCTTCCTATTGGCCATTGCAGGGCCCACATTCCTTCCCATTCGCTATCATGAAGACCACCTCCTCTCTCATTGGCTATCACAGGGACCACCACCTACCTTCCTAGTCCCCACTTTAGGACCCACATCCCTATCCATTGGCTTTTGTATATGATCTCTTCAGCCATTGTGCACATGGCACAGTAGTCTTAGGGGAGTGTTTAATGTTTTCATTGCTGTCCTTCATGCCATGCGGCACCTGGAACAAGAGGGAGGCACCCCCACCGCAGGACCAGCCAGCTCTCCAGTGTGCACTAGCAAGCACACAGGGAGCAGTGGTGAGCCCCAAGCCCCAGATTGGGAACCACTGACATAGCACAAGAGGTATTCAAATGACCTTGGTTCCTGCAGGGTCCGAATAGTAGATCACCCCTAATGCAGTTAAGGTTGCCAGCCCTACAGGATTGCTCTGGGGTCTCCAGGAGTTAAAGCTCAATCTTTAATTAAAGATTATGTCATATAGTGAAATCTCCAGAAATGGGTCCAGCTGAAATTGGCAACCCTAAATGCAGTGAAGGGTTGTTCTCAGCTTGAGTGTTACTGACACAATTGATCTTGCATGGGAATTGGGGGACACATAGTGAGTGATGGTGCCTGGCATGGAGAACTGCAAGGCGGTAGCTTTCCGCTGTGTATGCTAATAATTCCAATCAGCACTCATGAAAGTTGCTGAGCCAGATACGTGCCCTGCCCCAAGTGCTCCAGAACTCAGAGGTGCCTGTGTGTGCCTAGAACTCCCGCCACCATTATCAATACTGAGACGATGATGTGAGCCTTCCAGCAAGACCGCGTGCTCTCCACACTTGCCATTCTGAGGCCTAGCTGTGTGCTGGGTTGTTATCGTACGGGTCACAACCTGTGTGGTGTTTGCTTGTTTTACAATAGTAGGCAAAAATCCTCACATTAAAACCCTAACACTCAAGTCCTTGACAGTACTTCCTACAACTGCTCAGTGAGGTAGGGCAGGGTTATGGGCTAGGGTTACCACTCTGTTCTCTGTGCCTTTGCACAGCCTGATCCAGGCCCAGCACGGGCATGATGTAGCTATCGTCTGGGGGCTGCACACAAGGCTTACAGTGGGCCGGGCAGGGTCTCCAGTCCCTCTAACATATTAGACAGCTCGGAGGTGGGGCACAGGAGGCCGTTGCTGGTTTCCCAGCTAGCTACTGAGCAGTGCCCCCCCTAATAGCAGACAGGGGGTGTGGGGTCGGGCAATGCTACAGGTTATGTCTGCACTAGCTGGGCGTGTGTCTCCATACTCGTGGACACATACTCGTGCTAGCTCCGTGAACTTCATGCTTTGATGCCTCAGCACCTTCTGTTTTGTCAATCCACGCCCCTGCACTTCTCCGTCATTGCCCTTCAGGCTTGACCAATGGCCTCCCTGCTAGCTAGTCCTGGGTGTGGCATCTGCACAGCTCTGCCAGTGCCCCTCAGTGACCCTCAGCACCCCTGCTACCCTAATCCAGGACGCCACATAGCTCTGCTAATGCACCTCAAGCCTGACTCACAGCACCCCTGGCCACTGCATTAATGATCCATCATACAGCTCTGCCAAAGGGCTCGGTCTGCGCTCGAGCACCCTGGCTCATGCCCTGAGACTCGGGTCCAGACACCCAGCAGCTCCCATTGCTCTTAAAAATGCTTGGCTCCCAGGAAGAGGTTAAAGCAGATTAAAATAGGAAGCAGGGCTCATTGGTGCTGGTGGCGGCCACTCTCTGGGTGAAGGGGTTGTGTTCCCAGCTGATGATGGGCAGGAGCAAGAGCAGATAAGGGGGAGCTCAGTCCCCGCTTCCCCCACACACCCCTCCCAAGTCAGCCATGCAAAAGTGTAAATGCCCTGTGCAGGGCTTGGGGGAGGGGCATCCAGGGCCAGTGCAAGGATGTTTCACGCCCTAGGAGAAACTTCCACCTTGAGTTTCCCGCCCCCCTGCGCCCCCCTCCTGAGGCCCCCCTGCAGCAGCTCTACTCTGAGGTGCCCCCCTTGCGGCAGCTCCCCATCCCCCCCACCTTCTTCCCTGAGGCACCCCCCTGCCCCAGCTCACCTCTGCTCTGCGCACGAGCCAATCAGGTTAGGCGACGCAAGCCTGGGAGGAGGGAGAAGTGAAGCAGCCATGGCATGCTCAGGGAGGAGGCAGGGCAGGGGTGAGCTGGGGCAGGGCATTCCCCTGCATGCTGCCCCTCCCTTTACTTGCTGCAGGCAGCCCTCCCTGCACTCCCCTGCCCCAGCTCCCTCCGCCTAAATGCCTGCGGCGACCGGGGTGGCCGAAGATCTGGCCGCCGTGGTTGCCGCCGAAGAAAATGGTGCCCCCCAAATCCCAGGGCCCTAGGTGACCGCCTAGGTCACCTAAATGGTTGCACCGGCCCTAGGGGCATCCCCAGCAGCTCCACACCCTCGCCTATAAACGGCACCATTTAGACATGCTGAGGACAGAGAATGCAAGATCAACAAATCAAAATGGAGGGTCCGGGGCTTCTTGCCCTGGAAGAAATGTAACCCTGGAGGCAATTTCCTGCATCTGAGATGATTTCAGGACTATTGCAAAAGAAAAAAATTATGCAAAGGAAAGTGAGCAAAGGGACTTGAGCTGACATTTAACTGCGACAGCTGGAGGCTTGCTCTGTACTACTGCGCTATCAGCAAATGTGCCCCCAGAGTCATGCAGGCCAGATGACACCAGAGCAGGTTTAAATAGCAGCACAGAACAGTAGGGTGTTCCTTTATGCTGGATCATGCTAGTTCAAATTACACTACACAGCCAACCCAGCAATATATTGCCCTCCTCTCCACACCCAAACATGGTACAACCACAGGAAGAAAACATGGATTACGAAACAGATCAAAATCCCCCCAGCCTCCACCCAATCCAGCCACCTCAGCCCTCCTCAGATGCCTGCTCAAAGAGCCAGACAGCACCGAGGGCCCTGAGGGAGCCACACATTTGGGGCATTTCAGACTAGGTTTGGGCGGGAGCAGCAAGTTGAAAATCTCTTACAGAAACCTCCCTCTCTTGGCAACCAAGGGCCAACAGCTCAAGCAGCTCTACTGAGCCCAGCTGCATTTAGGGCTTTACAGCTCCAGACCAACACCGAAATTCAAGAAGGTGTATGACAGGAGAGCAGCCCGGGACCCATTGGCCACCGCACTCCAGGGATCAGAGAGCAGCTGGGAAGCAGCAATGGAACAGTCAGCTCAGGCCTGGATACTGTAGGTCATGGCCGGAGATGTTATCCTAGTTTGCTATGGGCAGGCCTGGGCCATAGCTCATTGAGCCCAGAGTCACGGTAGCTCAGCGACAGTGTTGTATACTCTAGGAAGTGTCAGGCTGCCATTGGAGCAGGCACTAATCTGTGTTCATGAACAAGCCACGAAGTAATTAATGCAGGCACTAGGCTGAGCCTGCTGAACTCATATCCTAGGTGAACCTGTATTTTCTGGCTGCAGACACAGGCAAAGCACTGAATAAACCAGCTGGAGAGGAATTTAATCAAGACGGAAAAGCCAGTGAGGCGCCTGCTGGCAAGGTGAAAAAGCAGGGCTGATTCACTGACATGCAAGGGACTCAGAGCTGGTTCCGGAAGGGATGGAGGGGGGATTCCCATCTGGGCGGGGCATAGTTGGAATAAAAATGGCACCACGTGATGGAGCGGGAAGTGCATGGAGGCTAGTAGCGGTATGTGACCATGCAGGCTCCTCAGCTCAGTGTAATACACTCCAACAGCCAGTCCACGACTGACACACTGACCGGCAAAACCAGACAGGCGCTTCAGTGCGTTGCCAGGAAGACTTTGCTGCAGAGCTGCAGGGCCAGCCTGTCAGTCAAAGCGCTCCTAGGCCACCGTGTGCATGGGAGAGGATGCTCCGAAACATCTGCCAGCGAAACCCTTTGCCAGTACGAACGGCAGAACACAGGCAGGGTAGAAATGCTCTGAGTGAAGCTCAAACCTCCACTAGCAGCGATGGACAGAGCAATGCAGCCCCGGCACTGCAGGATACGGGGCCAGAAAAGGAGGAGGGCATCTGTCCTGCTGAGCTACTACAATAATGGCTCTGGCTGTGATGGCAGCACAACTGTGTGGGATAGGAAGGGTTAAAATGAGGCCTGGATTAACCCTGTGCAGCTCTAGCCTTTCTGACCCTCTACGATGTTTCCAGGTAATCTAAGTTCTTTGTCCAAATCAGGGATCGGCAACCTTTGGCACGCGACTTGCCGGGGTAAGTCCCCTGGCGGGCCGGGCCAGCTTGTTTACCTGCCACGTCCTCAGGTTCGGCCGATCACTGCAGGAAGCAGAGTGGGCCGAGGGATGTGCTGGCCGCGGCTTCCCACAGCCCCCATTGGCCTGGGAGCTGTGATCGGCTGAACCTGCGGACACGGCAGGTAAATAAACCAACCAGGCCCACTAGGGCGCTTACCCTGGCGAGCCGCGGGCCAAACATTGCCGATCCCTGGTCCAAAGGGTGAGTCAATGAAAAGAATCAACCCGGGTTCCTAGCCATAGGGCAGCCGGGGCAGGCAGCTACCAGGCAGAAGAATCCCACGGCTAGACTGGCACAAATGGGTGCTACATCTGGGCCAAATTCTCTTCTCAGTCACCCCACTGATTCCCATAGGGCTGTGCCAGTGTAGCAGAGGGCAGCAGCTGAGCCACTGTACTGAGGTTGTCAGTAGGAGTTTCTCGCTGTGCCTTTCCCATCCCTCTCTCCACCCAGGCGCTTTCTATTTGTTTTTCACTCTGCTCTTCGCCCTGTTTTTCTCTCCTCCCTCTCTGTTCCGTGACCTTTTCTCCTCCTTGGATCACAGACCCAGTAACACTGGGGTTGAGACAGAACCCACAGGGCTCCACTGAGTTTGAAACCAGTTTGCACCACCCCTGTTTGAACACAGCGGGGCCGTACTCAGGACGTAAGCTGTTGAGAACGTGGGTGGTGTGGCATAGTAGACAGAGCAGCGCACTGGGAGTCCGGACACCTGGTTTCTATTCCCAGCTCTACTGCTGTGTCTCCTTGCCCAAGTCACTTCCTGCCTCAGTTTCCCCACCTCTAAAATGGGGCTACTGGTTCTGACCTCCTTTTAAAGCACTGACAACTGCTGAGGAAAAGGTCTGTATAAAAGCTAGGCATTATTATATTATCATTCAAACCCATATGGAAATCCCTCCTGGACTTGGACTCTGACCTTTCTCAGAGAATTACCCAAAACCAGGCCTATGGGTTTGGCATGGTGGGAACAATGTCCCAGATACCAAGATCTGAGTCCGTGACTTACCTTTGGGTCTGTGGTTTTAATAAACTCACCCCACAGCAGCAGCTCCTGCCCCATGGGGCTGGGCCTGGCTCTCTGCTCAGAGTGTTGTGACCAGGCTCATGGGTTGCAGCACTGCTCAGGTTTGGCCCGGCTGCCTCACCATTCTCATGATGGAGGCGTGGCTGGGTCAAACCTGAGCAATGCTGAGACCACGTGCACCAAGTCTCAATGCCCAGCGTGGGGAGCAGGGCCCAGCCCCATGGGACAGGAGCCACCACTGACTGAGGGATAAAGGTGGGGTGGGCTCGCTCTCCATCCTAAGGTGACCAGAAGTCCCATTTTTATAGGGAAAGTCCCATTTCTGTGGACTTTTTCTTATATAGGCACCTATTACCTCCCACCCCCTGTCCGATTTTTTCACAGTTACTATCTGGTCACCCTACTCCATCCCCAGCTCCACCCGCGACCCCTCCTCCTCATTTGTCATGGCAATTTTTATCAAAAATCACAAACCAGTGACTTTTACAAATTTACCATGCCTGATTTGTGATTGCTGATCAAAGATGCCGTGACAAACGTACAGCCCTACCCATAACCACAAAGCCTGTGACAATAAAACAGAGCGCAGCTATATATAAAATCTGGGCATTCCTAGAACATGTCCTTTGGAGGCAGCCCATAGAGCAAAAGAGCCGGGAAGGGGTATGAAGCTAGAGCATGCTCGACACCCCGCCGCAGCATCACAGCATGTCAGGTGGGTGGGGAGGGGCCCGAAGGTCACTGAATGTAAACTTTCCAAGGTCTTTTTTGATCCTGTTCAGTTAAGAAAAACAAACAAACCCATGTCAGTTGCACCTGATCTGCTGCTGTAAAAGCCCCATCCATGCTGAGATCAGATAGAATTTGTTTTTTATGTCATGAAGGCGACTCTCACTTAAGTGGCATCAAGAAAACAAGCCAACGTCCAAGTTTGCACCTGCCCATTTGGAAATGTCCTTCCGTCTTTGTGCTGCTGTGGGAAGCATGAGCAATGAAGGGAGGTTGAAGCTGTCAGGAGCTGCAGACTCTGCCTGAAGGCCTGCTGGGAAAGGAGCAGAGAAAGCAAATGGATGTGACACAGGAATCAAACCACCGCCTGCACACCCGGCTCTAGATCTGTACTCATGCGCTTTCCCTGGCTCAGTGACTGGTCATCATTCACAGTGGCAATTCGTAGTCATTCATAAGGACAGCGACTAGTCATTGGGCCAGGGAACGCATGTGAGAATGACGGGACAGCCTGGTGTCTAGGGATCAATGTGACATGGGAGTGGCTCAGGCTAGCTACCCGAGTCCAAGCTCATCCAACCCCCTGGGTCTGAGCTCGGGTGGCTAGCCCGAGGGCCCCGATTCTGATCAGAGCTTCTGGGCACTTCCTAAACACAAATAATCAAAGTTTGAAGGTACGGTGTTTGGACAGGGCTAGTCTCCTTGGCGTATCAATCTCTTGACAGCGTCCGTAGGAATTATGCATATATATACCCTGGGGTAGAGCAGTGTTACAGAGCATTGCCTTTATTCTGTCCTTAAGAAACTCTGTTTGTTTGCAAAATAAGGGCTCTACTATCTTATGGTTGTGCACTGTTGTTGCCAATGCTAGGTAACTCCTGCAGATCTTAGTGGTTTATATGTAACCTGCTAATGGGAGCAAGATGGGAGGGATGGGGCTAGAGTGGTTTTTGGGCTGGACAGAAAGATTTACTGGATAGAAAGTCTGGCTGATTTCTCAAGCTTTCAGCATGTAGGTGAAAAAGACAGAGGGCCAGATACATCTGTGCTGTAATGCCATCAACATCAGTTACACCACGCACAAGATGAGTTTAGATCCTTCCTTTCATAGGTGCTGGATCTAGCACTTCCTGGCTTGAAGTGGTTTCTATTATCTCCAGCGTTTACAGTTTGGTTCAGTGGGTCTCAGTGCCCCCACTATAGAAATTGTTCCAGCACCCAAGCTTTCTTTACACGCAAATAATTCTAGTGGCATCTAAGCAGTGGGAGGTGGGACTGTACTGAATAGGAATGGTCAGGCCAGCACTGGCCTTCCCTTGTTTAGCTGGTCAGGGACTTTTCCATCAGAAATGGCCGAGTCATCAACCCCACAACTTTTTGTGAGACGGTTTTGATGAAGTTTTTCAATTTGAAAATTTGGGAGAGGGGGATTTGGAAATTGTTGAAACGTTTCATTTCAAAACTGTAAAACTCTGGTTAGTGTTTAAAAATGCAAGTTAAAAAAATCTTTTCATTCTGAAATTTTAAGCTGATTATAGTTTTTAAAAGTTTTTTAAAAAATAGAAACATTTTGATCAATCCAAATGGGGCTTTTCCCCCCCACACTTTTGGGTTGCAAAAAATTTAGAGATTTTGCTTTTTGGTTCCTGATTCAGGACAGGAATATTTGTTGATCTCTCAAAATAGTTCAACAGGTAGGAAACCCATTTCCTGCCCTATGGTGCTCCCCAGAGAATGACGGTAAGGGCGAGACCATGAGGAAATCTTGCTTGCCTTGTGGTTGACTTCTCTGAGAGCAGGGAAGTCTACATTACCCATGATCTTGTCCTGTGCAGAGGAGGCCTGGGAGAGAGTCTACATAATGGAACAGGTGAAACCGCAGCATTCCTTGAGCAGGGTGAGGCCTGTCTTGGTCACGTACGGTGTGGAGGTTTGCTGCCCTCTGGACATCATCTTCTTCTCTTTGACAGGGGCTGTTAAAAAGTTCTTGTTATCGTAATGGTCAACCACAAAAGAGCAGAAGGAGGGCTAGTGTCAGTGTCACCTCTTAGGGCTTCCCTCACCAGATGGGACCTGGGTCCCAAGAGGTCAGGTCTGGGATGTACCTCCCAAATGACCAGGGCTGAGACATATGTCCCTAGGAGTCATGAGACATGTCCCATGTGATCTCAGATGCGGCTGAGTGGGCCCAGACTGGACTTGCCTCCCAAACAGTTGTGGATGGAGCATGCCTTTATTATTGCCAAGGATGTGCACATCTCACTTGGTCAATGATCTGCCTCCTTTGTGGCTAAGGAAGGGCCCAAGAAGGTTGAGATATGCTCCGAATGACCACGGATGGAACATGGGGGACGGGCTATGATAAGTGTTTTGAGTAGGGTGACCATGTTTAGATAACAAGGTGATGGGGGTCACATAAGTAGCTGGGTAGAATAGCAAACACAGTAAATACCTGAACCACAGAGGGGGCAGCCACCCCAACCAGCCCCCAAAGCATCCTTGTGGAAAAGCCAGGCAAGAAGCAGAACCATGACATGTATATCAACCTGTCATCTTCCTGGGATATGACACTTAGCCATCAGAGATGGGCAATAGCCCCTCTGTTGAGTTGCCACTCCTCTCCCCCTCTTTCTTCTGGTGGCATATGGTCCCAGTGTGAAAATCGCTGGTCTGTTTATAGCAATTAATTCTTGGGACTAGCCAGCTTTGTAAACAGGAGAAAGTGCCAAAGAGACGTCTGTGCGATAAATAATATGAATCAGGCACCTACTTGCTTTCTGGAGGCAGCTTTTGGAAAGCTTTGTTTGCAGGAATTCCGCCATTTCCTTGTCTTCTTCTTTTTCTCTACGACAGGTGGAAATTGGTTCTTGCTTAGTAAATGGGCCAGTGAACCACTCAGATACACAGCAAAATAACCGTGTAGCAGCGAGTCCCAGACCCCGGATCAACTGACATGAGCTTGAGCGCTTTGTGCTACTGGGCTGGAAGCAGCAGTGTCACCATTCCCTCTCGGGCTGCAGCCTGGCTCTGAGCCCCTCCCCTAGGCTGGACTTCAGAGCCTGGGCTCCAGCCTGCGCGTGGACGTCTACACTGCTGTTTTTTAGTGCAAGCCCAAGTCAATTGACCTGGGCTCTGAGATTCACTGCTGGGGGTGTGTTTTTTGCCATGTAGACGTACCCACAGATGCTCATTTTGAGTAGGGTGACCATATTTCCCAAAGGGAAAATGGGACACCACGTGGGGCTAGCCCGCCCCCACCCCTGCCCCTGTGAGGGACTGGCCCACGCCGCTTTCCAAGCCACTGCCTCCCCTCTCCGCACAGGGCTGGCTTGAGCCACTAGCCCGAGCGCTGCCTGCCCTGGGTCACTGCCCAAGCCTGCCTGCCTCCTTCCTGAGCCCTGCCTCCTCCCCGCTATATGCAGCTGGCATCACCGCTCGTCCACCCACACCTTCCTCTACACCCCATTTTTTTTGACAAAAGTGGGCATGTTGTCCTATTTGCACTTGCCAACTGATCAAGTTGACAAGTGCAAATGGGACAAATGCCCATTTTTGCCAAAGAAGTCGGGACAGGACTGTCCCAGCCAAAACAGGATGTACAGTCTCCCCAGTTCTGAGACAGAGAGGCATTGTCTGATTGGAACACAGGACTGGGAGCCAGGAGATCTCAAGTTTTGATCCCATCTCACCATCTGATTTCCTTTGCAATCACAGGCCAGTCTTTTTACTTCTCTGTAGAGCAGGTGTATGAGAGCAGGGGACAGATTACAACTCCTATCTGTGACATTCAGTGGGGATTGGCACCTAAATCCCCTAGGCGCCTTTGAAAATCCCATGTTTTTGTGACAGCTGCCATCTTGGCCAGTGCACTGGGGATCGAACTAGGGACCTCCAGAGCAAAAAGCATCAGCTGCTACACAGCTTGAGCTAAAGCCTGTGTGGATCAGCTCAGAGGGGCACCAGTGACTCCCATGATCAGTGGATTTACACTTTGAAGATGGAGACTGTCCTCCCAGTTCTAAGAGCTATTGTTTCCCCAATGTATCATAAACCCTCTTCTGTTGACCCAGCATGAACCTAAGTAGTAAGTCATCTAGCCTCTGTTCTCTCCAGGTGACCCCCTTTTCGTGTGAGATACAAGTGTCAACACATTAGAATTAGCCACGTTACTTTCACATCTTCAGTTGGTTTCCTTTCTCACGCACAGTGTGTCCAACAGTGCAGGGTTCTCTGCCTGGCTGGCATTTCAGGGTGGGGCCTGGCCCAGCAGAACTGGAGCTTTAGGATTTGCCTGTCCATGTAGGGGTAGGGGTTAGTGGCTGGATCTCCACTTAGCTGTGATAGATCGGCAATGCTCCTAGCAGCGCACGGAGGAGGGAATTGAATACTAAAGCTCAGAACTCTGCTCTGCACCTATGTGAGTGTGAGGACATGGGCAGAAGTGATGACCTGCCAGGCCCAATTCACATTCAGACCTGAATATGCATCAAATTCTTTGTCTGCTAAACCTCAAAAGCAAGGTCCCTGTGTGGAGGGGGTGTCTTGTGCTTCCCTGGGTTGGCCTCTTGCAATCCTTCATTTCGGCCTAGTGCTTAGACACCTCCACATTCCCCAACCTCCAATGTTTCCTAGCTGAAGTCTCAGACATTCCCCCTCTGAAAACCAGCCTGCAGCGTGACCCCTCTGGACTAAACAGCCTGCAGCATGACTCCTCTGGACTCTTGGGGTGTCATTCTCCCTCAGCCCACTTCTCAGCCATCCGCCCACTCCGACAATAATCCAACAGCGTCCCAGCCCTGGACCCCTTTCCACTTGGCAGGCAGCTCTTCAAAGCTGAGCCCAGTGTTCATATCTGTGTATAGTCCTGGTGGATAGAGCACTGTGTTGGGACTCAGGAGACCAGGGCTCTGTTCCTGGCCAACAGGTCACGTAAAGAAGTCACTTCACCTCTCCTTGCTTCTATTTCCCTTCCCACTCTTTGTTTCATCTAGCTAGATTGACGGCTCTTTGGGGCAGGGCCTGTCTCTCACCATGTTTGTATAGGTCCTAGCACCATGGGCCCCTGAGTTTGGTTAGGGCACTTCTGCTCTACTATTATACAAATACTAAACCAACCCTCGTGCATACCACCTGCAGTAAAAGGAAACACCTTCCTCTCAGAGTCTACCCATCAGCTCACCTCTTGCTGCAGGTCACCAGTGAAATCTGACCAGGTCACAGGCCCATGCTATGCACTGTGATCTGGTCAGATTTCATAAGCTAGGGAGAGCTGGAGCTGGTGAGCTCTTGGCTGAGAGCACTCCACAGGTCTGCCAGATATGATGTTAGCACAGTACCGGGCATCCTGGCTTACCAGACCTATTGCATGGGAATGTGGATTTCCATTGGCCCTGAGCACTCTGGGACACAGCAGCTTAGAGCTCTTTAACCGCCAACTGACAGGGAGGCTAGAAGGATGTTTTGGGGGAAGGGACAGACAGGCTGCTCCTAAAATACAGCCAGTAAAAGGTTTATAGGGAACTGGCCAGCTCCACAAAGACTAGGGGAAAATCAGCCCAGCAATCTGGCTCCTACTGGAAGACATCAGCCTGGGTTTTAGTTAAGTGCTCAGTGCAAACCTCCCCTTTTCACAGAATCCTGCCTGCAGTAACTGAAGCTGAAGAATGACAATGAGGGAAGGGGAACCAGCAAAACAAAATAACTCCCCTTCTCCCCACAAATATTTCTCCAGGCAAAAGCCCCAGCCCCTGTGACGGCACCAACTGAGGCCATGTCAGATTACATTGTGATGGTTAGCCTGGAAAATGAATTTGATGCCGAGATACAGTGCCCAGCACTATACATGTGGCAGACAGATAAACAGAGATACACTGCCTCGCAGAAGCATGGAGCGGGGAAAGCAGAAGGCACAGAGGTCATTTTGTGATCTAAATCCTCAGGGAGGGAGATGGGAGAGGGAGGGTGTCAGCTGAACATTTCAGGATCTTTCAAAATGTTTGCTTCGCGGGGTGTGGTGGGGTGTGGGGTCATTTCCTAACTGGTTCCCCTGTCCCTGACTATCACTCTGCAGATACTGCACCCCAGAGCGAAGGAGGCAGTCCTACCACCAGCAGCGTAACTCCGGCGGGAGCCACCTCCAGTGCTGTCTATCCCCAGGAGTTACCTGCAGAGCTTTGCCGCTTTGCACACACACCTGAGCAACAATCCGACCCTCTCTTCATTTCTCACGGCCAGCCAGGGTAACTGAGGCCAGCAGAAACAACAAGCGACCACAGCCCCACAAGCCCTGGAGAACAGATTCAGCAGGGGTGCAGGCACCAGCCTGAGGAGGCATGCCCAGCAGATGGCAGAATTAAGGAGAAACCTCAATTTGCCCAACAGGTGGCAGAGCACGGCTCAGCAGAGTGCAAGCAAGGGGCTGCAATGTGCTGTTTAGATGGCATGATGAACAGGAATGCCCCAGGCGACGGCAGAGCTAAAGTGACTGGTGTCTGCAAGCAGAGATGTGTTCCAAAAAATGTATTACATTCTGCTTGACCGAAGGATTGCAGGGGTGCTGTGCTTGCTGGGGAAAGCCAGATGCACATGCTGCTTCAGCTTTGAATAGGCCTGAACGGTTTCATTCTGCAGCGGCTGACTGGGCCTGACTAACCTTGCTTCCTGCCTGCTGCAGCATGACCCCTAGTGCAGACAGACCTGACTTAGAGTTACCCCACCTTTTGCACTTCAGGACGTCCTCTAGCACAGACTCGGCATGTCATTGAATCATAGAAGATTAGGGTTGGAAGAGACCTCAGGAGGTCATCTAGTCCAACCCCCTGCTCAACTCCCATAGCTAGCAGCTGGCCCTTTGCTTAAAGCCACGTGCTTCTCAGCCTGTTTGCCAGAAGCTGGGAATGGGCGACAGGGGATGGAGCACTTGATGATGACCTGTTCTGTTCATTCCCGCTGAAGCACCTGACATTGGCCACTGTCGGAACACAGGATACTGGCCTAGATGGACCTTTGGTCTCACCCAGTATGGCCATTCTTATGTTCCTTCCATCACCACCAGTGCATGTTGCCTTTCCCCTGCTTCTGCCCCATTCTGCACCTCCAGGGCTGGCTTATGGCATAAGCACTGCAGACCATATACCTGTGGTCCCAGTTCCTAGTCATGTGATTACATCGGAATCTCAGCTTTCATTTTAATAAAGAGTCTGAAGAAAAGCTGAAAAATGTGACCCAAGTGTAATCGATGCTGCATTATCTGCCTGAGTCTGCAGACAGCCTGAAACAATAGCTCTGAGAGGCATGAACTGCTCCATACCAGCTCAATGGGGTATTGACTCCAGGACCCACCTTCCTGGGGATCCCCTGCCAACACCTTGCCAATAGAAGACTCAGCACATGGCAGGAGTAGAAGAGTGTGGTGGGGCTGGCCCATCCAAACAGATACATCTGGCTGCTGGAGTGAGTCCTGGGGAGCCGGTTTACTGCCCCCCTGCTGCTCTGGGGAAAGATAAGGGTATGCCACTATCCCTACCTCTCTGGGAGTTGTCCCCTTGACAGCCATTCCATGTGGGGGGTGGAGCCACAATCTGCGGAGGCAGGGCTGTGCACAGCCCCCTGGGGGGGGGGGGCAGGGCAGTGTTATGATGTGTCTAGTGTCCCAGTCTGCCTTGATCCAACCCTGCACAGCTCCCTAGCCGCTGAGCTGTTCTGTGCATTTCCTGCCCCCAGTGCAGATGCCGAGAGTCTGACATGCTGGATCTCTGCCAACTCCTGCAAGTTTCAGACACACACACTCGAGTTGGCTCATCCAGCTACCTCAGTCTTTCAAATTCCACATCGTCCACCAGGAAATCCCGGGTTTCAACCAGCTTGTGTATCTGCTGCACCAGCTCCTCTTCCCTCTGCTTCTCCTCATTGGACTTCTCTTTCTCTGTAACACGGAAAACACATAGCAGATTGTTCTAATGCACTGAAATACAGAAACCTGCCATTCTACCTGTGCTGCAGGCAGGGATGGCTTCTTAGAGTACGTCCACCCTGCAATGAGAGGTGTGACTGCAACACATGATGTGGACACCCAAACCGGCTTTGCTCTAGCTAGCTTGACTAACAATAGCAGTGCAGCGTCTCTTGTACAGCCTGGGCTGCCTCCTATGCTGCACAGTTCCCATTGACTTTCAGTGAAAATCCATAGATTTAAAGATATTAAGGCCAGAATGATCCATTATAACTAGTCTGGTCTCCTGCTGCATAACACAGGACATCAAATCTCTCTCAGTGATCTCTAATTTTCAGTGGTGCTAAGGGATCTGGGTATGTCCATCTCCCAGGCAGTTTTCAAAGTCTTAGCTAAAATCCTCACTGAAATCCCAAAGGGTGGCCCGACCTTCAGCACCCTGGCTAACCGCCTGCGTCCCTTTCCACTGTGCACAAAATCTGGGCAACCTTCAAGTCCTATGTATATAAAACACAGGTAAATACACAGAAATGTGGAGATGATTTATGCAGCATTAAAGATAAATTACTGAAAGACTGAGATTGGCTGTATGCAGCTGTGTTTTTTAAGACCACCCCAGAGTTCAGGCAACCACTTCCAAACACAATCCAGTACCACAGGGCTTTCCATTGGCTTTCCATTGGCAGTCCTCCTCCAGCTAAGCAAATATGAAGTGCAATCTGCGATGTGCAGCAAACCTGTAGGCTGGATCCCAATGGCGTCTAAACTGGGTATTCACTTACAGTTTAAAGCCTTCTATATATCAACCTGAGACTCCGCTGCTAGGGCCTGAATGGGAGGAATTGTCATCATTATTCTAAAGTGTTAGCAGCCTCCGTAGAGCACATAAGTTTCTCCTATATCTTGGGTGAAATTTACCCATCAGCACAGGCCTCTCTTACATCCTACTTCAGTTCAAAGGGTAAACCACAAACATGTGTGTCAGGAGGAAACATATGTTGGGTTTCCAGATGAACATGTCTCTACAGAGAAAGGGTTGTTCAGTGTGTAGCCTGGGTATTGGGAGGCCTCCATTCAACTCTCCACTCTGCCACAGACTTCTTGTGTGAGCTTGAGCAAGTCACTTAGTCTCTGTGGCCTTAGTTCCCCAGCTGTACAATGCAGTTAAAAGCACTGCCCTACTTCACAGGGACGTTGTGCGCATACATGATTTGAGTTTGTAAGATGCTCAGATAATCCAGTAATGGGGACCATATTAGTACCGTGGATAGAGGTCCAAACATACTAGCTAATCTGAGTTAATTGACAGTCAAATAACCTGAGTTAAAAGTGCTAGTGAGGCATATTCACTTTTAAAAATATGCGTCTTGTTTGTAGTTCGAACTTTGCTGGCTTCAGATTCCATCTTAACCTTGATATGCCTTTATATGTCAAAGATATCCTGGCCATGTGAGCTTTCTAGCCTAGAGAAGTTTGGCTAAGCCCTGGGCAAGCACCCATATGTTTGGGGTTCTTATCTGAACCAACCTCTGCTGGATCTGTCTTTTGAAGCTCTACTGGGAGTCTCACAAGTTCAGTGTTTCTCATGAGATTTGCAGCATGTCCTGAGTTGACTCGCTGGATCCAAATTTTGCAAATGGCTCCTGCCTTCATAATGGGCAAACTCGATATCCTCCAGCCCCAGTCTGAACATCCCTCAGTTACAGCATCACGTTCAAAATCTGAATCGGGACCTACATTTTGTGGATTGAGCCCACTTCTAACCTGAATCAATCTGCATGTTCCTGGTTTCTAGCCAGACCTGGAGCAGCAGCGCCAGGGCAGTAGAAAGACTCTGGCTTCAAGTCATCCTTGATCTCAAGATGCCCTCCAGGCAGAGAACAGAGTCTTGTAAATGAGCTGAGATGCTGTTCTGGGAGACGAATGTACAGACCTTTCCTGCTTCAGGGATTCAGCCATCAAGCACTGCACTCTCTAATGCTCCACGGCAGCTCCTGGGTCCTCTCAGATCTGCAGAGTGAGACTTGTGCCTGGAACAAACTTAAGCCCAGACCCTACTGGTTGTGGCCCCAATACAGGGAAACACTTCAGCATGCATTAGGTCCATTCCCATCCAGGAAAGCATATGATGAAGTGGTTTCCTTAATTGGGACCTGAATTAGGAACTCCTGGTGGGAGCCATTTCCTTAATGACAGTGACGTGACCGGCTCTGCGATGACGTTATTCTCACTCATTATTATTTAAGCACTCACAGCGCGCTGCTGCTGTTTGTAGCCTAGAAGACCTGGCTGCTGTCTGAAGAGGATTCAGTCTAAAGAGATGGGCAACACACTGGGAGATGCAGGGGAAGGTCTTGCCTTTGGGCCTAATTCCCATTTACTTCAATGGGCTTTGGAGATGCCCTTTAGAGAGTGGGGTGTGGCTTTATCTTGCTTTGTTTCTCGCCCAATACTCTCTTTCCCTCTGTGGAAGGATGGTGCATCTACCAGAGGTCACAATTTTGAGGAAGGATTTGAAAGGGGGAAATTGGGCACCTGGGGGTTGAATAAGGAGTTCCAGATGGCAGGGCAGAAAGCTTGAAGACCAGAGTGAGAGAAGGGGTGTGAGAGAAGCGTGACTTAGCAGAGTGATGGGGACAGGGAGAAGACTGTTTTAAGGTGCTGCATGATATAGGGAGCAAAGGGCAGAATTTTCTTTCTGAGGAAGCTTTGATTTTCTCTTTTTCTCTTCTCCAAAAGGCACCTGAATGTTGGATATGTCCACACTGGGGCTCTTACCACACTGTCTGGACTGGATCTTCATGCATGTTAAGGCCCTGGTACTGCACTCTGCCAGTGTAAACAGGCCTTAGTGTAAATGAATATAAGACCCTCTTCTTCCAGCAAATGCACTTATGCCAGTTACCCATTGAGATGCTTTTTGAAATTGTCAAGCTATGAATATGGATCTGTTAGATGTAACCCTTATTTACAAGGAGACTAGGTAGATTCCCAGTACATACCTGCCACAAGGTGGGGCTCTGGTGGTTCTGTTATTTCCACCTCTCTGAGCTTGGGCTGGACCAGAGGTTTTAGGTGTTGAACTACCTATCTCATAGAACTGGAAGGGACCCTGAAAGGTCATTGAGTCCAGCCCACTGCCTTCACTAGCAAGACCAAATACTGATTTTGCCCCAGATCCCTAAGTGGCCCCCTCAAGGATTGAACTGATAACCCTGGGTTTAGCAGGCCAATGTGCAAACCACTGAGCTATCCCTCCCCCCACGCACAGCCCTCCCCAGGACAGAAAGGTGTATGAGGCTCCTCGCATGTACCAAGCTGCTCACTGTCTCTAGCTCCCTGTGATTTCTGGCAGGCTTCCTCCATCAGGGCCTGAAGCATTTTCTATGAACCAGCCTGCCATCTGCCCCATCCCCTAGCTGTCAAAAGGCTGGTGTTACATTTCTGCTGTGTTTTGTGGTAACACACAAAGAAGAGGAAAATTTCCCCAGCAACAACAACATCTGATGACTCTAGATGCTTGGCCCTGCCTTTAAAGGCCTCATTCCCCTCCCACCACCAATAGAAAACTTGCAAAGGTGCCCTCTACCAAGAGATTCCAAGAATTCTCCTCCTTCCGCTCCTGGGGTGCCATTTGGAGGGGCTGGTGTGAACCAGAAACCCTGTACAATATGAGAGGATAGCCGAGCCTGCAACAGACTCGTGTCCTCCATGGATTGGGCACAGAAGAGGATCCTGTAACATGCACTCACCAGTGGCTTACAAAAAGATTTGGGTAACAATTTTTATTTCCTTATTTCTTTTCCTTTTCTTGTTTCTCAATATTTCCTTGTTTGGATCAGGACAAGCAGTGGGAGAGGCAAAGAGCCACAGAAAGAGATGATCTGGGGACAATTCCAGCCTAGCCAGGAAAAGAAAGTTCCAGCAACATTGCAAGAAGGGCTGCTTTTGTGAAAGAGCCCAAGGCCAACTCTGCAGACTCGAGAGGTTCAGAGTTGGATCCAAATGTCTGGTTATTCATCTGACTTGATCGCCTGAACCTTTGGAGTCCTGTCTGTTACCTAGCAGGAGCACCTCCAGGAATAAATGGCCTGATCAAAAGCACTCCTATCGACTTCAAGGGCTTTGGGTTCGAGCCGCAGAAGCTTTCCAAAGTATCTGGGCCTCACCTGGGAGTGCGATGAGTTTCTGGAGCTCCTTTTTCAGCCGACTGATTTCTTTGCAAAGCTGAATGTCATCCATCCTGCAGAGACACAAACAAAACCACTTAGAGATGGTCTACACTACACAGGTCAACGTAAGGCAGCTTATGTCAACCTAATTATGTCAGTGCAGAGACACTGGAACACTTTTTCACTGAAACAGCACTGGGATATTTCGTGCTGTCCAGCCCGAGGGCCAAATGATCTAATTGATTACTTTTGTTTCAATGATTTTTCTCACACACAGATGCATAGATTAGGCAACCAGAAGGGACCATTGTGACCATCTAGTCTGACCCTGTATCACACAGGCCAGAGGACTTCCCTGAATTAATTCCAGTTTCATCTACAGCAGCTATTTTAGAAAAACATCCCATCTTGTTTTTAAAACGTCCTGTGGTGGAGAACTCGTCACACCCCCTGGTGAGTTGTTCCAGTGGTTAGTTATGGTCACCGTTAAACATATACTCATTATTTCTAGTCTAAATTTGTCTATCTTCAACTTCCAGACATGACTCTTGTTATACCTCCGTCTGCTAGACTGAGAAGAGCCCTTTATTATCACACATTTGTGCCCCATGTAGGTCCATAAGGACTGTGAGCAAGTCACTCCTTAACTTTCTCTTTATTTAGCTGAACAGACTGAGCTCCCTGAGTCTATCCTTATAAGACCTGCTTGTATTCAATTCACCTCTTTAGAGTCTCCTGCAGAAAGGGCTCAGGCTCAGCATCTATCCACTGTGGAGGTGTCTTAACAGCCTTCAAGGCTATATTTGCTGTGACCTCTAGAATTGAAACTGCAGAACATAGGCACTAACTTTCCAATGTGCCGGGGGTTGCTTGACCCCTGGCTCTGCCTCAGGCCCTGCCCCCACTTCACCCCTTCTCCCAATGCCCGCCCCCCACTCCACCTCTTTCCTCACCTCTTCCCACACCCTCCCCCCAGCACACCGCACCCTCGGTCCTCCCCGTCCTTCCCAAAGTCTCCTGCATGCCACAAAACAGCTGATTGCAGTGGGCCGGAGGAGCAAGGAAGGGAGGTGAGGTGCTGATCAGCAGGGCTGCCGGTGGGCAGCAAACACTGGGAGAAAGTGGGAAGCTGATGGGGAGCTGCTGGTGGGTGCTCAACACCCACCACTTTTTTCCCCTGGGTGCTTCAGCCCTGGAGCACCCACAGAGTCAGCGCCTATGCTGCAGAAGAATGGTCTTTAGCCAACTGAGTCACCCTCTGTGTGATGGGAAATGCACAGCCACCATGGGGGAAGGCCCCCTGAGAGTGTCCTCTCCTAAAGCATCTTTTTTGTGCCCTCTATAGAGCTGTGCTTGTGTTATGTCTCCCACACATAAGAGAACCCCATATATCCCTGTCACTGTAACTCTTATTTCAAATTAAGGAAAACAACAAAGAAAGAACAAACAAAGTTGTTTTAAAATTGAAAGATGGAGACATCACAGCAACTCACTGTGTGACATTCTGCACCTGACCTGAACCACAAATGCCAGCTGCCTCACAGCTGTCCCTGTAGCAGGTAGACTCCTCTACTGTGCAAGGTGCAGTGCACAGAAGCCAGAAAGGTAACACATCTTTTCAGTTGCCTAGCTACACACAGTTCTCAGTTCCCAGGCTCTTCATTTAATAGCTATAAAACAAACGAAACAAAGCAATAACCGCTAATGAAGAATCGATAACCAAGCATTGGCAGTGGAAGACTAGAAATAAAAAGTTTCAGCTGCTTCTTGAAGAACAGCAGTAGGTCAGATCCTAAGCCTCATGCTGGACTCTGGAAATGGAGATCCCAGCATCCAGCAGGAGCCAAATGATCTTGTGGAGAAGGGGGCTGGAGGTCGCAGGGGAAAGCCAGTGCTCCTGTAGCTCTGCACTGTAAATGCTGTGCGGGATAGAAGTGGGGCTGCTCTGTAATAATTTATAAATGTTCTATGTGCTGTATGACTGTCAGATTGTTGTATGGGATGGTACCTGGATGACTGTATTGGGTTAAATCAATAGGACTCTTGGGAAGCAAACAGGAAGGCAAAACAAAGACTTGAGATGAGTCATCCCCTCCCAGCAAAGACTGAGGGGGGTGATGCGAGATGATGGGGAAGCAACTGGCCTGGAGAAGGCTGGCTCGAGCTCCCATGGAACTCACCAAGCTGGCTTTGGGCAGCAAGGCCTCAGCCCAGGCAACTGACAGTGGAAGGACTTCGGGCTGGATAAGAAGAGACTCATGCTATAGGGTGGGGGGAGCTATTCAGGGCACCAGACTGACCCACACAGATGGGGTGTCTGAAGAAGTCAGGCCTTGCTAGGCTTCTGGCCAGAGGATGGGAAGCCATTAGGTAAGACAGACATGCACGTAGATCTTTTGCTGTTTTAAAACCTGTCTTATGTTATGCTTTGTTCCTATTGTTAAGAGTAAACAATACGGTGGTGTAAGCAGGCTGACTGGTCACCAGATTCACCACTGGTCACAGGCTCCCTAAGAGAAGAACCACAGATGCAAAACCCAGCTGGATTTGCTGACTAAGAATGGCTGACCCACAGGGTCTCCTAGCACGGGGCCTGGTTTGAGACTGGGAGAATCGCATGGTTCCAGCCCAGGAGAGGTAAAGTCCCAATGCCTGATACCTGTGGGGGTGCACTCAGAGACCACTGAGAGGACAGAGATGCAGCTAGACTTGTAACTGTGATACTGTGTGTTGTACTGATTTCAAGGGCCAAAAGAGTTAAAGGTGTTTCTAAACTCTTTCACTGTCCAACAGTAGAACAGTGATACAGAGGCTTTGGTTTTGCTCAGTTCTTTGGCAAACACCCAAAAGCATTCATTGTGAAATTGAAAAATTATGGATCAACCGCAAGAAAGAACAAGAAATTAAAATGAGAATTTATATTAAAATGGATACTGAATGATTGTTTGTTTTGCACAATCAAAACCTGTCAAGTGTTTCTCCTCTTGGAGGCAAAATATCAGCGTCTTTTATTTTCAGAACAACCTTCATTTGTTGAAAAGGAAAACTGGTTAATTTTAGATTCAGTCCTGATGGGTGAAAGGTATTTACTTCTCCTGTCTCTAACAGAGACACTCACACAGAAGGTGAAGGAGAGGTAGGATAGAAAATGTGGGGGAAATACAGCTTTTGTTGATGTCTTTGGACCACTGGATGGCAGGTCAGGCACGAATGGATGCTTTGGCTGGCAGATCAACCGCAGCACCTGTTGCTTGGTCCCTGGCTCCCCTTCAGGTCAGGGATGTCATCCCGTTGGGTATTTTTTCTCCTTAGCCAGGGCAGGATTATGGTCGTCTCATCTTGCTGTGCTGATGCAATGTGGCTGATTTCAGGATTGGATGGAAAGTCGAGAGAATGAGAGACAGGATAGGAGGAAGGAAGGAGCATGAAAAGCAACCCAAAAGCAAGGAAACAGAACTGGCTCTTACATGACTCTGCAGTGCTGGCAATTAGGTATCCCCACTGATGGGCTGAGAACAGGATGTCATGATGATGTGTTGATTTTCAGAACTTGTGAACGAAAAACATCTCCTGTCAGAGGAAGAAAGCTTTTCAGTCCGCTCTGTTCCTTCTATCCTGGGCTCAGAGAAGATGAGCGGAGATGCCAGCTGGGAAGGGAGATGGGAGATGAAAATGTGGGGTTTTTTCAGGCTCTTTTCAAGAAAACTAGAAAAGGGAAAAGTGGACAGCATAGCTCAGCCCCTCAGTATTTTGTCCATCATGCCAATTTTGGTCCATTAACTTCTGGTTCCGCATCTTCTGCTTTTACCAAGCGTGATTTCAACAGTTCTTGAACGATATCGGCAGGCCCTTTTCGTTTGCATTAATCCAGCTTCTCTGTCTGTCTCTTGCATTGTTCATAACATCCATTTATTAAAACCAACCTGATCACATTTTCCATGGCTGATTTCCAAACAAGCAAAAAGTTTTAGACTATTGGGACATCTTATGAACTTGCACACATTTTTTACATTTAAGCTTACAATTGGGGTGAATTTTAAAGTCCAATAATCACAACAGTGCTCCTCCAGCGCTCCCAGCTTCTGCTTTCTCAAGACTACATCTCTTAATTGCCATATCCACAGCCCACAGAAATCAATGGGAGTCTTTTCATTTATTTCAATTGGCCCTTGCATCAGGCCCTATCTGTCCCAATGATATTTCTAAGGCACCTTCCTTTCTTGGCATCTAAGCTCCATGGCATCTAAGTCCATGAGTTGGAGACTTTCACTGTACATTTATTTGTATGGATTTTTCAAATCTGCAACTATAGATCTATGCTGGAAAATGTGAATCCTTCTTGCAGTACTTTCAAATGACAGGGCAGTGACTCTTCTGATCGGCATGTGACTCATGGTTCGGGGTCGGCACGCAGGCCTGGGAGTCGGGTGTCTTGATTTTGTTTCCTAGGTCTGTGACTGGCAGTTTGTTACCTTGGCCCAATCACTTAGCTTCTCTGTACCTCAGTTTCCACACCTGAGGCATCGAAACCGAGCAGCATCTAATTTCCTCCATGATTTGCATGTAAAGTGCTGTCCCAAACAGTACAATGTGTTTTTCGTTGTTATAATAACAAATTAAGGAATAGCAAGTTACAGTTCATTTGGAGCCCAGCTCCCCTGGGAATTTCCTTGGCCAAGCAGCGGTGATGCTGGCTGCATATATATTTGGCTGGGTTTCCATGCTGATGGGAAGATGCGCTTCCAAAGACTTTTCCCTTTAATTAAGAACTAGTTGATGGACTTTGACAATTAGAGGATTAGTTCTAATTCTGCACTGAACTCTTGCTGAATGACAGTGGAATTCCCCAGGGTTGGTTAGTTCTATATTCACAGACCATCAGGCCTGATTTCCCATCAGAGCAGCTGGCAGGTTTTTTCTTGCATAGCTCCATCTACCATATGATCAGTTCTTTCTCTGAGGCCAGACTGGGTGCAGTATCAGAGGCAGTGATTGCAGAGGAATGGGAGAGCTGTGGAACAGGGAAGGGTGGCATTCTGGTGTGACAAGTGTCACAAAACACATGCACACCAGGGACTGGATTGCTCATCTTGTTCCTGGGGTGCCTCAAGGAGCAGGTCCCTTCCCCGCCCCAGGCCGCTGCATAGCTTGGTTCTTGTGCTCTTGATGCATGTGCCCCCAAGCAGTCCTGTGCTGATGAAGGGACTGGAAAGCCCTCTACAGGCAGGGAGGGGTTGCTCAGACTTTGAGCAGAGAACAACTCCGTCGGCAGAAGGAATGCAGTCCTGTGTGCTGGGTGACCCCAGGACCAGATATGGTTCTACTCTAACAGAAGCCGTCACTGTATATCCCCCCAGGGCTCCCAGTCTCGCCAGCCAGGCAGTTGCTCATAGCCACAATCTATCACTATGGCCAGATGGCCAATTTGGTTAGCAGAAGAGGTGACTCAGACACAGGGCCGGCTCTAGGCACCAGCGCTCCAAGCATGTGCTTGGGGTGGCACTTTCCAAGGGGCGGCGCTCCGGCTCCTTTTTTTTTTTTTTTTTGCTTGGGGTGCAAAAAGCCGGGAACTGGCCCTGAACAGAGGTGAGCTGCGGCAATGGGGGGCACAGCGAGGGCCGCAGGAAATAACCCTGGAGGAGGGCAGGGGAACTGCTCCCCCCAGCTCACATCCACTCCACTGCTGCATGCTCCCCCGAGTGCCCCGCTGCTCCGCTTCTCCACCCTGCCTGGGTGGGAGGGGTAGGAGGGGACATGTGGCATGCCCGGGGGCGGGGCCGGGGATTTGGGGAAGGGGTTGGAATGGGGCTGGGAAGAGGTAGAGTTGGGGCAGAGCTGGGGGGGGAGCAGGAAAATTTTTTTGCTTGAGGTGGCAAAAAGCTTGGAGCCGGCCCTGCTCAGACATTCACCTGGGAGGTGAATGGAGCTGAGCTGCCTCCGCACTGGGGTTGGGGGTTTTCGCTTGTTTGGAATATTTTAAAAAATTATATCCATGTCCCTGCACTACGTCCTCACTTCATGCAGGACAAGAAAGGAACATATCTGGGTGTAATGGTGATGCTTCTCTTGGGGTACCCAGAACTGTGAGCCACTGTCTTACCCCTCTCAGCCTCTGCAAGGAAGAGCTTTGCTTAGTTATTAAGTACATAGTACACACACCAGCCTAAACTCTCCAGTTTATACATTTTGTAATAAAACAAGAATTGGTCTATTCGGAAAGAAGAGAGAGGTAAAGGATAATAGATACGGGTGAAAGAGAGAGAGATGGTTACAAGTAAAACAAAACAAAACAAAACACGTTTCCTAGTGACTAAAACAATTTCAGCAAGTTACAGTCTCTGTCTAAGCAGGTTTCTCATTTATAGTCAGTTTACAGCTACTTTTGCCTCCCAGGCCAAGAGGATCCACTTTTCATGAACTCAAAGGGGGCTGCTCCCCTTTGTACCATAGGTGATGGATGACTCAGATGTCTCTTTGCCCCCCTTAATATTACTCCAAAGTTCACTGTTTCTGTTTCAAGAGCCAGGAAGGCTTCCTGGGGGTGCAGACTCCACCCCCTGTTGAGGCTGTTAAGCATTCATCTCCCCCATTTTCTAGCTTGATGGCTGTGTTTACCTCATATGTCCTCTGAGATCAAGCTGCTCAGATAGGTTAAACAAACATTCCTTTGTCTAGGTCAGGCTGGGCTTTATATGCTGCCTGCCAAAAACATTTTAAGAACATCTATAACTCTTTGTACACACCCCCCATACATATGTCATGCAAGTGTGTTACCAGTGTGCATAGGATACTTTACACAAGAACTTTTACATACAGATTATGAGAACAGTGAGTTGGGACCCTGAATGTGTTAGGCCTGATGTGAGTTATGGTCTGGTGTGCCCTCTGCCAGTTGGCACTGAGGGGCTCCCGGGGACACAATGAACTACATGGTATTGCTGACCTGGCCAGCGTTTGGAATAATTGCTTAGTATGGTGTGGCTGGTGTTCTGCTGCTATTATGTCTACTGTGCTGTTGGTACGCCTGGCATTTCACTGTCACTTGAAGAGTAGATACAAGCCCAAACTAAAACTCATGATCTGAAGACACACAGCCTTTGGGCAACTTTTAGACGTCAGACTAGATGATCACAATGGTCCCTTCTGGTCTAGCAGTCTCTGAATCCAGGTCTAAAGTTTGTATCTTGTGCCTATCTGTAAGAAAGCAGTCCTTGCAAGGTTCATGCCCTAAGAAGCATACAATTTAAGGGCCTCATCCTCAGAAGTGCTAAGCACCTGCAATTCCTGTTCATTTAACAAGACCACCATCACCTCAGTGACACTTGTCACCAGGGCCCATCTCTGCCTCAGAGACACCTGAGGCCTGGGCCCACCTCTACCTCAAAGTCCCCTTGCACTGGGGCCCATCTCAGAGACCATCATGACCGGGGCCCACCTCTTCTGCAGCTACACCCAGGTCAGGGCCAGAGCCCACTTCATAAACACCTGAGTTGAGGACCCACTTGACACAGAGGAACCTGAACCTGGGACTCGCCCCCTCCTCCACAGCTTTGCTCAAACTGGGCAGATGATGTGTGTTAGAAAACATGTTAACTAAAATATTTTAATTAGCAAGATGTTAACCAACACCTAGGATAGCCAATCCAGTCCAGGTAGCTGCCTTTGTCTGCACTACAAAGGTGAATGATGTTAAACGGTGCTAATAAAAGGCTGTGAGCTGACACATTTACTAACAAAGCTCATTTTCCCAGTCTAGACAAAACCTGAGCATTGTACATTTTGCAACGCCGTACTGATGCCGTGGAATGCTGTCATGGTTTGGACTCACTGGAGTATGCTCAAGCCCATTAGATGTTTCGCAAGTCCCCCAGAAAAGCCTTTAATCTGTGAAAATGCTGTTGGCATTTCTAGGTATCCAGTATAGATTCCGCTACTTGTTAGCTTGTGCTGCCTTCAACTGATATGTCTTTAGTTCACTTTAAAGTGTGGGTTGCTAAGCATCCATTCTGCAGTTCAAACAACCCTGTCGGCTGTGATTCACCATCCTTCACCCCTTTGGGAATAAATCATGTTTGGACAGAGCTGCCTGAAGCTGCAGCATTGTCAGCAGAGCAGAGAACACCAAAATATTAATTAGGGAAGGGAAAAGAAATAAATAGAAAGGAGAAGAGCATTAGTGGTGCTGCTACAATGACAGGGAGCTGCACGGCTCTGCTATACAAGCAAAATATACCAGCTGCAGGAAATATATATATTTCCTCTGGACTCCATCATCTTCTGCTGAGTCCAGCAGCTCATTGATTTATTTGGATGGCAACAAGCTCAAAGCAAATAATGCAGAGCGGGGAGTTAAGCTTGTTTTAAAGTGTATTCTCCAGCTGCTGTGCTAACCATTGACTAGCTGCAGAGATGCTAATTTCAGAAATGTGCATAGGTTGAGCAGGAAGCCAGCTCTCTAGCATCTCTCCATCTCATCCCACTCATTTACGTACTAGCTAAGCATAGAATTCGGGTTGCATGAAAAAACCTTTGCATTGCCATGACCGCTTAATGATGACAGGTGCCTTCAAAATACTATCAATAGATCAAAACGCACAAAACAGAATAGCTGCTAGGCTAGGGAAAAACAAAGAAACAAACCACTGGAGGTGGGAGTGGGAAGGAGGACATTGCACAGAGCTACCTCAACATAAGAACTGCCAGAATGGATCAGATCTGGGATCCATCTAGCCCAGCAGCCTGTCTCCAACAGAGAACAGAACCAGATGATTCAGAGGCAGGTGCAAGGTAGTAGGCAGTTACAGGATAACCTGCCTCCAGGGAAAATTTATTCCAGCCCCCTTAGAAATTAGCTTGTGCCCTGAATCTGGTGTGTATATACCCATTCTAAAATTCTTGTTTTTATTATTCCTTACTACCAAAACCCAGGCTGTTCTCACTATTTATATACATTTCTGTGTTTGACTCCTGCTAAGCTAAGGCCTGGTCTGCACTAGGAAATTAGGTTGGTATAACTGCATCACTCAGGGGTGTGAAAAATCCGAGCGATATAGTTAAGCCAACCCTAACCCCCAGTGTAGACAGCACTAGGTCAACAGGAGAATTCTCTCATCGGCCTAGCTTCTGCCTCTCGGGGAGATGAAGTAGCTACGCTGACAGGAAAAGCCCTCCAGTTGGCATAAGTAGCATCTTCAGTGAAGTGCTACAGTGGCACCACTGCAGCGTTTTAAGTGTAGACAAGCCCTATGTACGCTCATAACCTTATTTCTCTACCTCTCGCCCTCTTTTCCTGTATTTCCTCAGGCCTCATTGTTTGCTTTCCACTTCTTGTCACATTGTAACTTTTGTTTAGGTTGCAAGCTGTGCTGCCAGCTGGCAAAAGGGGTCACTGTACTTTACAAGCAACTTTTGGCTCAGACCCGACAAACTCACTACAACTAATACATCACTTGTGTGGTATTTATCCACAAAGGGTAGCATGTGAGGGCTCTGCTGAACGCTATATTTTCATTGCAAAACAGGATAAAAAGCTGAAATTTCAAGTTTCCTTGGTACAGAAATTCTGAAGTATTTTGATTAAGAAATGTCAAAATGTGTCGTTCCGACATTTTCAACATATATGTAACATTTTGGCATTGCAAGAATCAAGGTGTTTCATTTGGGCTTGTTGAAAGAACCCAAAAGGTTTCATTTTCAGTCATGTCAAGATCAAACTCCATCTTTGTATGGTGATGCATCATGGGAGTCACATGAGTCTGGAGCCTTATGGGAGCTGTCAGGACCCCAATGCTTCCAGTTTCCCCTATGGGCCAAACCCCGCCCCGTCAGACTACAAATCCCATAATGCACCCAGAGTCATGTGATACCAATGATTCACCACACACCTCTGTCAGAATGAAATCAGCACATAGCCCTATGAGAGATGTAGCCCTCCAGGGAGCCTGGCCCATAGGAGAGAATGGGGGCCAGAATTACAACTCCCATAAGACAATGTACCATGAACAGTAAAATGCAATTTAAAGTTTTGATAACCTTGATTAGAAACTAAATGTTTTGGGTCCGTTCAAAAAATGAAATATTCTGATTTGGGTCAAACCAACCCAAAATGAAAAAATTCATTTGGATTTCATAATTTCAGCAAGATCAAAATTTTTCTGTGGAATATTTTGACTTTCCAGAAATCAGGTTCTCCACCAGAAAATCATTCTATCAGAGAAGTCCCACCAGCTCCAGTTACACAAGCACTGTAGTGCGGTCCTGCTGAACGTCCCACAGGAAATTCTGTGTCTGAGCCAGGAACAGAGTCTGGCTCTTCTGGATCCCAGTCCAGTGCCTTAAACACAGCGAACAGCTGTTGGCTTCTTGCAACCCTCTGACTCATTGACTGACCATCCTGTGCCATGAATGAATAAGGACTCCTGTAGAATAAATAGCACACAGTCATGCAATGAAAGACCTTAGGTAGGATTCAAAAAAACCTTAAGTGACTCGAGAGCTGAAGTTCCATTGACTTGCCATGAGAGTTGTGCTTCTAAGTCACTTACGTACTTTTGAAAATCCAACCTTATATCATAACACACAAGGACAAATAAGTCAAATGAACAGGTTGAACAGGCAATCTTCATTCCGGCACTCCCTAACGTTGGAGTGTTTGAGGTTACAATCTTAACATGCCTTAATGGAGTTTTTTTTGTTTGTAATTTCCTATGTTTTTAAAAAAGAAAACTAAAAAAAAACAAAGGGTGGCATTGTCAAAAGCACTAGAGGATTTAGGTATCTGTTGTCCACTGAAAGCCAATGGGAGTTAGACAGTTAATTTCCTTAGGTGTTTTTGAATATCTCATCCTGAAATTCCATTTTGTGGAATTGTGCCAATCCCCCTGCATAGACCATCAGCTCGGCTAAAACCCCAAGCCTTTAGATCCACAGCAAAGCCCTCTGCCACTTGAGATAAAGGATTCATTTGTGAAGCAACAGGTTGTTTCCTCCATGTGTACCAGTCACTAGAGGGAGACATGACACATGCTTTGCCAGTGGCTTACACAACTAATTGCTAGATAGCAGAGCAGTGTTGGAACTCAGGAATCCTGGGTGTTACTGTCCTATTCTTGCCTCCAGAGGGCAGTGTCCAGTAGTTACCCATAGCAAGTCAATCACATAGATCTGGCACATTGGTTTTGATAAGCAGTGTGGCTGAGTGGATGAGATTTGCCCTCTGAGGGCACTCAGATGAATTAATTAAAGCTGGGACGTTAATGCACATAAATTCAGGTGCACAAAATCCTTCCGCCACCCATGTGACACTAAAGTAGCCTTAGTTTGCTGTAGCCATTCTAGTCCTCTGAGTCAGTGTGAAGCAATAAAAACAGCTGAGACCCCTTTCTGTTCAGAATATCACCACGTTCAGGCATCACTGGGCTTCACATTCTCTTACCAACCAATTTTTTAAGTCCTCCGCCATTTGGGGCTGCATAACTTTATGAATTACACCCATGTGCCAGCACAGGCTTTCAGCTCCTAGGTCATTTTAACTTTTCTGAGCATCCCTGTGTACAAATGCCCATAAGATCTAAGGTCAATGCCCTGCTCTGTCAGAAGTGACCTTGTCAAACCTCTCATCCATTTGTAGAAGGGATGAATGATACCTGCAGGGCTGGGACAGGCACACCTTTATTAATACTAGCCAGCTGAGGAGCTGCGACTTGAAATCACAGTTTCCTATTGAATCCCAATACAGTGTTGGCTGCTGCTGGTACACGATCCCATCTGGGGCTCTCGTGCCATGCCTACCATGTGTGAGGGTCTCTGGGGCTCAGATTCCTGGCCTTGATCTTCCACAAAACTTATAGGAAACCCTAAAGACATCCGCACAAACCATGGCATATGTGGCTACTTGATGCACCAATGGAAAATTAAAAACTCTCCAGTGCTCCACTGTGGTCACCCAGAACAGACTGTGGAACATATAACGACTTAATGCCTTATTCACAAATAGAAAGGAGCGTTACACTCTGCTACTCCTAATGCAATTATCTGGCTTACCCACCTGAACGTAAAATTATAGTTGTTGCTCTAAATCTCCATCATCCAGAAGAAGAAGAAGAAGAAGGGCAGGCTGTTGGGCTGGAGCATGCTCAGTGGAGGCTTTTTAATTTTTAGAACCATGTATTTACAGTGGGAGGGAGCTATAGACATTTATCGTACCCCATAAATGAATCCTTCCAGTGCTTTAAACATCTCCCTTGCTCTTTTCTCAGTTCTCTTTTATTAGTTTATATATTTCTAGTGAAGAGGACCCAGATCCCCAAATGAATGGGCCAGGCACTGAAATACCTCTGAGGATCTGTTTGTTGCTGAAGATGGTTTACCTGGGGCAGCCTCAACAGAGCTAAACAGATTGACGCTATTTCCTCTTCTTCCATGATTCTGTGTCTAGCATACATGGCCCAATTTCATACTGGCATTTTTATGATCTTTAAGCAGGTTCCCTATAGCCCACATGCTGTTCCCAGTTTCTGTGCCACACCGGTAGAGCTCACCTTGGATTCTTAACCTTATTGTAGCAAAATGAAGTTGAAGCGAGGATGACTATTGATGGAAACAAGTATCAGAGGGTAGCCGTGTTAGTCTGGATCTGTAAAAGCTGGATATTTCCATTACATGCATCTGAGGAAGTGGGTATTCACCCACGAAAGCTCATGCTCCAAAACGTCTGTTAGTCTATAAGGTGCCACAGGATTCTTTGCTGCTTTTATTGATGGAAATTCTCCCATGTTCTGCATCGCTGTATTTAGTCCTTTAGAATCAGGAAGGTAAGTGCTCAGCGAGATTATTTCTGTACGTAATGTGGCATTAAGGAGATTCAATTACTTTTCTCACAAAAGGAATGATTGTTGTCTTGTACCATTCGCTGACCCCTAAAGGAACATGAAGGCCGAAGAACTAATGCTACTCTGAGAGCACAGTGAAGGGAAAAGCGCTTTTATCTTTTATATTCAATAAATAACGAAGGAGTGGCTCAGTGCATAATGTATAATTGTAGGCATAGTTTCTGAGGCTGTGCAGGAAGATCAGACCCCCAATGCTCTTTTCAGCACATCTATGAAAAATGTTCTTCTGTCATTCTAGGTACCAGCAGATATCAATTTATTTTTTGATCGGTGATACATTCACTCTTTTAGTTCTGCAGGATGTAAATGGGCATGGCCAGGAAATGTTCTCCCATCCCACCCTTGACAAACATGACTGGAATTTAAGAAGTCCTTGTGCTGCGTGCTCCCTCTGCCCCAGCCGATGCCAGGTCTGCAGAAAGCCCGGAGTCCCCCTGGCAGGCGGCGCAGCGATTGGGGCAGTGTGGCGAGTACCTTGCTGAACCCCTGGCCACCTCTGCCCCAGCTCCCTTCCCCTCCCTCCGCTAGCCGGGGCGCATCTGCAGCGCAAGGAGTCCCCCTGCACCCCAGCTTCAGCTGCCCTGCAGGTTTTTTTTTCCCCGCTTTGCCGCTCCTGTTGCGCCACGGGGTTTTTTTTTAATTTTGCTTTGCTGTTCCGGCCAGCCCCCCCCCCCCTTTTTCTTTTTTTTTGCTTGGGGTGGCAAAAAAGCCAGAGCCAGCCCTGAGCACAGGCAAAGGTGAAGCTTCTCTCTTAAGGTATGTCTGTACTGCAATCACAAGGTGTGATTACACCTTGAGCAGTCACACTCAAGATACCTTTAACGGAGCAGTAAACCTGCTGCAGCACTTGCTTCAGCACAGTCTAGTCCAGCCAGTCATTACCCAGGGTTTCGGTGGGTTTGTACAGCCTGTGCTGAAGTGCGCGCTGCCACAGCTTCACTGGCCTGGGACCTGACCTCACTCTATTAAAGCTAGCGCGGGTACGTCTACATCAGCTGTGATCACATCCCGTCATTGCAGTATAGACATATTCTTAGAAGAACGGAGGTCTATTCCAATGCATTGAAACAAGTATTAGCAGGTTTTCATGATAACAAAGTCCACAATAAGCAGTGATATCACTGCCTGACCCTGCTCAGTATGGAGTGCTCCAGTGTAACTGTCGATAGGGAAATTTCTGCAAAAATTTGGGTAAATCTCTAGGTCCTTTAAATGAAAAATTAAGACATCCATTGGTGCATTAGTACCGTATATTCATTGCTGGAATCTTCTGTCATTTCAGAATTGTTCAGATAAACAAAGAGCACTATCACTGTTGGTATAGCTGAGCCAAAAGTCCTTGAGTAAAATTTTCAAAAGCACCTCAGTGGTTTAAGATCTCAAGTTGCATTTTCAAAAGGGATTTAGTCACTTAGGCCCAGATTTTTATAGGTATTTAGGTGTTGCTCTGCTCAGCATTGCATGGCCTAAGTGACTTGGACAGCTAAGTCCCATTTTCAAAAGTGAGTATACACTTAGGCCCAGATCCTAAGACATATTTAAGTGCCTAACTACCATTGAAATAGGCACTGTCCAGTTTGGCCAATGTACGTAAAAGAATAAATGGACACAAATCAGATGTCAAGAATTATAACATTCAAAACCAGTCAGAGAAGACTTCAATCTCCCTGGTCACTCGATTACAGACCTAAAAGTCTCAATATTACAACAAAAAAATTTCAAAAACAGACTCCAAAGAGAGACTGCTGAATTGGAATTAATTTGCAAAATGGACACCATTAAATTAGGCTTGAATAAAGACTGGGAGTGAATGGGTCATTACACAAACAAACTATTTCCCCATGTTTATTCCCCTCCCCCCACTGTTCCTCTCAACTTCTTGTCAACTGCTGCAGATGGACCATTTTGATTACCACTACAAAAAGTTTTTTCTCTCCTGCTGGTAATAGCTCACCTTAACTGATTACTCTCCTTAGAGTGTGTCTATGGTAACACCCATTGTTTCATGTTCTCTGTGTGTGTGTGTGTATATATATATATATATATATCTTCCTACTGTATTTTCCACAGCATGCATCCGATGAAGTGGGCTGTAGCCCACGAAAGCTTATGCTCAAATACATTTGTTAGTCTCTAAGGTGCCACAAGTACTCCTGTTCTTTTCAAGGTATTATTGTGGCTCTTTGGCAATGTACATAGGTAAATTCTGGCTCCTTCTCAGATGCAGGTTGACCACCCCAGCACTAGGCTCCTGGCTCTGGCCTGCCACAGCCTGACTCCAGGAGAGGGTTCCTGGCTGTGAATCCCAAGCAGAGGGAGGTGCCTCCCTTCAGCCCAGACACAGGCACCCAGCTACTTCTGAGGGCAGGGCTTAGGCCGCTCCTCTTTCCTCGGCACTTCACTCCTGGATAATTTACCCCCCCACACACATACTCCACTTGCCAGCTTCTGTGAACCCCATTCCTAGTGACTGACTCCCCAGGCACTGTATGGGGACCTGGGGGCCTAACTCGGGGCTACAGATTCCACTGGGCAGCAGGGATAGCGCCCTGGAGCCCCACTTTCCATTGGTCCCTGCTGCTTTAGAGTGTAGTCAATGAAAGCTGCTGAGATGCCACACTCTGTCTCCCAGGTAATCTCTGATTTTAGCAGCAATCGTCTGTGCTGAAATTAACAACAGAAATAGAGACACCAGGAGAAAGGCCCAGTCTCTGGCTGCTTTTTCCTTCCTTCCTCGCTCACAGGCCAATAGCATTGCAATAACCAGCTCCCACTCACCCTGGCTTTTGTGAAACAAGGGCTGTCAGCTCTGCTTTGGGTCACAGGCGCAGGTGCAAAAGAAACCTCCTGGGCTGAGTGGAAGAAACATTTCATTGCCTCTTCGCTTAGGGTGGAGATGAGGGATGCTGCATTGGCAACCTCGAGCAACCAACTCCATGGGTGCTTTGGGGCTCAAGCACCCATGGGAAAAAAATAGGGTGTGCTCAGCACCCACCAGCCACACTGGTTCCAGCCCCAGGGCTGGCGGCTGATCAGCTGTTCGGGGTGCAGAGAGGAGAGAGCGGCAGGTGGGTAGGGGGGTGCCTCGGGGGAGGAGCAGGGGTGAGAAGGGGTGGAGCACCCACCGGGGAAAAATGCATGTCAGGGCCTGTGACCCCTTCCCTCACTGCACTGCCAAAATCTGTCTACACACAGAATTAGGACTGCAACAGGATAAAGTCTTGCAGGTTGTGACAATACAAGCATGGTCATGTCCTTCATTTGGCACATCCTGTTGGTGGCAGGTGCCTGTCAGGCACCTTCAGCGCTTTGTTTAATGAGCTTGTCCACAGGGTGTAGAACAAATCCCAAGTCAGGTGGCTTTCAGGCAGCCAGAGAAACAGCAGCTCCTCTGCTCCTGCCTGAAGCACTCAGCTAGAGACTAGTGTAAGCTGCAACGTGGCTATAGGGTGCACTGGGTAACGTGATTCGTATGGCTGATAGATCGCACCATTAAATGGGGTCCATATGAGCTGAGCGGCAGATGTTTGCAATGAGGATTCTGAGTTTACCTCTTAGTCCAAACAAATTGCAGGGCAGTTTTTAAACACAGAGGGAGGGATGTGATGTCCAGATCCCACATAAAGATGCTGATACTATCAGTGGTACTTACACGCCCAGGTGCCCATTGGAACACCCCAGGGTGAGATCCGGGCTGTCATGTCAGCTCCAAGTCATGTGGGGTTAGTTCATTACTTGGGAATGTGTCTGAACGAGCCCTTGGTGCTCAGCTGGGACTGCCTGGCTGTCTGCGGAAGTCCAGCTGCTGGTTCTGCTTTGGAATCCCCTAGTGGAACTGGTACAAGTGTGTGACACAGTGTGAACACGGGACGCAGCATGGAGTTCTGAAGCTATCACATAAAAATAGGGGAATACAGCATTCAAACACGGGCTGCTGCATTATATACCTAAATGGGTGGTGTCTGCGCCCCTAGGACCCTGCCTCACACAGGCACATAAGCAAATAAAGTCACAATGAAATGACCTCCCTCCCATTCATAGCCATGTACCATTCTTAGCTGTTACTTCAGCTATGAAAATAACATAACAAAATAACATAAGGTTATTTTCTACTGGATCTAGGGCCCAATGCTGCAATCCTCCACTAGCAGGATGAACCAGTCTGTTAGAATTTGGATAGTGAGTAACTCTCAAACCAAATCAAATGAACTCAGACCTATTTGTGCTTCTGAGATAGCAGAGAAGCCACACAGGAGATGCCACTGTTTCTTGGGGAGCTAGTTCAAGTTTTAAAACCCACTGAGGAAGGGAGTATGTTTACTGGTTAGAGCAGAGGACTTGTATCTAGGACTCACTGGAGTTCTATTTCTGATTGTCACTGACATGCAGGTGACCTGGGGCAAGTCACATCACCTCTCTGTGATTCAATGTCCCCATCTGTAAGATAGGGAGAATTATACCTATCCTACAGAAGAGTGTAGGACAGCACAACTAGATTGATAATTTGTAATGATGTTGTTTGTAGAGTGCTTTGAGATCCTTGGATGAAATGTGCAAAGAAAACGAAAGCAAAGCTAAACTACAGTGAAATAACCAGCTTTGACACAAGGCATCAAAACCTGAGTGGTTCAGACTGAGGGGCTGGTATCCTTCCGTGACTCCAAATTGTGCTTACTTGGTTCCTGTGCTTGGGGCAGAGATGGAGTTAAGGTGGGTGGGTTAAGGTGGCTTCAAACCACTTTTGTGTTCCCCATATCCTGGGGCCATGCTCAGCCTTTGATATAAGTTAGAACAGCCTAAAGGCTGCTCTAACATAGAGTCTATTTTCCATGGTCCTCTATGAGTGAGGAATAAACACAGGGCAGCACAAACCAGCTACACCTCCTCCCTAACCCTGCACACTGCCTCGCACTTCCCACCTCCAATACCCATTCTGTGTGAGTGGTGGGGAGCAGGGCCGACACAGAGCCCATATGCCAGCTCTAGAGCAGCTGGGGAGGACTTTTTCTTAGGGAACGGTTTCTGACCTCTGTAAGGCCCCTATACACTGCTCAGATAAAGATGGAGCATTGCATGGTAGGACCTGCAGTTTGCATAGACCACACCTCTCTTTTAAAGATGTGGTCAGCTACCTCAGGTGCTACAGAACTCTGTGCATTGCAGTTCGGCTGTCTCAGTCGTGACGTGACTCAGGATTTTGTTCTAACAAAGCCTGTTGAGTCCAGCAGTGAAATCAGTCCCAGGGAAAATCCCCTTCCTTGGCTTCTGGCTGCAAAGGCTGCAGCAGCTGTCACTGTGTTGAGTCAGGGAGGAAAAGGCGATGGTGCAGGTAGGCATCAGGCACTGATGCTAATCAAGCCTTTCATGTGCAGTGTTTCCCCTTTGTCTTGATTTGATCAGAGAGGATTCCCCAAGGAGGCCCTGGGAAGGGGAAGCATAGGAGAGTTTTAGGAAGAGGCTTTACAGTGACGCTACAGGTCAGTGCGGAAACAGCTATGTCTGAGACATGCAGCTATTTGAGAGCGACATGTAGACAGACATGGATATCTGGGAGTGCCTCTTTCTTGGCGGACAAGTAATGCTCTGCGCTAGATTCAGGTTCCCGTCCCAAGCCCCAGCTCATGCTCCCAGGGCCGGCCTTAGGATTTATGGTGCCCTAGGCGAGATTATTAAACTGGTGCCCCTGTGCCTGATCTGCTCTTAGCAACACAGACATAAGCTTACAGTATTGGAAAACTTGCCACATTCACGTTATTAAAACCAGTTTAACTTAATTAAGCACACTGTAATAGTGATGGGATAGCACTAAAGAAGCAGCACTATAGAAAAAATTCTGATGACAGAATGATGCAAATTTTTTTTTAATTTATCAAAATTTTATTGGAAATTTATATGAAGAGGTATTGAAACAAAGATTTGTTTTTAATTAAAAGCAATCTTTCTGGCTTTTTTGGCTGCAAAATCAGTAATAATGTCATCGTATGACAAAGACAAAGTCATGTCTTGTTTGATTGCAAGAATAGCAAGACCAGTTAAGCGTTCCTGACTCATTGTAGAGCGGAGATAGTTTTTAATGAGCTTTAGTTTTGAGAAACTCCGTTCTCCTGATGCTACTGTTAAAGGAATTGTCAGTAGAATACGAGTGGCAATGTACACATTAGGATATATGTCAACAAGTTTGCAGGTATGAATAAACTGTACAATGTCCATCATCGATTTTGCATGTGGCAACATTGATGACAGTGTACTCAATTCTTCATACAGTTCAAGTCCATTTAAATCAAAACTATCACCGTGCTTCAGGAGGCTCTCTAGGTTCTTGCACTTTGTCATTAGTTGCTCTTGTTTTCCTATTTCGTTGAATTTAGTTATGTCATACAAAAATCCAAACTGTTCATGGTGTACTTTCATCAACAGCAGATACTGCTTTATCCATCACAACATTAAAAAATTCAACCTCAAATTTCTTTTCTGGATCGTCTATGGGCATGATCTGCTGTACAGATTCTTCAGAAAGAAGTGTCCCTGGCCTTTTTAACTCATATTAACTATGTATTTACTTTATGAAAGTTGGAGAAAACATTGTGAAAACGTAAAACATTGGCTGCCCAACTTCTGGGCTGGCAAAAGTTACACTGACTCACAGGGAAAAAAAAAGCAGGAGAATCTTAGTACAACATATGGTCACTCTATACCAGGGGTCGGGTCGGCAACCTTTCAGAAGTGGTGTGCCAAGTTCACTGTAATTTAAGGTTTCTCGTGCCAGTAATACATTTTAATGTTTGTAGAAGGTTTCTCTCTATGTCTATATTATATAAATAAACTATTGTTATTATCTGAGGTCTTGGCCACCGGTCCTGCTCAGGCACTGCCAGCTGAGTAAATGAAACCGCAAACCGGCAGTGGGCTGGTGGCTGGAACCCTAGACAAGGATCCCAGGCCCTGCTCAGCCCGCTGCTGGTCTGGGGTTCTGACCACCAACTCCTGCCAGCCAGGATCCCGGCCGCCAACCCCCCCTCAGCCTGCTACCAGCCTGGGATTCTGCTCACCCAGGCTGGCAGGAGGCAGAGTGGGGCTGGCGGCTGAGCTCCTGACTGGCAAGGGGCCGGCAGCTGGAACCCCGGAGTAGCAGTAGGCTGAGTGCTGCTGGCACCCCAGACTGGCAGCAGACTGAGCCACTCAACCGCCCATCGGCCCTGCTCAGCCCGCCACCAACCCACTCAGCCCGCTGCCGGCTGAGTGAATGGAACCCCAGGATGACAGCAGGTTGAGTGGTTCAGCTGGCCTGCTCAGCCCACTGCCAGCCTGGGGTTCCTTGGGGGTCCCCAGGCCAGCAGCAGGTGCTGAGTGGGGCCGATGGCTGGTATCCCAGCTGGCAATAGGGCAGCAGCCGGAACCCCAGAGCAGTGATGGGCTGAGCCGCTCAGCCTGCTGCTGCATACCATCAAAAATCAGCTCACCTGCCACCTTTGACACGTGTGCCGTAGGTTGCCGACCCCTGCTTTATACACTAGTAAGGAGATGAGCATATTACAGTTGTTGGAGGGCTCTTATCAGGAGTAACAGGCTATAGGAAAGTCAGTCAACATTTTTTGTTTCTCTGATGAAAACTGGCCCACTCCCTGCCTCAAACCAAACCTGTCACTAATAATTGTCAACAACTTAATTTTCTGTTTTTGGCTAAGATATTGATTTTTTTTAAAAAAAAAATATTGAAATTGGATTCAGGATTGTTAGCAAGAATTTTTGGCAAACAAAGTTGTTAAATGACAATCTAAATGGCAACACAGTACTGCTTTCATGCTTGGCTCACCCCCCAGCCCGCTGGTCCAACAGCTGCAGTAGAGGAGGAGATAGGTGGAAAACTGCAGGACCCCAAAATCCACCTCTTGGGGTGCAGAGTGGCAACAGCAGCACCAAATCCTCAGATCCAATCACACGCCAATGGGCACCACCACCAGTCTTATGGACCATGGTGAAGTTAGCACAGCATCTGATCTCAGGGACAGGGCACCCATGGAGCCACAGCAGCTCAGCCTGCCCTGTGCAGCTCCCCCCGGATGAGATGGATCACTGGCAGCTGCCAGCCTGGGGGAGAGGCGCTCCCCAGCTAGGGTGGCCAGATCCAGATGTCCTGATTTTATAGGGCCAGTCCCGATATTTGGGGCTTTGTCTTATATAGGTACCAATTACCCCCACCTAGAGTGACCAGACAGAAAGTGTGTAAAATCAGGACAGGGATGGGTGGGGGTGGGGGTGGGGGTGGGGGGGGTAAAAGGAGCCTATATAAGAAAAAGACCCCAAAATTGGGACTGTCCCTATAAAATAGGGATATCTGCTCACCCTACCCCAATCCCCTATCCTGATTTTTCACACATCTGGCTAACCCCAGCCAAACTCTGTGACATTCCAATCCTGGCTGCCTGCCGAGGAAGTGAGTTACTTTCACTTTCATTCCTCAGCAAGCAGCCAGCCAGCCTCCCCTCCCCTGCAGCACTTCACCCAACCCAGCCCTGACGGAGGGGAGGGAGGAGAGAAAGAGGGGTGCTCCTGGGGAGGAGGGAGAAAGGAGGGGGTGCTCCGTGGGGCAGGGGGGAGAAGAATGGATGTCATGGGAGACAACAAAGGATACTGGTTCCAGAGCCACAGCCTCACCTGACCTCAGCCGAGGGGAAAGAGTCACACTCACAGGTGAGCTCCTTTCCCAACCCCCACCCTCTCCCCTTCCCAGAGACCCCAGCAGCCAATCCCATTCCTCGGACTGTGCTGCATTCGGCTCTCTCTAGGACCCAGCAGCCCTGCTTCTACACTGTCTGGGCTGCCTGCAGAGTGGTGCCCCCAGGCAGTGTGAGGCCCTACGCGGCTGCCTATTCTGCCTATGCCTAAGGACGGCCTTGCATGCTCCTCAAAGGACAGCAGCCAGAGTCAGTGTGGACATGCCAACATGGTGGGGGCATTTTGACCCTCATCACCGGCCAGTTCAGAATATCCTTCTGCATCCCACCTGGCCTCATGGAAAGCTCCTCCTCTGGGGAAGGACTTGAAGAAAGGGGAAATTATACTCTGAAGCACTGAAGAGACCAGTGGAGAGGGAAAAAGGGGGAAATACCAAATATACTTACCCACCTTTTTTCATGTCCCCATGACCCATTGCTGCTGTAAAGGACCAAGCACCCCAGTAAGGGGTTAAGGCCTGTTTACATGAGAAAGTTATACTGAAATAACATGAACTGGCTTTTAAACTGATAGTGTTAAGCCAAAGGCTATATGTGCACTCTTATGTTGGTGTAAGAATGACTTATATTGGTTTAATTAAACTTGTTGCAAATCAGCTTAAGCTGAATAGAATCCCCTCTTACAGTAAAATGGGTAGTTTGTGGGAAAAAAATTCAGTCTGAAAATGCAGTTTGTCAAAATCAAAACATTTTGCAAGAACATCTCAAATTTCACTGAAATTTTCAAAGGGAACAATTCTGACTTTCTTGTTTTGTTTCAGTCATGTCAACCATGTCATTCTGATAAAGTGAAAATGGTTTGTTTCAGCGTTTATTACAGTAAAACCTTTGTTTTAATATTACATTTCATACCCCCCATAATCTATTAGACATAATGTTTCAGTATAACATAAAAGTCTAAATTCAATGTCCTGACATTACTGAAACAAAACATTTCAGTGATACCAAATGGAAATTTTGGGATTTTTTTTTTATTCCGTGGGAAATTTCAAGATTTTGGCTTTTTGTTCCAATTTGGAATTACATTTTTTAAATTTCAGAATTTCCCATGAAATGGAAATTCTGCCTTCTGACAAGCTCGAGAAATAAGCATGTCTCCTCAGCTTTTTGCACAGCTTTAACTATATTGGTTTAAATTCTCAACTCATGCTATAGCAATGCAACTTTCTTGTGTAGTTAAGATCCTGCTATGTAAGTCATGCTGCTGAAGCAAAGGGTAGGCTCATCCCTGCTGTTAGCCAAGTCAGAGCTCAGCTTCCAGCTGTTCTATCTCCGATACAGGCAGTTTAAATTCCCCCTTTAGTGGTCAGAAACCAAACGATTGCATGAGTCATAGTTACAAATAAAGTTGCAGGGAATCTCAGCAAATCTTCCGATGACCTTGGGCTAGGTAGTGGGTTCATTATCATATCAGGTTCTGAAACAAAAACTTCTCGTTGCTCTAGTCACAACCTGCCGGGTTCAGTGGGATCATTGAGTATCAAGGCCTTGGGGCCCTCAGCAGAACCAGCCTTAGCATTTTGAGAGGCTGGCGTGAAAAATTCTGCTGTTTACCATCCTGCACCTCCACCAGTCAAAACTGATTCCTGGCCACCTTGAACACATTGCTCTGCACAGGCCTGGTGTCAAGGTTCTGGGCCTGGTCACCCCACATTTAGCTGACTCCATTTACATATGAACCATGTGTGTGAACATGTCACTCCCCACACCAGCTTCCTGCTGCAAAGATAGAGCCCAGCTGCTTGTTCCTTTCAGTCTTAGTGACTGGTCCACATTGCTTTGTGTCAGTGACACACTGAAGGGTCATCACAAAGGGAAGGGCTACAAACTTATGTAAGCAGACCTGAATGAGCTCTCCCCTGACATCTAGTGGTGAGCTGTGGAAAAGGACTTCAGGAGGTGCTCTCGTTTGCACGGACACACCTACCCCAGGGGTTCAGCATAATAGGACTGCCAGCCCAAATGATAACTTGTGGCTAGTGTTGGATCCCCAGTCTCCTTGTTATTGGGGAAGGAGTAATAAAAGGTTGTTATCCTTGTTGTGTGAACCGAGGGCAGCAGAACTGTACCTGGCATAGCCTGATGGAGGGACTCACCCTCAACTTAATGGCAGTCGCTAGGCAGGGGACTTGGGTTCTAAAGCCCAATGAATTGAGAGGGAGTGGGGATAGTTGTACTTGCTGGAGTGGGTCCTGTTTAGGGTCTTAAACACCATTTGACCCTTTCTCTTTCCACAGTAAACTAAAAGAATTAATTTAAGATCAGTTGAGTCTTGTTACATGCTGCAGAGCTGAAATCACTGACACTTAGGTCTAAATTTTAGATCTACTTTGAGACAGTGTCTCTATTTCAAGAAACTGCCCAGTGTGCACCAGCAGTGAGGCTCTCCCATGAACAGCTGAAATCACTGAGAGCTGTGTTAAGTGGGGGTCCCTGAAGACATCTTGGTGAGTGGCCAGCTGGGCAGCTGGTGGAGAGGCACAGTCTGCAGGGCAGTTGGTGGAAAGAAGTGGCCAGCAGGATGGCTGGCAGAGAGGGCCAGAGCAAAGCCCCACAGAGACGCATGGCAATTGGCTGTGCCTGAGCAGCAGGACGTGTAAGGTGCCTCCTTACGCCCCGTTCCACCCAGGGTGGAAGGTGAACTCTATGGATGAACTTCTGAACTCTGGGGCTGCACTGGCCAAGGACAGCAACTGTGAGTGGGGTGCAGAGAGGGGATGGGTAAGTTAAAGGAATTTTTGGGTTGCTGGACTTAAGAACTTGAGGTGAAAAGGACACTGCCCAGCTTACTTGGGGGTAGGTCTTTTGCTCATGGTTTATGTTTATGAACCCTAGTGGCGGTGTTTTCCCAAATTAATGCTGAGTTACTTCCCTCCTTTTAATAAAAGTTTTTGCTACACTCAGACTCTGAGCTTGTGAAAGGGGAAGTATTGCCTCTCAGAGGCACCCAGGGGGTGGTGTGTAATTGTCCCATGTCACTGAGTGGCGGCTTGAGTCGGTTTTGTGTTGTATTGTTGAAAAGGAACCCATAGATACTGAACCCAGCCCTTGTTGCTGCTGGCTCCACCTGGCAGAAGGGTTACACTTAAAAACGAAAGATGAAACTCCCTTTTACATTCCATGCTCCTGCAAAGCATGGGGACCCAATGAATGGCTCTAGCCACCAATACTGTGATGTATGAGTTGTGGCAGAAACAAAAGCATCCAAAACACAAAATGTCTAGTCTCATGGGGATCCTAGAGTTTGTGGCCAGAAGCCAAAATTCACCCCTAAATTGCCAGTTTGGATGGCCTATGGTGGATGCACTCCCTCAATCAAGGGGCTGATATGACCTCAGTCTTCTCCTCTGGCTGCTTTCCCTCAACCCACCACCATCACTTTACCAGGGATGTGGTGTTTTCTCCACCAGTTGACGTCTTTAAAGCAAGGTTGGGTTTCTCTTTCTAAAAGTTGTGCTCTACCTCAACCTGAAGTGGTGGCCCTGATGCCTGGATTACTAGGTAAAATTCTACAGTCTGAGTCACGCAGGAGGTGGGACTAGTTTACCGTACTGGCCTCTTCTGGCTTAAATCTATGAAAACCTCAGTCACATCTGGATTGAGCTCCAGACACCTTGCTTTCTCTCCTGCCCCAGTCTGCACCAGGCACTGACTATGGCACTGAACCAGTCACACGAGACACAGGTGGGAGAATTTCTCAGTGATATTTTTCACCGACTCCGCAATGCAGGAATCTTGTCAATTTTGACAAAATGGCTGGTTTTGTAACAAAACCTGTTCAGTTGGGATTGCTCACAAGTGATGAATGTCAAGCCAGATTCGCTCCCAGACAGGCTCCTTTTCAAGTGAGGAAAAATCCCCTGAGCTGTGACTCATTCTGCAGTTCCCTGGGGATGCTTTTCACTCTAATGGCTGATGCACCACCCAGGGGCCAGAAGAACTCGCAGGAAAATCCAAAGGAGGAGACAGGAAGCTGGCAACCTACTCACATGTATCTCAGTTCTGACTCTCTTCTTACCAGGACCTCTCTGATCCTCTCGATTTTAAAGAGCTCCCCTTCTATGTCACCCACAGTTGTAGTCGAATCAGCCATGGAAACAATTTCTTCTGCAAATGAAACATGAAATGAATTGGGTTAGAAAGCAGGAGACAACAAATAAAAGTGACTTGTTGATCTAGGGGTTTGATTCTTGCTTTGGACGCACAAGGGTTTCTTGTTCAAATCCCAGAAAAGCCCTTGCAAAGACATGGAGAAAGTTAAGGGGCCACTTGATCACAGTCTGTGAGTACCTGCCTGGGGAAGAAATGTTTGAAAATGGGCTCTTCAATTTAGAAGACAAAGGTAAAATCAGATCCAGTGGCTGAAAGTTGAAGTAAGACAAATTCAAACTGGAAATGAGGTGCATTTTTTTTTACAGTGAGGGTAATTAACCTTTGGAACAACTTACTGAGGGCCGTGGCAGAGTCTCCATCACTTGCAAGTTTTAAATCCAGATTGGCTGTGTTGCTAAAAGGTCTGCTCTAGTTCAAACAGGAATTAATTTGGGGAAGTTCTCTGGCCTGTGCTACACAGGAGGTCAGACTAGATGATCACAATGGTCCCTTCTGGCTGTATCATCTATGAACCTATAGATCTATGAAAACAACTCATGGAGAGACTGGGTCAGATGCTGATCCCAGGACACCCAAGTACAGGCTCGATCCTGCAAAATGCAGCGTGCTCTTGCCCAAGACAGCAAAGCAAACGTACGCACATGCTGAGTTCAAGCTCAATGGGCCTGATTCTCATTGATGCTAAGGGCCCTTTGCAACGTTCTGTGATGTCAATAGACTATATTGCCATGAGAAGCCCCCTTTACCCTGGCAGAGTGTTGCAAAGAAGACCAACCCTGGCTTTGCACCAGTTTTTAAATAGTGAAGTGACATTCAGTCAACTTGACCCCAGTGCAGTGGAAGGCACACAGGTAAACAGCCCAGCCCGTCCTGGCCTCATGCAAAGCAGTGTGGGATAGCAGTTGGAGGATTGCCAACCGAGCATGAACAAGCAGTGGGTGCACACAAACATGAGTCTGCACTAACTCAGCACACAATGAATTTTCTACACTTTTAAAGTGAACTAAAGAAGGCCAGTTAGTGCACAATAAACCCCCTGTGTAGACAAGCCCTTAGTATAACTGAGAATCCGGCCCTTTTCTTTAGGTGGAGCTCTTTGTGGCTTCAGGTTCGTTGCTGGATTAAAGCAAGAGAGTTCTGCAGCTTGCAAGCCGGAGTCCTAAATCTGGTGCTACTTCAGTGGTGCCACTCTAGGTCGTGATCAGCTTCAGGATCAATGTGGAAAGCTGGATTTCTCCTTTATTTCTATTTCCTAGACTTTGCCTGATGTGCCCCTCATTGGAATGGTTCTGCTCAGCACCTGCATTACCATCAAGGCTGGCTCAGGTAGCTATTCTCTCCTCCTAACTAGCATGCAATATGCATGAAGGGCCCATTGTGACAGAATGCTTCTGAAGCAGGCAAGCCAGAGATGCCAAGCATTAAGTAAGGTCTTTCATTTCCCCTTCTTTCATTAGATTCGCTAATTAGTCTTTCAAAGCCAATGAGTCACCAGACTTTACTCTGACAATAAATACTAGAAACACCGGAGACCTCGTTCTCCATAAAGCAGCAAGAGAATAAATGAGACAAAAACTGCTGGAGGGGAAAATGAATCTGCATCTCTGAGTCTTCTGATAATTCTAAGGTGCTTGTGTTTTGCCTGCTGGAGATGAGGCAGGCACATAGACCATGTTTTTTGTCATGAAACATGGTACGAGCAGGGACACACCCCACCTTCAGTTATCCTTACATCACCGTTAGGGCATGAGGTACGTCTGAGCAACGGTATACGCAACATAAAGTGAGGGACAACATGAAGCGTTACCTGGCACTTACTGTTCCAAGGACTAACCCTACGAGCCAAGGTAGAAAACATCTGCACATTGCAAGATCCTCCCTCCAGTTTAAAGAACTACATCAATTGTGCATTGTTTGTTATGTACATGTCGTTAATCAAGTTCTATTCAACATGCTGTTTTTACATGGGAACATAGGGACTGTCAGATTGGATCAGAACCACAGTCCAGTGAATCTAGTGACTGACAAGGGCCAGCACCAGATGCCTCAGTTATCTGCCCAGCCCAAGAGCCTAGTTCCAACCTCTCCCCACACCCCCAACACCGCTTCCTTCTGGACTTTGCTACCATTGTGAGCTAGGCCTGAACTCCACATTTTGGGCCCATCTTTAGTGGCAAGTGGTCTCCTAAGGCCAGGGTGGGGATATAGTGAAGAGTCACCACAGGTTTCACTGTTGCAGCATTGCTCAGCTCCAGAGCACAGATCAGAGCCCTGGCTGGGTCTCCTCATTCCCAGCTGTCAAGCACCTTGTGACCCCTCTAAGAAAACCAAAAACCCTTTCCGTCTATTTGTCTCCAAAGTGCTCAGCCCCCAGGTGGAGACCCGAAAGACTTTTACCTGCCAGGGTCTGAGCCAGAATCAGTTGGTGCCATCGCTAACCTTCAGCCCCCAGTGCAGGGTGCTGCTTCCTCCCTCACAGAGAGGAATCCGCACTGATAAAGCTTTCCCCCACCCTACCGCCGTTTTGTGCTCTGGCTGGAGAGGGGCCTGGGCCTGCCAATAGGGATGCTTACATAACCCAGCCTCCCACTGTGTTCCTCCAGTCAGGCTCCTAACAGCGCTCCCCTGAGGGTGCAGCTAGCTGGAATCTGCCATTCCAGGACAGAAGGGCCACCGGGTGCCTGGTGGTGGCCATCTTGGAGGCCCCGACCTCACCTGTTGGACAATTTATATTCTGCATAAATAAAAAATCTGTGTTTCTGCCTGGGGACCCCGCTGAACAGGGGATGCAGAAATGGTGTGGCTATGGGCCAACATCACAGCTAGCTTCTCAAGCCAAAGAGGAGATGTGCCCTGCTCTCCCTGCTCAGGCTGAGTGCACCGGCCTAGGGGAAGAGACACTCCCTGGCACCAGCCTGGCTAGCTGGGCTTGGCAAAGCACTGAGGGGAAGGATGCATCCTAGTACCCCCTTTCTGAGGATGAGGGGGACAGCAGGAGGACCAGCATAGCAGTGGTTCCCCTGCCCTGCTCTCACTGAGCCCAGCACATTGGTGCAGGAGGAGACAACACGGGACGGAGCTCTGTGTAGTGGTCAGAGCACGGGAGTGGAGAGTGAGGGAAGATGGGAGCGGAGCAACTGCCTGCTGACTCCCTCAGTGCTTGGAAGGGAGCCTGTCGCCAATCCTTATTAAGGGCACAAGAGCAGCATCTGCCTGGGAAAATACATCTGCACCCCTTCCCCCACAGATTTAGGCTATTGAGTGGAGCTGGGAAAATTTTTTTGAACTGAGGTTTATTTTTTCACCGAAAAATGCAGATTTGGGTCAGCCGAAACATTTTGCAAATTTGTGTCAAATTTGCCATTTGTTTCAAGTGTGTGTGTGGGAAAGGTGGGGGGTTAAAATGATTCAAGTTTTTGACTTAAAGGGACTTTTGGTTTCAAGTTTCACTTTGATTTTTTTTTTAATCCCCAAATTGTTTTGTTTGACCCAACAGAATTTATTTTTGAGTTTTTGGTTCAGCTACCAAACAGAAATATTGGTTATTTCCACAGCTCTGCTTAGGCAGGGCATGTGATGAGGTGCGGGAGAGAGCATGGGAGGGGTGGAAGACACACAGTGGACAGGTAGGGGTCCACAGGAGCAGCTCTATGCTGTAGGAGAATGCAGAGTGCAGAGGGAAGGAAGCACAGGTTCCCCCTTGTGCCTGCAACCTATGGGCTTGCTGTGGTTTTAAGCAGTAAAGCTTTAGACTTGCTGTATGAAGTACTCCTGGGGGAATTCTGCACCACTGCATGCATGCAGAATACATGTCCCCTGCAGAATTTTTTTTTCTCTGCAGAAAATACGTTCTGCCAGAGAGGTGCTGCAGTTACACTTTTTTCCCACTAGAGGCTGCTGTGATGCCAGAACAGAGGGAACCTGGGTGGGAGCAGCAAGCTGCAGATAGGGAGGAGGAGAGGCTATGTACCCCACAGCATCCTGTCCATGGGGCAAGTGAAGAGGCACAGGATATGGGGGGGACGACAGCGTGGTGCATACAGAGCTTCTAGGGGGAACACAGACTGTGGTTCAGAAGGGTTAGTGGGGTGGGGACAGACTGGAGCAGGGGCTGAATGGGAGTGGGAGTGCAGGGAAACGTGGGGATGGGGAGAGGAGGTGTTGCTGAGTGGGGCTGCAGGGACATATGGGATGAGGGATGAAGGTGGCTGAGTGGGTGTGCAGGGCCTCATGGAGACAGGGGCAGATGTGCCTGACTGAGTGGGAGAGGCTAGAGGATCAGCCAGTGTCTGCATGGGGAAGGCTCCCCACTCCTCAACAATCCCTCCTCCTCTCAAAAACAAACAAAAAAACTGTTCCATACTTCTCCCATCCACACCCAACAACCCCCTAGGTTCACTCCCAGCCTGCTTCCCAGCAATTACTTCCCTCTCCCTCAGCTCCTCTGTTACCCCTGACTTCCCCAATTCTTTGCACTGCTCCTGTATTGCAGTTTAAATGAATTATTACTCAAAGTTCTGTATTAATTCCTAGTAAGGAATCTATTAATCAAAAACATTTTCTGAATCTTTTTATTGGGGGGGGGTGGGGGTGGTCTGTATTGTTACAGACAGACTCGCCGACAGGCATTTTGAAACAAAATACCAAAATAATTGAAACTGGTTTGATTATATTGTGTTATTTTGACAAATAAACTGCAGAATTTTAAAATATTGTGCGCAGAATTTTTAACCTTTTGATGCAGAAGTCCCCCATGAGTAACAAAGAAAGCTGGAGTGGATCTGTCCTAGCAACATTCCTGCAGAACAGGTTAGTAACTTTCATTATCTGACATTTATCAATTAAATCCTGGTGCCGTGCATGAGATTGCAGCCCGGGGGTGTGTGTGTGTGTCCATTAAAGCTGGCTTGCACTCTCTCCCCATCTGTTTATTTTGCTACAAAGTGGCAAAAAAACAACCAATCATCCCACCAGAGCCAACCCCCTTTGATGAAGTTTTGATTCACTGTGTTCAAGAACCATAATTCAGAAACCAGAATCTCGGCAGTGCACAGTGCACAAGATAAAATATATCAAGGGTTCAGGCAGGGTCAGAACAGCAAAGCTACAGTGTCTTGCAGTGTCTTGGCTTTGTAAGTGAGAATGAGTGTAATTGCCCTCTGGTGTCTGAGGCAGACATACTAAAGCATCTGTTTCTATAGCCAGCTCAAGGAGTGCTGGCATGGGAAAGGCTTGATTTGTCAGAGCTTCAGGACACTGGTTCTAGTCTTACATCCCCAGGTATGTGAGCTCTGTGGTGATAGGTCTGTTGCCTGCAACACTGGGTACATATACACTGCAATGAAAGACCCATGGCACAGCTGTGGCTGGCCTAGGTCAGCTGACTAGGGTTTGGGCTGCAGGGCTAAAAGTTGCAGTGTAGATGTTGAAGTCCAGGCTCTGAGACCCTGTGAAGTGGGGTGGTCTCAGAGCCCAAACAGCGACACTGCAATTTTTAGCCTGAGTCAGCTGAGCTGGGCTCTGAAACTCAGTGCTGTGGGGTTTTATTGCAGTGCATATAGACCCACGGAGATCAGCCGGTCCCCTGGTTCTTCAAAGTTTTCTCACAGCCCTAATATATCAGCTGTCTCATTATAATTCAGCTTTATCAGAAAATCTAAATGAGACTGATGAGCAGCTAGGAAACAGCTGTCTGCTCCTAGGACGAAAGGGCACCAACACGATGCTAGCTCTCCCTCCAGGACTTCTGAAATGAATCCTTATTTGAATTTCTGGAGCGACTAGCAGCCACAGTGAGAGCGCCATTGTGCTAGGTGCTGTACAAACATAACAGAAAGGCCATTCCTTCCCTGAAAAGCCTATAATCTGATACTTCATATGGTTCATCCAAGGATCTCAGAACACTTTATAAACATTCATTGAGCCTCACGGCGCTTCTCTGGGATATGTGCGTTTTATTATTCACATTTCCTGGCAGGTGAAGTGCCTTCCTCAGCCATTCAGTGACAGAGCTAGGATCAGAATCCAGGAATCCTGGCTTCCATTTGCCTGCTCTACTCACTAGATACCACCTCCTCCCTGCCACTTTACCTGGAAAGACATCTCATCTATTTGGGCTGTGAAACAGAGCCTGAATCTCTTACCGTGGCAGACACTTCCAATCCATTTTTTTATGCGGCGTCCAAGTTTTCTGTTCCAGTCCCAGTTCCAATAACTTTCCACTTCAAAGCTCTCTTTAGTTATCAGACGTACGTCACTTTTGCTCACTATCAATGATACACAGTGACAAATTTATGGCAGGTGCAATAATCCATCTTTCCGACAATGTACAAACAGTGGGAGAAGTGCCAGGAACTCATGAGTGATAGCAAGGCCAGACTATATAAGAAACGTTAAAAAAGCATCAAGTGGCAGGGACAAATTCTGCTTTCCGATCATCCACGGGCACATCCCAACTCTGATACCCTGTTCTCCCTACTCTCTCTGGGAACTCTGTCCATGCAAAGAGAGCAGAAAATGAAGCTACAATCCACAGGCCAGATCGGAGGGTAGAATTTTGCTCTAGAAGTAATATTACAGGGCATCTGCACTAACTGCCAGTGAGGCTTAAAGATGGATTACTGAGCACACAATTAGCATTAGCAAAACACTGAGAGATCCTCAGGTGGAAAGTGCTTAGTATTATCATCTGTGTGGCCTCAGCAACTCTGCTATTGGGAGGGATGCACCTGCCTTTTTTTTAATTTCAAACCCATTGAACAGGAGCTGAATGGATAATGTGTCGTGAAGAATGGATCATCCAGTTTCCCCCTTCTTTCACATCCCACAATCACCTGCCAGCAGTTGAGGATTTTCTCAGCCCTCCTTGTGTATTCATATTTATTCCATAACTAACATAGAAGGATAATTCTTGGGGTGCGGACCAGTGGCTGGCAGGGCTGGATATCTGTAATGTGATCAACCTGGGTCGGTGAGAGTGGACACATGGCTCACAAGCTGTTGTCCCTGTTCCCTGGGACCATTCCAAATCCTAGTCACGTTAATGGGAGTCTTTCTACTGGCTTCCGTGGTCTTTGGATAAGGTCTTAATGGAGAATGACCCTCATTCTTCAGCTCTGAGATGTGTGCGCGGAGGGTGACAGCGCTGCTGCATTGAGAGTGACTGTGCTAGACATGGGCCTCGCCAGAACCAAAACCCGCTCAACCCCATGGAAGGCTTTCCATTGACTCCAACGGGCTCCGGGTCACACCCTGGGTCTGGAGTGTCATAACGAGGGTGGGCTAAAACCTGGAGACTGACATTGTATGGGCTGCAAATGTTGCCTTGTGATTTCCTGGCCTTTTACCGCCTGGGTGGTTGTGGGGAAGTACACGTGAGCAGCCTCAGGTGTAAGTTAACAAAGGGTTTGGTGTGGGTGTCTGCAGCACAGTCTGCAGAGGTTTCCCCTCTATTCTCACTCCTGATTCATAAATACGAAGTGCCGCAGGAGAGCCCCACGCAGTGTGGAAAGGAGCTGGTTTGTGAGACAGCATGGGCTAAAGTCCCCCTGTACCAACAGGAGTCCTCATCTCTAGTTCCCCTGTTCCTCCTTAGTCACCCGCAGGCTCTGGTCTGTCACACAGCTGACTGCTAACATCACCTCCTTAGGAGCTGATTGCTCAGTCCTGGAATTGCTGCACAACCAGGTTTATTTCTCTGGTTCCTCTACTGTGTCTTGGCTTTGCTAATAGTGTAAAATGAGCTACAGCCGTAACAGCTTTTCCCTGCACTGTGTTTCAGGGGTGCTGACCCTAGGCATGCCTCTCAAAGGCACGCCTCTCAAAGGCACATTACCACAGCAATGGGTTTCAGAGCCTGGGATGTGGGTGGTCATCTCTAGTGGTTTGTGCAGGAGCCAGGCCCAGTGGTTAGCACAGAAGTCAGGAATAGGAGCCCAGGGTCAGAGTCAGGTTACCTGGAGTGAGGCAAGGCAGGAGCAGGGTTGGGGCCAAGGCAGGCAGTATTACAGACATGAGCAAACACTTTGAGCATTCACCAAACCACTGCTGGTGCTGCTGAGTTTAAGAGCCGGTTTGCTGACTCTTCCCACCAATCAGGCTGTGTAGCCACGCAGGCAGCCTTCTACAGGCTAGCTGTGCTCGTTAGGTTGCTCAGAGGCTGGCTCTGCTGGTGGCCATGATTCCTGCCAATGGGCAGACCCATCAGCCCTAAGTATCTGGGGCAAAGAGGAGATTATCTGTAATCCCGCTACATTTCACCAGCAACTGGGCACAGGATTCCTCATCACTTCCTGTCCTAATGTGCAGCTCAGCGCTGTTTGTGTATAATGACTGCTACATTCCCCCTTAGAGATAGTGTCCCACTGTACTACAAGGAATTGGCTAGTGTGTCTGTGAGCCATTTTCCTCTACTGGATGGAATCAGAAATGCTCCGCTGTGTGAGACAGGCCCTCTACCACCAATTCCGAAGGGAGATCTTCCTTTAGCTCTGTTGCTAGGGGCCCTCTGCCCATGGTGTTAGGATTACTGACCACCTCAAAGTGATAAGTGACCACCGATTTGTTACAATGCAGTACACATGCACACCCAGTCACCTTGGGGTCTTGTTCTTTGCAGGACATGTGCTATCCAAATGTAATTACTCTTATTATGATGCTCCGGCAGAGCCCGCGGCTAATTTGCTCCACTTTCACCAGATGTGTTTTACTGCACTGCCAGATAATGGGACAAGTAATGAAAATAATGGTATGAACGGCTTATCCACTTTGACTGTCATTCACTCATATTATAGATTTTAAATGCAACCCTGAAATCCTGCATTTATTTAAGCGTCACTTCTGGCACCAGACTAAAAGGACAAGGCTGATGGTTTTACAGCTGCTCTGATAAGTAACAACTTGGACTTAATGCAGGTTTCATTCGCTGAGGACACAAGTGTCATGGCCAGAAAATGGAGCTACTTCTAGAGCTTAAAGTTTTAAGCTCCAAAGTCCATGAAAGTCCATGGGAGCTAGGCTCCTAAGTCACTTGGGTGCTTTTGAAAATATTACCTATGGTCTATTGATCTGAGCAGAGCACTGGAAGGCATAAATTCCTGGAAAAAGAACTCCCTGCTCTGATGAAAACTCCCTCTGTAACCTTTGGAAAGTCCACTGATTTCAATGAGAGACAGATGCCTAAATACCTTTGAGGACCTGGCGCCCTTAGCCACCAGTTTACCAAACTGGCCTCTGCTTTGGTTGAAAAGTTACAGTTGTCTGGATGTTGTGGTAATGGATGGGTGGGTGGGGGGTGAGATGTTCCATGTAGCTGTAAGGGTTTTTCCTGCTTGTTGTGGTTTAGTTGGGCATTATTTGTCTTTAGCAACCTCCACTGCATTTAAGAACGTATACAGTGCCGTACAGGTCTGAGAGTACCAGTAATTTCACATCCAGCAACATAGCCTGGCTGGCAGGTGCATGGTTTTCTTAGTACATTTCATTTTGTTCCTATATGGTGCTTTGTTCGCCCTCTGATTCTCTGTTATTTACTGTACCTGGAAAATACAGAGGTGACATTCACTAGTGATGACATATGGAGGAACAGAGCTGCTTCATGAACCTCCAGACACACGAATAGCCCATTTCTGACCTCATTTGAAAACACGTTGCTTTAAAAATTGTTCCAGTCAGCCCCCAACCTGTCGCTCCTGGCTCCTGTGAGCGTTAGATAAGGGCTAAGGGATTATAAGTCCCCGCTGAGTTGTGCCAGTGCTCTTTGGACAGTAAGGGGCACAGAGAAAATAATTGTGCAGCAAGGTTGAGTGTCTGTTACATGGAATTGCAAGCGAAGAATTTCCTTTTGGCTCCTCTGAATGATGGGTGGGGCCCATCCCAGGGTGGGGCCCATCCCAGGGTGGGGCCCATCCCAGGGGAGTGGAGAGTAGAGCTGGGGATGAGAGGACGCAGACTCCCGTTATTCCACAAAAGTCTCCTTATGCCGTTTAATTCTGATTCAGTCAGGAGAAGCCAATGAATATGTACGGAGGTTTAAAATAGCAGAGTTAGTCCTGACCGTGGTCTAGGTCAGGACACTGGACTGGAGGGACCCCAGTCTGATCCCGGTCTGGGCAGTTCCTGTGTTCCATTTCTGATGGGAAAAGAGATGGCCTCATCAGCGGGCCTGCGATCAAACCATCCTGCTCAGACAGCCAGGCATCCCAAGGCACTTTGCACATGACAACGCTAGACAGCAAGATCAATAACATATTACTGGAGCAAAATGACCTCTCAACAGGCCCCATTTCAACCATGCAACCCAAATAAGAGAACAAGTGTTGATTTAAAGCCAGAGACAATCTGATCATCACACATTGTCCTGGGGAAGAGAGCATCACTAATGAGGAGTGTAATAGCTATAGACTTTCACTGCATACAGCTTTGATGGAAACATTTAGACAGCCGCCAGCCAGCTGGGTATGACTCACAACAGCGCTGGGAGCAGGTCTGTGTTTCTAGTAAGCTACATCATAGAATCATAGGACTGGAAGGGACCTTGAGAGGTCATCTAGTCCAGTCCCCTGCACTCATGGCAGGACTAAGTATTATCTAGCCCATCCCTGGCAGGAGTTTGTCTAATGTGCTCTTAAAAATCTCAAATAATGGAGATTATGCAACCTCCCTAGGCAATTTATTCCAATGTTTAACCCTCCTGACAGGAAGTTTTTCCTAATGTCCAACTTAAACCTCCCTTGCTGCAATTTAAGCCCATTACTTCTTGTCTCCCTAATGCTTGTAACAACCTTTTATGTACTTGAAAACTGTTACCATGTCCCCTCTCAGTCTTCTCTCCTCCAAACAAACCCAGTTTTTTCAATCTTCCCTCATAGGTAGTGTTTTCTAGACCTTTAATCATTTTTGCTGCTCTTCTCTGGACTTTCTCCAGTTTGTCCCCATCTTTCCTGAAATGTGATGCCCAGAACTGGACACAATACTCCAACTGAGGCCTTATCAGCATGGAGTAGAGAGAAAGAATTACTTCTCATGTCCTGTTAATACATCCCAGAATGACATTTGCTTTTTTGCAACAGCGTTATAGTGTTAACTCATATTTAGCTTGTGATCCACTATGACCCTTTCTGCAGTACTCCTTCCTAGGCAGTCATTTCCCATTGTGTATGTGTGTAACTGATTGTGAGTACTTTGCATTTGTCCTTATTGAATTTCATCCTATTTACTTGAGACCATTTCTCCAACTTGACAAGATAATTTTGAATTTTAATCCTATTCTCCAAAGCACTTGCAACCCCCTCCCAGCTTGGTATTGTCCACAAAATTTATAAGTGTACTCTCTATGCCAGGGGTAGGCAACCTATGGCACGTGTGCCAAAGGCGGCATGCAAACTGATTTTCAGTGGCACTCACACTGCGCAGGTCCTGGCCACTGGTCAGGGGGCTCTGCATTTTAATTTAATTTTAAATGAAGCTTCTTAAACATTTAAAAAACCTTACTTACTTTACATATAACAATAGTTTAGTTATGTATTATAGACTTACAGAAAGAGACCTTCTAAAAACGTTAAAATGTATTACTGGCACGCGGAACCTTAAATTAGAGTGAATAAATGAAGACTCAGGACACCACTTCTGAAAGGTTGCTGATCCCTGCTCTTTGCTATTATCTAAATCACTGATGAAGATATTGAACAGAACCAGACCCAGAACTGATCCCTGTGGGAACCCACTTGATATGCCCTTCCAGCTTGACTATGAACCAATGATAACTATTCTCTGAGAATAGTTTTCCCACCAGTTATGCACCCACCTTATGGTAGGTTGTGTTTCTCTAGTTTGTTTATGAGAAGATCATGTGAGACATTGTCAATAGCCTTACTAAAGTCAAGATATACCACGTCTACTGCTTCCTCCCATCCACAAGCCTTGTTACCCTGCCAAAGAAAACTATTGGTTTGGCTTGACACGATTTGTTCTTGACAAATCCATGCTGACAGTTACTGCTACTGGGGTCATGATGAAAGATGCCTGATTGATTGGCAATCCCAGGGCCTGAGGTTCTCTTTACACTGTGAGCTGCCAAGAGTTGCTGAGTGCTTTCAATTCCCATTGCAATCAGTAGGAGCGGAGACCTGGCAGAATCAGCCCTTTATCCACATCCACAGGGAACATAAGCAGCATACATTCTCCTTCCCCTACTGTGTTGTGCCACAGCCTTGCCATAGAGGAACCATGGGTAGGAATGGGGAGGGGTGGGGAGAGGGTGTCAGGCAGCCACTGAGAGGTCTCTGCATGCATCTCTAGCTGGATGGCCTTGTGGTTTTGGCAGTGGATTTGGATACAGGTGACTCTAGTTCAGCCACAATTTCCCTGTCTGACCTTGGGCAGGTCATTGCCTTGTTCTGTGCTTCAGTTTCCCCAATTGTAATATGGGGATAATGATGCTTCTTTTTGTCTATTTCATCTGTAAGCTCTTCATGGCAGGGTCCATTGCTCCCTATGTGTTTGTACAGCACCTAGCACAGCCGACTCTGATCTCTTTTGGGGCTTCTAGGAACTGCTATAATATAAATAATCATAAGGGAGAAGGGGTGATGTACCTCAGACACAATCCTACCACTTAACCATGAGAAGAGAATGAGAAACCCATAGGACCCAAGCGTGCTCAGCCCATCACAGATTTGGCCTCATAGAGACCTCCTGGGATGGGGAGGCCCATCACTAAGGAGCACAGGTGGAACAACCCAGTTGTCCAGTCATCTACCAGCGACAGCTGTTTGATTTCTGTGGTTCTATGGCATCACTTCACCCTCTGCTACCATGCCACAACTCATGGGGTGCAACCCATCTGCCACCCTGGATCTGTCACACTGATTCTATTGAAACCCCAGGGAGAGACCATGGAGGCTGAAGGCAGCAACCAGGGAATCATTGTTCACAACCAAATGCAGCAAAGGCCAGTGGATGCTTAAGGACCAAAAATGATCAGGGGCAAAGTTTTACCTCTCATCCTTTGGTAGCACAGCACCCCCTAGCACCTTGCAGGGACATTACCTCCAGGTCTGATTCAACACCCTAGGTTTTCCTTAGATGCCTCCTACCTAACAACAGATCTACAGCCCAAGCTGGACACTCTCACACATTGATGCAGGAACTCCTCACACCTCTATTTAAAACAGCCCTGGTGACATGTGGCTAAGCCTACACCACTATCCCAGGAGGTCACACATTCTATCGAGGGTGTAATCAATTGCAAAAGCTGAGCCAAATTCTCCAGAAGTCTTAAGAGCTGCCAAACGTTATCTTTTTTGTTGCTCAGCCAGCAATCTCTTTGCCAGAGCCAGTGGTTTGTCAGGGAGGGTGAGTGTGTGTGTGCTGGGGGCTGGTACCATGGCACTGAGCCAACAGGAGCCCTCAGAGCAGTCTGAAATACTGGCACAGTCTAAGCGGACATTACTGCCACCCCAAAGCTACTGTGATTACGTATGACTGGAAATATGGGACCCCAAAGGGCTCATGCGATTCTTGGATGCATAAATGGAAATCTCAAATAGAAGTAGAGAGGATATTTTACCTCTGTATTGTGCACTGGTGTGATCACTGCTGGAGTGGTGTGTCTAGGTCTGGTGCCCACAATTCAAGACGGATGTTGATAAATTGAAGAGGCTCAAAGAAGAGCCACGAGAATGAATAAAGGATTAGAAAATATGACATAGTGATAGACTTAGCCTAACAAAGAGAAGGTTAAGGGATGACTTGATCATATAAGAATATAAGAATGGCTATACTGGGTCAGACCAATGGGTGGCGTTTGGGGAGCTGAAAGGGGTCGGGGTTGGGGTTTATTGGGAAGCAGGAAGGTAAGTGTTTGAGTTTGATGCAGAAAGGGGTCATATTTGGAGTTTAAGGGTTGAGGGAGTAACAGTGTTGGGAGAATTCAGGGGAGAAGGGGGTCAGTTTGGGTAATTTGAGGGAAGTAAAAGAGGTCAGTGTTGGGTTTTGGGGTTAGAATGGCGGTCACTTTTGGTGTTTGGAGTAGAATGGGGTCAGTGTTTGGGGCTTATTGGGTAGAAGAGAAGTCATATGAGGTTCATTGGATAGAAGGGGGCTCAGCAATGAAGTGTGGATATAGAAGGAGGGTCAATGTTGGGGTGTATTGGATCAAAGGGGGGGGTCAGTGTTGAGTTGAAGGGGGGTCAGTGTTGGGGTGTCGGGTGTCAGGCGGTCAGTGTTGAAGGTTGGGGTGTAAGGGAAAGTCAGTGTTGGGTGGAAGGGGGTTAGTGTTGAGCTTTGGAGGTGTATGGGAAGGTCAGTGTTGAGGTGTGGGGTGGAAGAGGATCAGTGTGGAAGGTTGAGGTGTAAGGGATGGTCAGTGTTGGGTGGAAAAGGGTCAGTATTGGGATATGAGGTGGAAATGGGGTCAGTATTGAGGTTTAGGGGGAAGGAAAGGTCAGTGTTGGGGTTTGAGGGTGGAAGGGAATATCTGTATGTGAGTGTTGGTCTCACAGTGCAAAGGCTTTGTTGAGGAGAAAGGTTTTGCAGCATTTTCTGAAGTCAGACAACCTCTGGATTCACATGATCTCCATAGCACAGCTGGATCCTATGGCCTTTGCGACAGAGTGCTAGCTGTAGAACCCTGGTCACTTGTGTAACAGAGAAGATATACTGGCTTAATTAGGAGAAATTAACCTATTATGGTGGAGACTGTTGACACTTGGGGGCAATGGCTGGGCTAAGGAAGTAATTAGTTCAATAAAGGAAGATATGTAATTGGCAGAAGGTGGAAGTGGGGAGCTCAGAGAATGGCTGGATGGAAGGCTCCAGAGAAAGAAGGAAAGTGTGAGCCAGGTGTGATGTCAGGATTGTGAGAGGGAAAGTTAAGATGAAACTGGAGTCAGTCAGGAATTTTGCAGAGATACATTTTTTGTTGGAAAATGCTGATTCATCAAACCAAAACTTTTCAAGGAAAGTACTTCATGTAGGAAGGAAAAATCAAATGCACAACTACAAAATGGGGGATAACTGGCTAAGCGGTAGAACTGCTGAAAAGGATCTGGGGGTCATAGTGGATCACACACTGAATATGAGTCAATGTGATGCCGTTGCAAAAGAGGGTAATGTCATTCTGGGATGTATTAATGGGAGTGTTGTGTGTAAGACATGGGAGGTAATTGTCCCATTCTACTGAGCACTAGTAAGGCCTTAGCTGGAGTACTGTGTCCCAGTTCCGGCTGCCACACTTTAGGAAAGATGTGGACAAACTGGAGAGTGTGCAGAGGAGAGCAACAATGATAAAATATTTAGAAAATGTGACCTATAGAAAAGGTTAAAAGAACTCGGTATGTTTAGTCGTGAGAAGGGAAGAGCTCATAACAGCCTTCAAATATGTTAAGGGCTGCTATAAAGAGGACAGTGATCAGTTGTTCTCCACATCTACTGAAGGTAGGACAAGAAGTAATGGGCTTAATATGCAGCATACAGATTTAGGTTAGATATTAGGAAAAACTTTCTAACTCTATGGGTAGTTAAGCTCTGAAACAGGCTCCCAAGGGAGGTTGTGGAATCCTCATCATTGGAGGTTTTTAAGAACAGGTTGGACAAACACGTGTCAGGATGGTCTGGGTTTACTTGGTCCTGCCTCAGTGCAAGGGGCTAGACTTGATGACCTCTTGAGGTCCCTTTCAGCCCTACAGTTCTGTGATCATCCCCATTTCACAGGGGGACAAACAGGTACAGAGCGGGTAAATGAGGTTCCTGAGAAAACAGCAAATGAGCAGTTGCACCTGGAAGAGAACCTTGGAGTCCTGCCCCCTCCCCTTGGTTCACTGCTCTAACCACTAGCCCACACTCCCCACAGCTACGTAGCAGCTGATAAAAGAGCTGCTGCTGTGTATCTGAAGCCCAGCTACCTCTCCCAGGATGTAGATTTCTGTGGTGACATTGATCATACGGTTGTGTACTTGAATAAATAGACACCATCTACTCGGCATAAATATTCTGGATAAATGGATAACCGTCAATCTCCCCAGCACAGCTGTTGCTGGAACCGCCAGCCCTGAGATGCTCACTTGGGGAACTGTAAAGCAGAAGCTAATAATATTTAGCAGCATCGTGAACGTGTAAATCCCTGAATCATGCCCTCATCTTCATTATTCACCATGATGTTCTCAAGAATCAAATTAACAATGAGCCACTGGAGCCAGGAAGGGATCATTTTTCAAAGGCAGTCACAGCTCTGGGGGGCTCTGGGGACTGATGTGTTATCTTTTAATACTTTCTCCACCCAGAGAGACAAGCTAGGACGTTTCTCATTTACTCTAACCCCGTCATCCACCCCTTCCCTCATTTGTGTCCCCAAAGGCGCTGGAGTTTTGCCACCTCTGTGCTCTCGCAGCACAAACTCCCGCCTGGAAGAGCTGGTGTGCGTTGATTTTGTGAATGAACAGAGAACTCTTGGTTCCCAGCCAGGTTTTCCTACTCATGAGCATGATCACCTGCTTCCTCCAGTGCCTGCCACTATTACAGCCCTGTGGCTGTGCAGAAAAGGACTGCTTTGAAAACAACTATTGCCTTCACTCTGCCAATGAGCTATTCAGGCACCCTGAGACCCTCCCCCCATGCCACCAACAACCCCCTAGCCCTGGAGGGGGAGGATGGGAAAGTCCCTGACTTACCCTTGTGAAACTTCCAAGGTGATGAGAAAAACCATCAGAGGCACCCAACATTTCTAAACACCCATCCCCCTCTGATTGCTATGTACCCCCATCATAGTCACTAGCAGGGGTGGGCATAGAGAAGGGAGCTAGGAGACCAGTCCAGCTGAGGTCCAGCTCAGACAGGGTGTTATCCATCAGCAGGCTCTGCAGGCACTGAGTGCAGATTTGAGTCCATTGCCTGAAGAGGTAGCTGAGCTCTCCCATCGGGCAGGGATCTCAGAGGATGCCTGGCTGCTCCACATGCATGCAAAGCACTCTCACCTTTGGCTGAATCTGCAGCTGTCCACTTGGTTGACTCCAATGATCCATACCTGGTAGGCATCCTGCTCTCCTTTTCCATCCTAACACCTTTCTTATTTGTAATAAGACCCTAAGAAAAGGTGGTGTTTTTTTAAAAAAGCAAATCTTCCTGAGCCCAGAATTCCTCAGGCAGATGCACTTCCAAGGAGCCACTTCCAGAGGGAAGCCAGAGCCCACCCTTTGAAAAGAAATGTATTAAAAGAGAGAGAGAGAGAGAGAGATCAAATCAAAAAAGAAAAGAGAAGCCTGACACCTGCCTGGCAGCTGCTGTCTGATGATTAGCCGTTGAGATGCTTTCGCAAAGCTGCAGGAATATGAAATAGACCAGAAGCAGCAGGAGGCGAGATATAAGTGTTCATTATTGGACAGAAGGGCTCCCTCTGGTGGAAACAAGGACAAGAAGCTTTCTTGAACGCTGTTAGTCCTTTCTATACGTATAGGAGCCTTGTTACTATAATGCTGCACCTCACAATCTTTAAGGTACCTGTCCTCACAACATCCCTGTGAAGTTGGGAAGTGCTATTATCCCATACTTTAAAGAGTGAGAACTGAGGCACAGAGAGACAAAGACGAAGATTTTTCAAAGGCATAAATGGCACTTGCCTCCCATTGAAAGTCAATGGGAATTTAGTATCAGAGACGTAGATGTGTTAGTCTGTATTCACAAAAACAACAGGGAGTCTGTTGGTACCTTAAAGACTAACAGATTTATTTGAGCATAAGCTTTTGTGGGTAAAAAACCCAAAGAAGTAGGTTTTTTACCCAAAAAGCTTATGCCCAAATAAATCTGTTAGTCTTTAAGGTACCAACAGACTCCTCGTTGCTTTAATGGGAATTTCATTCTTAAGTGACTTTGAAAATCTTCCTCCCACCTGGCTTTCCCAAGGTCGCACAGGAACCCTGTAGAAGAGCAAGGACTTGAAGCCAGGTCTCCCAATATGCCAGCTAACCTAACCACTGGGCCATCCTGTGCTCCTACACTTCTACCACTCACCTCAAGACACATCCAACAGAGGCCGAGTTGAAGCAGTAACCATTCTGCTATCAACTCCAGAGTTATCTCCTCCCTGGACAAGCCCACAGTAAATATGGGAAAGTCACTCAAGCTGTCTGTCTGTCTCTCTGACCAGAAATTCCATCCCAACTTGAGGAAACTTTTATCAAAACTGGTATGACAAATCAGCACCTTCCAGCCACACACACACAAAAAGTTTTGCCTAAGAATTCCCAACCAGCTCTACCCATGACGCAATAGCAAACGTGCTTGGTTCTTAGTCTAGTGCTGATGAGCAGACAAGCCAGGCAGTTTTGTGCAGAGAGTCAGGCTGACACACAAACAGGGATTTTTTTAAAGGGCAGAAGGAAACCAGAGAAATCCCACCACTAAATCATCTGTTTCCTGTTGCTGTACAGTAACTCACCAGTCAGAGATGGGTTCACTTGCCCCACCCATCACCCTATGGCATTAAGGTCTCTCTGTGACTATTCCCATCCCAACTGTTCCTCACGGCGCAGCGACCTTCATTTATTGTTAATAATTAATAGGCACCTCAGCCACAGACCAACCTCACTGCATTAGGCGCTATACTGACACAAAACAGTCCCTGCCCTTTATTTGTGAAATTCCTGTATATCTGTTAAGTGCCCAGTGCCCCTCATATACCCTCCCCCAAAGACCCTGAGTATCGAATACCCCAAATGTGCTGGCTTCTGTACCCAGGTCTGTTGACAGCTCCTTCCATCTGCAGCTCACAATCCTTCCAATCCAGCATTTCTGAATCTGGGGTCCCCAAGGGTACTCCAGGGGCTCCAGGGGCCTGGCTGATCAACTCCTCCCACTCCCTCAACTCCTCCCAGCAAGTCCAACAGCACAGCACGGCTAAGGCAGGCTTCCTACCTGCCCTGGCTCCGCAACTGCTCCCAGAAACCGCTGGCACATTCCTGTGGCCGTGGGGGTGGGGAAGGGGGAAAGGGAGGGTGGCAGGGGGTCTCTGTATGCTGCCCCTACTCCGAGCACCAACTCCACATTGGCCAGGAACTACAGCATGGCCTGTGACCTCCCTCCTGGAGCCTTTCTTCCTCTTTCATTCTCCTGGAGATCCAGTGCCTTCAGGATCAGCTTTAGGTCTATTCCACCAATTCCCCCGAATCGGGCCCCGCGCCTAAGAGGGCCCTGTGCCCAGTGAGAATCCCTTCCCTGGCTAGAGGCACCTTTTTAATTTTTACGCACTTGGCGGTGCTCCGGGTCTTCAGCAGCACTTCGGCAGCGGGTCCTTCGCTTGCTCTGGGTCTTCGGTGGCACTTTGGCGGCGGGGCCTTCAGTGCCGCCAAAGACCTGGAGCGAGTATAGGACCCACCACCGAAGTGCCACTGAAGACTCGGAGCACCGCCCAGTGAGTACAAGCCCCACGTGTTTTTTTACATGTTTTTTTTTTAAGTCATTCCTGCCGGGGCCCTGTTGAAACTGGTCGAATTGGGCCCCGCACTTCCTAAAGCCGGCCCTGAGTGCCTTCAGCAGGTGACCAGCTTCTGGTGCCTCTCTGGCTTGCAGAGCACAAGACTCAGGCTAACTTAAAGGTCGGCTGCCTCCCTGCAAATTCCTATTTAACTTGCTGGTCTCAGGCCAGATTCTTACACTTGTAAGTTTCCCAGCATATCCCCACAGATTTCCCATTTGAGTTCTCTGGCCCCAGGCTTCCTGTTGCTTCCGAATGGGATCTCTAGGTACTGAGCCTGCTGCCCAGTTCCTCCCCATGCCTCTACAGCCAGGAAGGCTCGTGACACTTACAGTCCCTCCCCCTGAGCCCATCCTGTAGTTTGTGTAATAGAACTATGGGCCTATTAGGATTTTGGCACACTACATCTTTATAAACCTCCTCTAAGGGCTGGTCCACACTACGGGGGGGAAATCGATCTTAGATACGCAACTTCAGCTACGTGAATAACGTAGCTGAAGTCGAATATCTAAGATCGGATTACTAACCCGTCCACACCGTGCGGGATCAATGTTCGCGGCTCTCCCTGTCAATTCCGGAACTCCGTTGGGGTTGATGGAGTTCCGGAATGAATATAAGCGCGCTCGGGGATCGATATATCGCGTCTAGATTAGACGCGATATATCGATCCCCGAGCAATCGATTTTAACCCGCCGATATGGCGGGTAGTCTGGACGTAGCCTAAGTCCTTAAACCCCACTGTGCCTGGGTCCTGTGGGACATGGTAGGCATTAGGGGCTACTAAAAGCACCTTTCCCAGCACAGTTAGAAAAACAGATCTTTTCATGCCACTATCTGCAACAGCATCTGCATGAAAGACAGCAAAACTCTAGCCAGATTCTTCTTTTGCATTAAACTGGAGGCCCTTCCAAGTCCCATAAGTGGCCATTTTACCATTTGTCTGCTTTTAAGTTCTCTTCTCAGAACACCAACACGAGGACTCTGGTTATGCTTTAACACAAAAGAAAGAAATCCCTAATGTGTGGATCTCCTGTGACACGTGCACCTGAACTGAAAACAAAATGGCAGTTGCCTTCTGAAGACCATGGATTCCTAGAACTGTAAAGGAGTGTTACAAAGAAAACAAAGTAGGAACAAGTACACACTCCACTGCTTGGACCTCAGCCCTCTCTGTCTGGATGCCCTGTTGCTTCAAGCTACCACACGTGTGAGCTAAGAAACTTCAATGAGAGTCCCTTAGGACTTCAGTTCTCCTCTTATCATACACAAGGATAATCATCCTGGCTAGAGCTAGTGTGATGAACATCCGAGATATCTGTATTATATTTTATAAATATTGTATGTATTTCTGCCTCTGTGATTACTATTGTGCTGTCTGGTGCATTTGGGCAAAGAGTTAACTCAATTGTGGGTTGATTTAGACCTCTCTAGTGTTATGACCACAGCATATACCTAGAGAAGTGAGAGAAATTTGCAGCATAACTACTGGATTTTGTAAAATTGAGAACAACAAACATGAACCTCAAAACACAGAGAGAAAACAAGCTGCTCCCTAAGGCAGAGAGAGAGTTTAATTGATTTAAGCTAATTCTTTCCAGACTGATGCTGCTCACACACTTTGATACAGAACCACCTGGGCCTGCAAGAAGGAGCAGGAAACCTCCCCACTCTTAAAGTGATAGCTTGCAATACACAACTGCAGATAGTGATTCTCTCTCAGTTGCAGGTCTTAAACAAATCCACTGCTGGAAGGCTGCCTCTGATCCCCTTGGAGAGATGTGTAAATCAGATTGACCAAGTTCAGGGGTCCCAGGACAGGCAAAAGCATTTTGATATGGATCAAAAGACGGTGTTGGAACTCTGTGGGTGAGACACTGACAGAGAATCACACTGAGACCATGGCAGCAGCTGCAGGCGCACAGTCAGTCTTGCCCAGCTCCAGTGCTGTGGGTGCCTAGGACAAGTGGACCTACTGAAACTGGAAAAGGTTCAGATTTAGGTAAGATAATGTGTTTATAGGCCTCTTGTTGTTTTAACCCATTCATCCCTATGTTCCTCTGGACAAATACATACTTTACTTTGAAGAGACTGCATTTTCATACTGCAGAAAGGAAGTCTGGAACAGAGCCCAAAACCCAGAGGACACAGCACTGGTGAATATGGGTGCTGTGACTTAGGAACTCGGTCTAAAAGTGGGATGAATCATGGAATTCGACCCTGAAAGAAATACAGGGGTAGGCCATGTCATGGGAATGATGCACTACCTCCCCTCACCAAAAGGGAAGACTATGATGTATCATGGGACATGTAGGCCAAGTGGGGAGTCCAGTCTAAGGAGGAGAATGGGAACATGAGGTACCCAAACTACAACTTTTGGAAGGGTGCCCATGGACAAAGGGAATGAGTATTCAATGGTAAAACTCACGCTGGAACCATAACAGCTGGTCAAAATTTTTCCAGCAAAACTGTTTTTCCATGGAAAACAGGGCTTTCTACAAACCAAGTTTTTTGGAAAAAAGTACTGGCTTTCTGAAAAATTCTTTTGATTTTTTTTGTAAAACCAAACAACTGATAACCAAAAATTTTTTGGTTTTTTGGCCCAAGCCCCAAATATTTTTATTCCAAAATCCAACTGCAGTGCCTCATGGGAGTTGTAGTTCAGTTGCCTCATTCCCCCATTCTCTGTAGGCTGGACTCCCAAGCTGAACTCCACTTTCTATGATGCATGGCAGCCATGTCATGGGAATGATGCACTACCTCCCCTCACCAAAAGGGAAGACTATGATGTATCATGGGAAATGTAGGCCAAGTGGGGAGTCCAGTCTAAGGAGGAGAATGGGAACATGAGGTACCCAAACTACAACTTCCATGAGGCATCATAGCAGAATTTCAGAATCAAAATATTTCAATTTTGGGCAAAAAGATTGTGTTTGATTTTTTTGCCCCAATTTTTTTTCCTACAAGGGGAAAAAAAACTTTTCAACCAGCTCTAATTCTGGTAAAGTTGTGTTCCTACACTTGCAGAAAGCAATGAGAAAGACCAATTTCCTGTGTAGACTAGTAGAGGCAGCCTGACATGTTGACAATTTAACTCTGGGTTTCTAGACTACAAAATGAAAGCCTGCACCTTGCATTGCCACAGTTGGGCTGGACTTTGTCTTGCAGAGGAATGGTTAGGAGTTAATTGTGATACAGGAAAGAGTTGATGAGAGATATGGATGTGACAGTCTGCACTCCTATGTTCACCTCTTTTGCAGGACTATGATAAATTTTGTACAAAGTATGCCTTGTGAGGTATCATTTGAAAACTCGTAATTTGCTGACTATTACTGTCCTGGTAAAATACATGTGGAAACATTGCATGTAAAGTTATAAGATTCCTCTGTATGGTATTACTAAGACATGTTTCAAGTCTGGGGGCTTGTCTACATCAGAAAGTTGCAGCGCTGGTGAGGGAGTTACAGCGCTGCAACTTAGGAGGTGTACACATCTGCAGGGCACCACCAGCGCTGCAACTCCCTGTTTGCAGCGCTGGCCGTACTCCCGTTTTGTCTCGGGTGTAGAGGATCCAGCGCTGGTGATCCAGCGCTGGTAATCAAATATAGACACTTACCAGCACTTTTCTTGACCTCCGTGGAATAAGCAGGTATCCCAGCATACCTGAGGAAGCCTCTGGTAATCAAGCTGGTCTCCTTCCCCGGTTTGCTCTCGCGTTCCCCGAACCCCGAGCAAGCAGGTCTCCTTCCCTGAGGTTTGCTGGGTGGTTCCGGGAACGCGAGAGCAAACCAGGAAAGGAGACCAGCTTCGCCGCGGTTTGCTCTCGCGTTCCCCGAACCCCGAGCAAGCAGGTCTCCTTCCCTGAGGTTTGCTGGGTGGTTCCGGGAACGCGAGAGCAAACCGGGAAAGGAGACCAGCTTCGCCGCGGTTTGCTCTCGCGTTCCCCGAACCCCGAGCAAGCAGGTCTCCTTCCCTGAGGTTTGCTGGGTGGTTCCGGGAACGCGAGAGCAAACCGGGAAAGGAGACCAGCTTCGCCGCGGTTTGCTCTCGCGTTTCCCGGAACCACCCTGCAAACCGCAGGGAAGGAGACCTGCTTGTTCGGGGAACGCGAGAGCAAACCGCGGCGAAGCTGGTCTCCTTTCCCGGGTTTGCTCTCGCGTTCCCCGAACCACCCAGGAAACCGCAGGGAAGGAGACCTGCTTGTTCGGGGGTTCGGGGAACGAGAGAGCAAACCGGGAAAGAAGACCAGCTTCGCCGCGGTTTGCTCTCGAGTTCCCGGAACCTCCCTTGAAGCCGCCCAACAGCGCTGCAGTGTGGCCACATCTAACACCACTTGCAGCGCTGGTTGCTGTAAGTGTGGCCACTCTGCAGCGCTGGCCCTATACAGCTGTACTAATACAGCTGTAACAACCAGCGCTGCAAAATTTTAGATGTAGACATGGCCTGGGAGAGGAGCCACAAACCAGTTTCCCAGAAACAAAAGTCTAGCCAGTGATTCAGCCAGGTGTCAACAAAATGAAATGGACCATCACCCAATTAAGTGGCCAATCTTTGCCTGGAAAGAGGATATGGGCAAAAAATCTACATCTTGACAAAGAAACAGCAGGGCATTCCCATTCACACAGACTTGCTGCCTCCTGAACCTCAGCTGGAGATGATGCTCAAACTATAAGAAGGGAGAGCAGACAACCCAAATTCTCTCTCCCTTTCTCTCTACCCACAGCATCAATAACACTTGAAGAACAAAAGCAGCAGCATTGGCCTGGGGGAGGGATTCTGAAGGAAAGAAATTCAGCCAGTAAGACTGCTGAAACATGTGGCAAGAGATTTTTTCTTTAAATTCATTTAGCTTGTAATGTTAGGTATCAGTTGTGCTTTATTTTTATTTTCTTGTAACCAATTCTGACATTTATGCCTTATTACTTGTAGTCACTTAAAATATTTTCTAGTTAATAAATTTGTTTTACTGTTTTTCTAAACCAATGTGTTTGGGAAACTCCATTTGGGATAATAGGATTTCTGCATACTGTTTTCTATTAATAAAATGACAGATTTTATATGAGCTTGTATTGTTCAGGAGAGAGCTGGGCAGTATATGATGTACATTTCTGGGGAAAGTCTGGGACTGGGAATTTACTGGCATTGTTCTGCAGTGTAATTCATGAGTGGCTGGCCGTAACACTCATACAACATAACTGGGAGTAACACACATGCTGAAGGCTGTGTGAAAGCAAAGCAGTGTAAAAGGCACCCTAGGGTGGAGAACTGAGTGGGGGGGAATGGTTCATTGCTCCAGATCATACCCTAGGTAATGCCACACGAGAAAGGATTTTTTCTTACAGTAACTTGGAGTTTAGGAAAGACCCAGTATTCTGTTTGGACAATGAAGGACAGAGCAAAGCTGAGCCCAAAAGATGTATTTAAAATGAAGGCACTTTTATTAATTATTATTATTATTACTAAACAGAAGACAAGGGAATTCTGCTTTTGTGTCCCAGCCAAGTTCAACAAGGGAGGCACTTGTAATAAAATGCTGGAGTTAACATTTACAATGCACCTCAAAGGCAGGTCTGTGTATGGGGAGTGTCAATAGGTAAGCTGGTGTTCTGGGAACCATTCCTTCCAGAAGCGCATGACCTTCAGCACAGGAGACAGGGAGATGTGCAGAAAGAAGATGTGTCAGCGTTTTATAAATATTCTCTACCTTAAGAGTGAGGGAAAGATGATCTGGCACTGGACTGGATCTCACAAGCCGTGGGTTTAATTCCAGGCTTTGCCAGAGACTCCTTGTGTGGCCTTGGTTTAATTGCTTCACCTCTGTGTGTCTCGTTTCCTCTCTGTAACGCACAGAGAATACTGACCTAGCTCTCAAGAATATTGTGAAACTAAATCCATTAGTGTTTGAGAGGACTCAGACAATAGTGAGGAGAGTGCCATAGAAAAGCTTGAGTGAATAAATGGGTAGATGTAGACAAGAAAACATCCATTACAGCTAAATTTCAGGCATTTAGTATCAAACTATTTTTTATTCCAAGAAATACTTTTGTTTAGTTGAATGTACATTGAATTGTAATGGACTGTTTCATCTGGGGAAACCATTGGATGGGGGCTCTTGAGGAAAGTGACCTCCATTCTCTTAAGGGAGGCAGAGAAAGATGAACATGACAGCAGCACATGTGCAAGTCAAGGGGAAAGAGAAGGCAGTGTGGTCTCCCCTCTGAAGCAGTGCTGCAGAAGGGGCTGCAGGTACTGCTGGGACACAAGATGGTGAAATGATCTGTCCTACAGGTACAAGGCCCCATCATAGGAAAAGATTCAGTGATCCCGATCTAGATGCAGTGCTACCAAGCTAGGACCAATATTTTCAAACCCAAGTGCCTAAAAGTCATGTACCTAAATACCTATTTAGACACATAAGTGTCTATGTTCTCAGAGGTGCTGCACGCACATTCGTGCCAATAGGAGCTGCAAGGTTTTGAGACCTCTAGTTAGGTGCCTACATTTGAAAACATTGACCACAGTTGCCATTGGCTTCAGTGAGATTTTGAAGATGAGAGCTGTCATGGGCTGGGATTTTAAAAAGCATCTTAAGTGACTTAGTCAACAGGACTAGTGTGCTTTTCACTTCACAATGAAAATCACATAGGCACTTTTGATAATCCCACCCAGGGGCTGTATAGCTCAGTATGGGATGAAGTGGTACCCAATGCCACCACAGCACTGACACTCTGCTCAGCTGGAAAGATGGATTTTTTATTGATTTTAAACATTACTGTGTTGAATCCAAAATACCATGAGTGAACTTCACCCACAGAGAAAACACAACCCTGTGGCTGCAATGATAACCATTAGGAGTCATGAGGTGGTCACAGGTCCCAAGGGCAGAAGTCATGAAAGTAAACCAGAAATACCAAGTCACCCATAACTAAGAGCAAAGAGAAACAGCCTAGTCCTGAGTGAGTCAAGGATTTTAAACACCACAACATTTCTGATTAATTAAAAGGTATTTATTCTGCTTGTAAACTCAGTGCAAACAGAGGTTGGCAGCAAAAATATACAGATGACAAATGAAGAGGTGTTTATGAAAGGCAGAGGATTCTGGAAATGTTGATTTCAAATTGAAAGACAGCAGCAGAACCCAGCATGGATGACCTGTGATTATTCACAGTAGTTGACGCGAATACCTTTTCCCTCTCTTAATAACCAATGATTTGCAAATACAGTACCATCACCTGCACTGTATTAATGCAGTAATTTAGGGCATTAAGGAATGCAATATCGGGCACTTGACGAGATTGTGGTTTTCGGAAAATATATAACCTCAGTATTTTCAAGAGCTGTTCAGCCCCAAGAATATCTTGGGCTTCCTAGTTCATGCACTGCAAGTTTTTAGAAGTTGCACTGTACTTTTCAACTATTGGTCAAATCATTTATTGTTAATGAGGCAAACAATCTCTGTGGAGGCAGGAAATGGCTCTTTCCTGTACAAGTACAAACACCTGCTGGTTTATTTATACTTCAATTTGTTTTTAAAATCAAGCAGCTTATTATTGTACCTCAATTACACATGTAAAATGTAAAAGAATCCAGCATCTGACTGTGACTCAGCTCATTAAATGAAGAGCATCCGCCATAAAACCCATTTGTGAGCTCTCAATGAAAATCACCTCAGATTTGTTTTCACTGCTCTGCATTGCAGGGAAAAACAACAGTGTAAACTGTTTAATCAACAGAAGAGTTGAATATTTACAGGGATAGTCTCATCTTCAGGAGTGTAAAACGCTACTGGCCAAAATGAGAATGTTTTAGACATTTATATTGTGCTACTAAAAATACAGGATTTAATCTAGCAACAGTTAAAGAATCACATGGCTGAGTTTATGATCCAATTAAAGCATGAAGGTCAGTTTGCTCCACCGTCGTCATCAAATAAAATCACTGCAAAACGGAAGGCAGAACTAATTTCAAATGAAAAAGTTACATTCAGATGTGTTGGCCGTTCCACATGGTAAGGTAGGAAGTCAAGTTGCAAGCAGGCCAGCACATTTATGTTCCAGTCAGCATGCCCTGTGCAAATCAATTCTCAAGCATAAATGTGTAAGTCTGACTACATGCACAGCCTCCCAAAGTCCTAGAATTCAAGGCTAAAAGTCTTTAATGGACCCTGTTCTAAAAAGATTTTTACATTAGGCTGCATAAAAACAGATTTACTAATAGCAAAACTTCCAGTGTAACTGAAGAATGTCTTAAAAGTCCAACAATTTCTCAGTACATAGTTATTTCTATAAAAAGTCAAAGGGTGCAAGTACATTGATATCCAGTAGAAAGGGTACATATATTAAAAGCTTAATATTAAAGTGCATTGCCTAATTCAAGAAAACAGCAACACAGTCTCTATAGTATTTGAGATATGCGGACAAATGCCAAAAATATTAAACGGCAGGTGGGAAAACATTAAGACAGATATGGTGATTTAGAGCTCTTTAAAAGGCAATTATTTGAGTAGACAATAAGAAATTTCATATAGCTCTAAGGCACACACTATAAAATACACAAGAATCAAAGCCTTCAAAAAATTTTCCATGAAGCAGCAAGGGCCATGTACTCTCAATTAATCACCACATTGTTAAACTTCTGCCTATCATCACATTCAAATATATCACTGAGCAACACAAGGCAGCTGATGGCTACCTGCAAAATCTAGGTTCCTATATCCAGATTTTACCAGCTCTCTTCAGTTTGGTGAACCTGAAATCCTATTCTTGTGGAAGAACTATAAAATAAATGTTTGGCTCCTCATGGCTTTACAAGTCATGTGATAATTCAGCTGTTTTCTATCGCTTAACTCAATAGGGAACTCTGAAATCATCGTTAATAATTAGATTGCATATGCAAACAACAGCAACATCATTGGCTCAGAAGTCAATTACAGATGTTTTTGAATTCATCCTATGTCCAATCAAATCACACATACAAAGTTCTGTTACCTGGCTGGCTGGGTCACATGACTATACTTTTTTACTAGCCATCTAACATTATCTCCCCGGTAGACTGCTGGCCCAAATAGAAGGGAGCAGTTTTAGTTACTAGAGTGATTGTCACTATAGACAACCTAGAGGAAGGATAGACGGAGAAAGCAAACTGTTATACCAGAAATCCACAGCCATAGCGGAAAATTTTCTAAATGTTACAGATGAAGATATTAAGATTAAATTTGTAAAGGTACCTCAATCTAGCTTCTATTTTTGGGTTACAGACTACTAGCGTTTTAGGTGTTTCTTTACCTAATTTGTATGCATCATTGACTTTGGGCACAATAACAGTATTTGTATTATAGTGTCCAGAGGTCCCAATGAGGATTGAGGCCAGTTAGGTTAAGCAATGTACACACACATAGGAAGACTTAGTCCCAGCCCCTGAACGAGTAGAAACTGGGTTGAGGCTTCTTTAAAAATGTGTCTGTTTGAATGAATGTAGCAATATATACTGTATGCTGACTTCATGTTTAATAAGCTTCAAGAATTCTCAGGGTAAATATTGATATCCTTCTCGGTCAATATTTATCTCTTGGGTTAGTTCCCTACATGTTCACCTAACCAAGAGTCAATACCTGCTTAATAGCTCAGAAAGTGCGTACAAGGTATCTTCAATTATGAAGTCTACAGAAGGTACCATCTCAACAATTTGCAACGTTAGCAATTCAATATCGAGTTCCAATCTTATTTCACTCTTCCAAGTGCTTAAATCTGATTTGGAGCACACCATTCACACAGCCCTCAGAACAGCGCATATTTCAGAGACAGGCAAAAAGAATGAGCAGCATTTTTACTGGTAAAGTAATATGAAAAGTCTTAGTGGTGTTTGATAGAGTGCACATGATGCCGGAAAGGCAGCATATTCCATGATAAAAGAGGGCAGATTCAGGAGAGCTCCACTTTTTAAGTTTTGGAACATGCAAATATTCCTATTTGTAATATAACATTGCTGAAAATATCTGACATTCAGGTGAAGTTACAGCTAACTGGGGCCACTTTAAGGAAATCGACTTGGAGATGTATTTGTTACAAGCAGAGCTGGGGAAAGTGTCCATTACAAAACCTGAAATCCTTTCTAGAAACTCACCTGGATTTATATTTCGTTACAAACTCAAGAGTGGAAAAAAAGCTTTGTAGAAAGGTCTGCTGAGTCTAATGAATCTTTTTGGAGCTCCCAGGACAATTCTTACAATTCTGAATCAGAAGCATGAAAAATTTACAATTGCACCTGAATTTCGCTTTGAGATTGTAGTTCTGTTGGATCCTGCAACTTTAAGGAAATCTCAGAGAACGTGAACCACACATGAACAGAAATTAAAGGATAAGTTTGCAACATCACACTGTGAAATGAAGCCACGCTGCTGCACACAGCTCTGGTTACAATGCTTGTATAGGACACAGAGGAAAAAGCTAGAACCTAGAATGTTGCAGAAGGTAGTTTTCTTAGGATTCAGTGATAAAAATCAAAATATAAGATGATGCAACCAGTTATTTAAATTCTGGCTATTTGAATCAGAGTTGTGTAGTGTTCTGCAGACTTTAAAGATTAGTTATGGTCAGCAAAGTGACTATGTTGGCACTTTCTTACACAACCAATCTGCTAATTTTAGTGACTGAGGCCTTGCCTACTAAAAATCAATCTAATCTGCTCTTAAAACCTCAAAAAACGAGGATTCCATAATCTCCCTTGGCAGACTATTCCAGTGCTAAACTATGCTTATAGTTAGAATTTTTTTCTTAATATCTAACCAAAATCTCTCTTGCTGCAGATTAGGCCCATTACTTCCTGTCCTACCTTCAGTTGCCATGGAGAACAATTGTTCACCATCCTTTTTATAACAACCTTTTACATATTTGAAGGCTTAATCAGGTCCCCACAGCCCCCGCCCCAAAGTCGTCTTTTCTCAAGACTAAGCACATCCAGTTTTATTAACCTTTCCCAGTACATCAGGTTGTCTAAATATTTTATCATTTTTGTTGCTCTTCTCTGGACTCTCTCTAATTTGTCCAAATCTTTCTTAAAGTGTGGTGCCCCGAACTGGACATAGTACTCCAAGTGAGGCCTCTCCATTGCCAAGTAGAGCACAACAATTAAAGCTCCCATATCTTACATAGGACACTCCTGTTAATACTGTAAATAATAATAAATGATAGTGCAACAGGAAAACATCCATGCAGGAATTTCATTAATACTTTGGGGCTATTAGTAGGTGATCTATGTACATGTTGTTGGTGTGGGTGTATTTCTAAATCCACCAAGAGTAGCCATTCACTTATTTTACAAGAGATTGAATACCTACACTACACAATGGCAGTTTAGTTGATATGAAGTTGTTGGTTTTTTAGTCCTAATAGCATTAAAAGCCTTGACAAGTTTCATAGTTGTTAAAACAATGCTAGGGATATGACAGAAACCAACTAAAGCAAATGGAATTAGAGCTAGAAAAACCAACTAAAAGGAGTTAAGTGAATGTCAAGGACAGTTAAATTTTGCCCCTTGTTCTGCTGGGTAGAAGGGCCTGGGAATGCTGTCGAACCAGCAAGTTGAGCCTCTAAAGGGCAGGAGAATCGCCTATTATTCTGCACACAGCCCCTCACTTTTCATTGCTGGGGCTGAGAGTATTGCAGAGATAGACTCAGCTTCAAGCAGAGAAAGGTGTGAGGAAGTGTCTACACAAGGGTGTTGCACAGATTTAAGTAGAAACATACGTAGTTAAGGTCTGTTGTAGAAGAGCACTGAGTCAGTTTCACTTCCAGAGTTTTTATGCTATAAAATCTAGAGTTTCAACCGCTGAAGGCGACTGTTTCTGATTAAAAAAACCTGTTTTCACTGGACTTTAAAAATGTACATTTCCATTGGTCTGAGGTTTTACAAAAGCTTGTTTTTACTAAATTTGAGGCCAAATTTAAGTTCTCTCAAATTTCTAAACATCCCCGTGTATCAGAGTGTCTAACAGACACTGTCCCTTTAAATACTGCATTGGCAACTTCTTTATTTTACTTATGGTTGCTGTCAGATACCTTTTAACTTTTAAAAATAAGTAATTTGTGCTATGTATTACTGATCACCACTTGCTGATGAGGTACTATGTGATAACAGGGCTGAGATGCAAATTCTTTTGACACTAAAATTGTTCCCAGCTTGTTTGATTTGAATTCCTATGAGATAGTAACATTTTTTTCCCCTTCTGATAGACAAGATAAAATAAGTTTTGTAGCTGTTCTTGGCACGAGGACTACTTGAAATGCTTTATATAGAGAATTGAGTATATTGCAAGGCAAAGTGGATTTGTGCCAGCAAGTTGCGGGCAGCTTGTTGGGCTGAAATGATCTGACATGCATATCAGTTGTTACTGATGTGTAATTAGCAACAAAATACCATTCAATGGTATCCCCTTTCCTTGCTGGTCACTTCTGTACCACTTCCCAATGAATTAGGAAGGTGTTAGGTCAAACATTCATTAAGCCAAGTGCATATCATTTTATTTACAGCTCTTTTATGAGTGCTGCTACTATTGCATGTTAAACGTGCCAAAATATTTAGTTTGCTTGCAGCTACCACTCTCATGGTTTGTAAAACTTTAAGCCTGAACTAGCAAACTATATTGAAACACCCACTAAGCATTAAACCCCATTCCTCTGAAAAGGAAGGAGGTAAACTTTTGAAAGATGGTATAACTACTACACTGACACTACACTCAACCTTAGCCTGAAGGGCAAAAAGACTCATGACCCATTTTTAGTTAGGTCTAATATGGACCTTTTGGTGAGGTCAGCCAAATCATTTTTATTTTGTAGGTGCCTATAAAGAAAACTATGCTGGAATTTGCATGCGTTTGAGATTATAAATTGGACAAATCTCGGGGGCTCTTTAAAGTTACTCATTTACCAGCCCCTGAGAAGTGCAGATACATTCCTGTCCAAATGCACTGAATAGTGTATTCTAAAAATACAGGTTGCCCAAACTTACCCCAATCAAAAGGGTGTAGAAAGTGCCATGTTTAACTTGCACAAAATAAAGAAGGTAGCAGCTATCTTTTGAAAGATATAAAAGATGGTGCTCTAGCCATCTCTATCCTTAATATGGAGATGCAGTCTGCACAAGTCCAGGTAGAGGAAGGATAGCACTGTGGTTTCAGCAGTGTCCTGGGACTTTGGAGATCTAGATTCAGCTCCGCCACAAACACCTTGTGTGACACTGGGCAAGTCATTCCATCTTTCTGTGCAGACGATGCTACTTCCCAACCTTACAAGGATGATTTACTAAAGTTTGTAATACTCCAGTGATGGGGACTATATGGGTGGGATTTTCAAATGCACTCAGCCTGGGCCTTAACTGTGCTCCCACAGAAGTCAATGATTCTATTGATTACAATGGAAGCAGTTCAGTCCAGTGCTAAGCATTTTTGTGAATACCATGCTACAAGTATACACACAGGTCACCTGCCTGCATTACTGCATACTGATCCAAGCAGAGGCTACTCAGATCAAGATGAAACAGATGGTCCTCAGAGGCCCAAGGACGCACTATGTCAAAGATAAGCCACATGATGCTTTGTTGAATTCAGTGAGCCAACATTTGGGGGTGTACTCCAGCCACCCTTTTAAAAATATTGACTATAAGGAAGCCCAGTTATTTGTCAACACTGTCTTCACAGTCACCTAAACAATTATACCCCTAGCTAAACAACCACCATAAATATCTAGCTCTTACAGGGGTTTTAATCCATAGACCTCAAAGCCCTTTACAAAGTATCATTTACGGACAGGGAAAACTGAGGTGCAGGAAGGGAAAGTGACTTGTCCAAAGTCATCCAGCAGGCCAGTGGCAGAGGAAGCCAAGTCTTCTGAGATCACCTAGTGCTCTATCCACTAGACTACACTGCCATCATAAACATGTGCAGTCTATGGCTGTGTCTACATTATGGACGTTATGTCGGCACAGCCTCCTAATGTAGATGCTGCCTACGCTAACAAAAGGGGTTTTTCTGTCCATGCAGGGACAGCACTTCCCCAAATATATTAGCTAGATCAACAGAAGCACTTCTGGTGACATAGCTGCATCCACACTAGGGGTTGTGTCGCCAGAGCTATCTTTTTTCACACCCCTGACCAACGTAGCTATGCCAATATAATTTTTCACTGCTGACCAAGCCTACAGCAAGACTGATTTTAGAGGTCAAACTAAAGCCAACAGGGTGTTTCTTTCATTAATAATCCTTATTTGTTGAAAACTGAGCCTGGGAGGGATGGTTTCTTACTGACTTTAGTGCACTGTAAATATTTAAAAATTGATTAGACTGTGCTAAGATACAGCTCCCACCGTCAGCTGCTATAGCTCTGAGAAATGTGCATCCAAATTCTGCCTTTGGATTAAAAACTAAATTGCAGTTATTTTAGCAAACGCACATCTCAAAAGGCCTTCCACTTGGATTTGGGAAACGTAATGATTAAGTTAAAAAATGCTACAAATATTTACTATAAATTAATCTTAAGAAAATAAAAGATTTATAAAACATAGTCTTGATACACAGCTTTCCAAGCAAATATGTACAGTCTATTCCATCACTTAGGAATTATTAGTCATTCCTGGGCATTTCTTTCCCTCCTGCCTAATAATTTCACCTTTGTACTCTGAATTTGTTCTACTGCAGAACAGCTGATCAAATATGATTGTGTTACCAATTCCTACTGAAGGTCTCATCTTTCATAGCTTTCACTAGCCAGTCCCTTTCCTTCTCCTCGTCAGAGTCACTCTCATCACTAGGATCTGCAGCCAGGAGACGAGAATAATTAATTTTTTTCTGCCGAGGCAACTTAGACTGGACAATCAGGAACAAGATTAACCACAGTGCCAAACTTATAGAGCATGCCCTATACAGAACTGCCAAGCCAAAGTGGCTCACAACAAATCCGCCTGCAAAGCTTCCCAGGCTAGCTCCACAACCATATGAGAGGCCCTGAAGGACGATGTGCAGAGCTCTCTCTGTCCCAGGACTGGCTACATCGTCAACCAACATATTAACTGCCCACCATAAGGCACCATTGCTGAAGGCACACAACATCTGAATAGGCAGTACTGACCATGCATTCCATAGGAATGAATAGTACAGAAGCTGTGCTGAAAGGCAGCTTAAACTCAGTGCGACAGTACCATTACTTGAGAGAGCCCTTAGTAACTTGCTTTTAAAGACATAAAGCACAATTTCAGCAATCAGTCCAATAGCCACTGAGACACCCATGTATAATTCACTGCTGCCTTGGTCCTGCATTTGCCAGAAGAGAAAATTCTGCACAGTAGATCCAATGACTCCTGTAAGGAAGACGGTGACAGCAGAAAGAATTGTTCGGCCATCACTTCCAATGAGGTTCAAAGCTTTGACAGTTTTGTTCACATGCTCTGTTTTCTTGGAAACATGGATAGGAAGAAAGACACTGATGAGCAATGTGAGTGTGATCAGTACAGCATAGCCATAGAAGTGCACAGCGAGACGAGAGATTTTAGCACTGAGGAAGCAGTTCAACTGATCTACAAATATGGTGATACCACAGGCTCCTCCAGATGCACCCAAATAACTCCAAATCCAAAGCTTCCCATATCGGTCAGTTGCATCAACAAAGTCAAGATATTCATAAAGACTGTCATCAACCATCCATTCGAGAGGTGCAGCCAACAGCTCCCAAAACACAACAGCACCTAGCACCATGAGAAAAATCTGGTGCTCACGGTCAAGAAAGTTAATATCTTGTAGAAGCTCAAAGTTGACATCCCGAACTTTCTCCCAGTGACTCGACAGATTTTCAAAAACATAAACAGCTCGATCAGCAGGGTGAGGGTTTGTTTGAAGTAAAGAAAATTCAGTACTTCCACCAATAGAAAGGTTTTTCTCAGGATTACTATTCACATTCAGCAGCCCAGCCTCTGGAGTTTTGGTTTCCTTCTCAAGCCTATGGATTGGTGTTTCATTTGAAGTGAGTGTCTCAAGTTCTTGTATCATCTCGTTAATTGCATTCATAGAAGAGGCTATCTTGCCAAAAGGCCTACTATTGTAATGGTCTGCAGTTATTTCCACTTCACCAGTTATTTTACCATTCTTCTTCTGTGCATCTGTAAAGTTAAACAACTCTTGGAAAGCTGAACTTGTTAGTGGTGGCTTTCCACTCGTCACCGAAACATCTGTAGCTGTTCTTAGTGTTTCTGCGGACACCATTTCTTTATTGGTAACTGTACTGGGATTTACAGCACTCAGATTGTTCAGACTCATGTCAGGCATCTCGACTGAATTCAATAAGCTACTTGATTGCTGGCTTATATTACAATATTTGTACACAACATCCTTACTCAAAGGTGGGACAACTGTAAGCAGCAAACCGGTTCCCACTGAACACAGCAATGATCCAGTAATGAGAACTTTCCTTTTCCTGTGGCTCTTTGCAAAGTAGGAGCATAGTGGAGCCCAGAGAGATGATATTAAGTGCTTAATTCCAATGATAATACCTACTAAAGGGGCAGTCAGCCCCAGCTGCCGGAAGTAAAGAGTTAAAAATGGAATCACACAGGCATTTCCTGCACTGGAAAAAAAATGGAAGAGGCTGGCAACAGCCAGCGCTTTGTTAACATCCCACTGTTTATTTGTACTCATGGCTTTGGTTGCATGCTTTCCGAAAGGGACCTGAAAATAAATAAGACAAAAACAAACCCTTTTTGAGTATTTTGTAAATAACAGGTAAGAAGTTAGAAGAGAAACAGACTTTTCATAAAGTGTCAAATATTTCACTACTTATAAGCCTGCCCGTTCAAATGCCAAGCTCCGAATGTTTAAATTGAAAAGTTTAAAAATGAAGTTCATTCACAAAGAGATTAGACTCATAGACTTTAAGGTCAGAAGGGACCAGCGTTATCATCTAGCTCTAGGGTGACCAGACAGCAAGTGTGAAAAATCGGGACCGGGGTGGGGGATAATAGAAGCCTATATAAGAAAGAACCAAAAATTGGGACTGTCCCTATAAAATCAGGACATCTGGTCCCCCTATCTAGCTCTAGTCTGACCTCCTGCACATTGCAGGCCACAGAACCTCCCCTCTCCCCTACTTAATAGACCCCTAGCCTCTGGCTGAGTTACTTAAGTCCTCAAATCATAGTATAAAAACTTCAAGTTACAGACATTAGAGATATTAGTCCAAATGAAAAGACTGAACATAAGAATGGCCATATTGGGTCCATCTAGCCTAGTATCCTGTCTTCCAACAATGGCCAATACCAGGTGCTTCAGAGGTGAACAAATAGAACAGGCAATCACTGAGTGATCCATCCCCTTGTCCACTCCCTGCTTCTGACAATCAGAGGCTAGGAACACCCAGAGCATGGGGCTGTATTCCTGACCATCTTATCAAATAGTTGGACCCCACCAAATCCACGGCTGTGAAAAATGAGTCACGGACCATGAAATCAAATCTCCTCCGTAAAATCTAGCTATTGGAGGAGAGGGGCAGGGCTGGGGGCACTGGGACTCCTACCAGGCTCTAGCTGCTAGTCCCAGCAGGGGTGGGGAGGGACAGGATTTCCTGTTCCCCTGCATGGCCGCTCTCAGGAGGAGACCAGACCCAGCTCTGGGTACCTCCCCCAGCTGCACGAAACTCCATGGTGCCTGCCTTCAGAGCCCAGCTCTGAAGGAAATGCAGAAGTGAGGGTGGCAATCCAGTGACCGAGCCCTACGACAGCTCTGCGACCCCCTATGGCCCCATTTTGGGTCAGGACTCCCATGGTTAAAACACAGTGGAATTTCAGATGTAAACATCTGAAACTATGAAATTGACTAATTTTAAAATCCTATGACTATGAAATTGACCAAAATGGACCTTGAATTTGGTAGTGCCCTATTGATAGCCATTGATAGACCTGTCTTCCATGAATTTATCTAATTATTTCTTGAACCTCATTGTAGTTTTGGCCTTCAGAACCTCCCCTGGCAATGAGTTTCACTGGTTGACTGTGTGTTGTGTGAAGAAGAAACTGCTTTTGTTAGTTAGTTATAAACCTGCTGCCTATTAATTTCATTGGGTGACTCCTGGTCCCTGTCGTATGTGAAGGAGTAAATAACACTTCCTTATTCACTTTCTCCACATCATTCATCATTTTATAAACCTCTATCACCTCTCCCCTTAGTTGTCTCTTTTCCAAGTTGAAAGTCCTAGTCTTTTTAATCTCTCTGTATATGGAAGCTCTTCCATACACTTAAATCATTTCTGTTGCCCTTCTCTGTACCTTATCCAATTCTAACAAAACAATTGGTAACAAAACAACACAAAGTTCAGGTGCTGTCCCCATTCCTCAGTTTACTGTAATAGAGCTAAAAGACACTTAAGAAATGCTATCAGCATATCTAGTATTTGTGATCTAGCCAGTTTTGCAGCTACACTTGAAAAAACTCCACGAACTGTACTTTGTTCTACATCAATGAGGAGGAAAATCATCTCAAATTCTTTGTATTTTGTGCCAGAAGTATTTTTCAAACTGTTTATAGATTTATGATACCTGGCGCTCCATGTAAACTCTGAAATTTCCTTTGACAAATCCTCACTGTACACTGTCCTGAATTTTCCTAAAAGAGGAGGCAACATATTTCTGTAGCTCTGCTGGGAATTAGATGCATCTGGAAATGTTTTAAAGTCTCCACACCCAGCAGCTAGCAGGGCAGAATGATACTGTAAAAGGATGTAAAAGATTTCAGAAAAAAGTACTCTTGTTCTTTGTGCGGATACAGACTAACACGGCTGCTACTCTGAAACCTTAGATTCCAGAGGATTATTAACATAGTATTTACTATTTGTTTAACAGTGGCAGCATGAAAGTTTCCAATGCAAAATGGTCAATGAATGGCACAAAGACTCTGTACTGGTAAGTGATAAGAACACATGTGAGTAAGCAACTTACACAATATTTCTATGGTGCTGGGATCAGGAAGCAGAGTGTGCATGACAGAGTCTGAATCTGGTGACACTTACATCACTGTGAATCAGAAATAATTCCATTAATCAAAGAGTTATACATTTGCATGCACGAGACCAGACTCAGGCCCAGACGTACTCCAAGACTATTGCTGCTGGATACTGGGAACACAAGTCCCTAATCTGTTTCCTGTTCTAAGGAGAATTATACAGGGATATGGCACACAGGTAAGCACTGGACCAGGGCTCCCTAGGAAGGTTGGGCAATCTCTGGAGATTTCTAAGAACAGGCTAGACAAATACCATCGGGGATGGTCCAGGGTCACGAGGTCCCGCCAGGCGTGCGGGGGCTAGACTAGACAACCTCTCAAGGCCCCTTCCAGCCCCCCATTCCCGATCGTGAGTTTCTGTGCGATGGCAGCTCTTCGACCCACCCCTGGGTCGGGGCAGGGCAGGGGCACCGCGACTGCCCCCCAATGCCCATCGTCAACCCGCCCACTGGGCCATGAGGTCACCAGGGAGAGCCCGCCAGCCAGCCAGGCCCTGCAGGGCCACCAGGGGCCTGCTCTGGGCTAGGAACAGGGGGCTCTGCCAGGCCCCACGGGGGGGGCGACTACGTGGGTGGAGGTGGGAAGGGGGGCTTCCCCCCGCCCGTTTCCTCATCCCTGGGTGACCTCCCCTCCCGCCGGGCAGCCGCCTAGAGACCAGCCCCCGCCGCTGGTCCTGTACCTGAGGGTTGGGGCCGGCTCCTCACGCGCTGCGCCGTACGGGCTCACCCCGGCCACGCACTGCGCACGCGTCACCTGCGCGGGCGTGGCCCCGCCTCCTGCACCTGTGGAGGGCGGGCCCTCGCTCGCGCCGCTTCTGACACCTGCCCAGGGGGCCGGGCCCGGCTGCTGCCCGACCCCGCGGACAACGCGCGGCGGCCGCGGCAGCGAGGAGGCTGCTGCTAGGAGACGGCCAGAGACCATCGAGCTGCTCGGCTCACGAGGGCTAGAGGGGCCGGCGGCGCGGGGGGCACGGGCAGAGCGCAGCGCCCCCTGCTGGAGGGGCGAGCGAACTGCAGCCCGGACCCGCTCCGACTTTTCTGCCCTCCCCTTCCCCTGCCCCTGCCCCACTTCCCTCTCACACCATCTCTCCCCCTTCCCTTCCCCCCTCACATCACCCGTCCTCCTTCCCCCACAGGACCTTCCCCCCCCATCACATCTCCCCTTCTCTTTCCCACCCCCACAGGCCTTCCCCCTCACACCACCCCTCCCCCTTCCTCCACAAGACCTTCCCTTCTCTATCACATCACCTGTCCCCCTACTCCTCCCCTTCAGGCCCTTCCCATCCCCATCACATCACGCATCCCCCTTCCCTTCCCCACAGGACCTTCCCCTCCCCCTCACATCACCCCTCCTCCTTTCTCCGCAGGCCCTTCCCCCCTCACATCACCCATCCCACTTCCCTTCACCCACAGGACCTTCCCCTCACATCACTCCTTCCCTTCCTCTCCCCCACAGGACTTTCCCCTCCCCATCACATCACTGTAGTAAGTGAAGGCCCTGATAAAGGCCCAGTATGAGGCCTGAGGCCTGAACTAAAGTAATGGTCAAGACTTAGCTAAAAAGCAAAGTCAAGCTGTGAGCTGGAAGCCGGCTCGGTTCACAGATGCTGGCAAGGAAAGGGCTGATGATGCATAAACATATATTCACCTAGCATATTGAAGTATAAACACGGTACCAGAACACCTTATACTGGAACATTCCACAGATAAGGAACAGGCCGACCCATCCCAGTGACAGGGGCAAAAGGGTAAAATGATGGATAGAGTTGTTTTGATCGAACCAACATGTACAAGGTGAGAGGCGGCACCTTACTACGTAGAGGGGTTGCACCTTACTGCATAAAGGGGTTGCACCTCAGTACGTCAGGTGTGATGTGTAACTTGTTTATACCTGTGTATAAGAGTACATCCCTGGGGCGGTGTCTTTGTCCAGCCTAGGGGGCAGTGGAAAGTCCCGCCACTGACTGAGCTGAGTCCATTGTCAAGGAGCACATATGTACTAGCTAGCTGTATCTTAGCAGCACCTTGGACTACGTTTGCCGGGGAGCTGGAGCCTGTGCTTTTCTTCGACAATAAACCTGGCCAACGTGCCTTTGCATCTTACTAGACTCTGTGGTCATTGCAGAGGCGTAGTGAGCACCCTCCATACCCTCCGACCGGAGGGGGCCCCGCAAGGAAAGGGGCCCCTAAAAGTGGCAAAATAAATGTAAGGTATAACTAGGTAAGTGACATTTATTGACGCTATTGCACAATCCATGTCAGTTTTACTGACAAAACCGTGAAGTCATTATGATACATCATAATGCTATTGGCTACATCAGTTGTCTGTCGGTCAGTTTCGAATTTTAGTTGGACCCATTCAAAGAATGTGTATTTGCATTCATAATGGCAGTCGGCGGATAAATGTTATTAATTTAGTTGTTTAGTTTTTTATCGTTTCCAATGCAGAAGCGTGCTTTGTGATGTCTAAGAGAATGTATAAGAGCGGAGCTAGTAAACGAAAGGCAGCAAAAGATGCCGAGAAGGAACTTGAGAAAATTCCAAAGTTGTCAATGTATTTTGCGCTGCAATCCAACATACAGGTACAGGCACATGAAACAGACAGCGCTAGCAGCGATGAATCGTATCCAGAAGTATCCAGAAGTGCTTCAAGTGAGGTCGAAGGTGAAGCCAGTTGTTCTACCAAACAAAATGTGACAGATATTCCAGCTGCTGCTGGGAAAGAAGTATCTGAATCTGAACCACTGACTGATAATCCAGGAGATTGGCCATCTATAATATCGGACAGGCAAGTGTGTGACATTGTTGCACGTGGCCCACCGCAGCAGAATGAAAGTTACGAATTACCATTTAACGAGGAAAGACGGAGGTTCACAAGTACTCATTTCTATCGAACCATGGCAAATGGCGAGAAAATAAGACATTCATGGTTAATGTACTCAGTTCAGAAAGATGCAATTTTTTGTTTTTGTTGTAAATTATTTGGCACTGGTGACATACCGCTACGTCATGGAACATCTGCTTGGAAAGCACTGTCAAAAAGACTTCAGCAGCATGAAACAGGCAAAGGTCATCAAGACTGTATGGTGAAATGGTTTGACCTTCGGTCAGGCATAGTAAACCATACATCTATTGACCAACTCGAATTGCAGGCTTTTCTGAAAGAAAGAGATTTCTGGAGAAATGTTGTCAAATGCATGGTTGATGTCATTATTTTCTTGTCCGAAAGAAACTTGGCATTTCGAAGAAGTAATGAAAAGCTCGGCGATCCTTTGAATGGCAACTTTTTAGGACTGTTTGAATTGCTTGCAAAGTATGATACTGTCCTCAGCGAACTTTTACAGAGGATTAAGAAGGCAGAGACACATGTTCAGTACCTCAGTCCACAGATCCAAAACGAGCTGATTCAACTTGTTGCCAGTAACATTCAAGAGGCCAACATAGCGCAGCTTAAAAAGCAAAATATTATTCAGTTATTTTGGACTGTACTCCCGACGTGTCACATGAAGAACAGATGTCTGTGGTGTTACGCTTTGTTGAATGCAACGGTGAAGATGGTGTCAATATTCGTGAAGCGTTTGTTGGTTTTCTTAATGTTCATGATACAACTGGCGAGGGCTTGTTGGAAGCGTTTCTTGAAAAGGCAAACAACTTAGGAATAGACATTGCTGACATGAGAGGCCAAGCTTATGATAACGGCGCAAATATGAGAGGAAAGAATAAAGGAGTTCAAGCCCACATGCTAGAAATAAATAACCGTGCCTTTTATGTACCATGTGGAGCTCACGCTTGGAATCTTGTGCTCTCAGATGCGGCAAAGTCATCGAAATATGCTGTTGACTTTTTCGGTCTGATTAACAGAATATACGTTATCTTTTCTTCTTCACCTTCACGTTGGGATATACTTCAAGAACATATGCCAATATCTGTTAAAGGGTTATCAGACACTCTTTGGGAGTCGAGAATTGATGCTGTTAAGCCATTGCGTTATCACCTTGAAGAATTGTGCAATGCTTTGTCATCTTTGCAAGAATATGCGCTCGAAAAGAAAGATGGCAATACAGCAACAGAAGCCGGTGCGCTTTTAGACCATGTTACTACGTGGCCTTTTGTTCTGACTGTGTACACGTGGTACGAAATACTATTTCACATCAATAAAACCAGCAAATTAATTCAGTCACCAGATGTGTCAATTGACGTACAGCAGGCAGAAGTCGGTGCTACAATGAAGGTTTTGGAAGACTATCGAAATACAGGATATAACTCTGTGGTCACAAATGCACGTGAAATAGCAGAGCATATGGGTATTGAGCAGGTGTTTCCAGAAACCAGGGTGCGACGTAAGAAGAGAATGTTTGATTATGAATGTGCTGATGATTCGAGTCGTCTTTCTGCCGAAGAAAAATTCAAATCGCAGTTCTTTCTTGTTCTCACTGATCAGGCCATATCTTCTGTTTCATCGCGATTTGACCAACTCGTGGAGTGGTATAAGTTGTTTGGATTTCTGTACAACGCTAACAGCCTGAAGCAGTGTCACAGAGAAAATGAACTGGAGAATCACTGCAAAAATTTTGAAAGAAAAATGGGAGACATTGATGCCAACGAACTCATAATGGAATTGAATTGTTTTATTTATGTCATCGAGAAAGAGAGAGGACTTGTCATGGCAAACAATTTTTTAACGTACATATACAAGAACAGCCTTCAGGAGATATATCCAAATCTTTGCATTTGCATCAGAATTCTTCTGACCACACCAGTTACTGTCGCTGGTGCTGAAAGGAGCTTCAGCAGAATGAAACTGATCAAGAATATCCTGTGCTCAACCATGACAGATGACAGGCTTTCTGCGCTTGCAGTTATCTCAGTCAAAAACAAGATTGCCAGATCTCTGGATGAGACCCATTGATTAACCAATTTGCAGAGAACAAGGCTCGAAAGAAGCGCTTTGCGTAAATACGGAATACATGTACACTGTAGGCCAAGGTATACATAATATGAACCCTGTATATTGTATAAAATAAATACCACATTCCAGTTTCTGCACTGTAAGGGGCCCCGGACATATGTTCGGAGGGGGCCACGTTCTTTGTTGCTACGGCCCTGGGTCATTGGGGGTTCTTTTCGGGTCTGCTGCATCAGCTATCTGCAGAGCTGGGGCAGCACACGGGGTGAGCACACGCACGCAGCCGAGTGATACCAACATTGGAGAGAGCAGAGCGCCACACCGGTGGCATCTAACAACACCTCTGACAACAATCACCTCTTCATCCACAGCCCTTCCCTCCCATCTCACACCTCCCCGTCCTTCCCTCAGTCCAGCTGGGGCCTGGCGCAGAAGGAGGTGTTGCAGGCCATCACCATACCATCCTAACCCCAAGCCAGATCAGAGAATGGTGTTTGCCCTCTCTCGGCTGGGTCACCTGTGTGTCCCATGGCTGCATGGAGGCGCTGGAAGGGGCAAGCACCAAGGGCAGGAGTGGTGCTATGGGCGGGCCAGTAGTGGCGTTAACCTCCTTTGAACTGGGACTGTCCCGCTAGCTTCAAGCAGGGGCAGGGCCAGGAGCTAGCCTGGCCTATGCTGAGGGATGACAGGGAACCATACCAAGCACAGGGGAGAGCAGCAGGCACCCACCTCTGGGGTATGGCAGGGTAGCCTGAGTGATGATAGGCCTAGCAGTCACTTGCAGCCTTTGTGTGAGGTCAGCGGGTGGCCCCTTTCCAGGGACAGAGATAACAGGCTCACCAATGCAGCGTGGTCAGTGATAAAAGTGTGATGCCTGTCAAAATCTAGGGAGCAGCAGCTTTGGTAAGATAATGCTTACAGTTCTACCGGCTCAGTTAAAAAATATTGTCACCTTTTGTGCCTCTTCCCTCCCATTCTACACATATATTAAGCACTGAGCGTGGCCTCTTCAGAGACAGCAGCTTTCTGTACTCCACAGAGACAACAGGTCCCAACACAACCTGAGACCTTGTGATCCATATATTACTATATATTTAATAAATGAGGGTAACCCATAGGTGACAGCACACAGACCATCATGTGCAAGGACCCGCTGTCTCTGCATAGATCAGCATGTATTCTTGCATGATGGGAACTAGCGGCTGCAGATTCTACTTCTGGGTTAAAGAGGAGGGGGTGAAGGGCATCTCTGTAGGGCCCTTTTGACAGCTTTCTTGACTATACGTTAGCCACCCCTACAATAGACAAACCCACAGAGGTGAAAGTAAGCAGGTACGGGCAGGTACGGAGGACTGGTAGGAAAAGGTGCAGTTACTACTGGCAAGAAAATGGAGCACTCTCTCCCTCTCTGACTCTTCCTCCTGGCTCCAGCAAAACTGAGGGTCCAGAAGTCCGGCTCCATGAATGTTCGTGGCTGGGTCTCCCCCCTGCTGCCCCCTCGCGCCTCCCCTGAGTGTGCCACGGTCCCCCTTTGCTGTGCCCATGCACCTCCCCAGGTCCTGGAGCAGAGCATTTGTCTCTCCCCATCCCTTGCAGCTCCATGCTGCCTGCCTGCATTAACTGCCACCAGAGGGTCCTAGTGGTCCCTTCCACTCCTGCAGGGTAGGCTGCCCTTCCCTCTCGGACCCTTTCATTTTCCAGTGGGACCCTCCACCAGTACAGCTGCCCCCATGCCTGCAATCACTGCTTTTGCCCCATGCTGGGCAAGGGGCAGCCCCAGTGAAGCTACAGTGAGGGGCAGCAGCACTGGAGGAGGTGCACATGTGATGGCAGACCCTCCCACCGGCATGGCACCCACCACAGGGGAGGCGAGGGGGATTCCTGGACAGAAGAGGGGCCCTAGGAGCATGTGCAGTGATGGGGGGGTGAGTGTGCTTCCAGGGGGGGGAGAAGGGGGTCCCTACCCCAGAGCTCGCTGCTGCCAGCAGGGAGAGGGCTGAGGGGAGTCCTTCTTTCTGGCTCCAGTCCCAGGGCAGCCTGCCTGCACCCCAAAGTCATCCCCAGCCCTGCCCCACCCCAGAGTCCACACCCCCAGCCAGAGCCCTCATCCCCCCCACACCCCAACCCTCTGGAGCCTAGCCCTGAGCCTCTCCAACATCCCAAACCCCTCATCTCCAGCCCCAGCCAGAGCCCTCATTCCTCTGCACCCTAACCTTCTGCCTCAGCCCTGAGTCCCCTCCCACACCCCAAACCCCTCATCCCCAGCCTCAGCCCACAGCCCTCACCCCTGCACCTCCTCCCTCCACACCCCCTCTTATCCCCAAACTCCCTCCCAGTATGTGCACCGCCTCCCTCCACACTCCTTCCCATCCCCAAACTCCCTCCCAGAGCCTGCACCCTGCACTCCTCCTGCACCCCAGTCCCCTGCCCAGCCCAGGACCTGCACCCCAGACCTCCTTCCTCACCCAAACTCCCTCCCAGTGTTGGACAGGTGGGGGAATAGAGTTTGGGGGGGGCAGAGTTTAGGCAGGGGCAAGTTCTGGGCACCATCAAAATTTCTACAAACCTACTACCCCTGCCGGCAAGAGCTGGTGCACCCCCCCCCCCGGGTAGCGGCTGCGGGGCTCAAGTGGCAATTTAAAGGGCCCAGGGCTCCTGCAACCACTACTGCCCCGGGCCCCACTGCTACTATCCCAGGGCTCCAGATACAATTTAAAGGGCCCCCAGAGCCTGCCAGAGCCCTGGGGTAGTGGCAGCAGGGCTCTGGTGGCTATTGAAAGGGTTCAGGGCTCCAGCTGCCTCTACCACTCCAGGTCCTTTAAATAGCCATAGGAGCCCTGCTGCCGCTGCCCCAGGGCTCTGGCAGCAGGGCTCCGGAGATGATTTAAAGGGCCCTAGAGGGTAGTGGCAGCTGGAGCCCCGGGACCTGCTGCTGGAGTCCTGGGGCTCAGTTGGCAATTTAAAGGGCTGGGGCTCTGCTGCGGTAGCAGCAGCTAGAGCCCTGGGTCCTTTAAATGGCCCCATTTAAATTGCCCCCAAACCCCAGGGCTCCCAGCCACCTCTGCAGCTGGGAGCTCAGGGTGCGATTTAAAGGGCCTGGGGCTTCCAGCTGCTGCTACCACAGCCCTAGCCCCGGGCCCTTTAAATCCTGATTTAAAGGGCCTGGAGATTTAAAGGCTCCACCTCTTCCGGTGGAGGCCATGCCCCTCCTCAGGATTCCGGAGTACCGGCAAGTCCTTTAAGTTACTTTCACCCCTGCAAACTCATCATGTTAGACAAGCAGCGCTGGGGGAGACCCTGCTACTCTTACTTCTTTACCTCCTTATCTTTTGATCTCTCCATTTTCCCATTGCTAGGATTAGCTCTAGTAAATTGTATTCTTATTTAGCAATACATGACCAATAAGTGGGATTCTAGTGGCATTAGGCTCTCTTTGGTTTGGGAACATTTTATCTAGAGCTAGTCAAAAAAATTCATTTAGAAAATGAACCTTTTTTTGCTTTTTAATTTTTTCATTTAAGATGAAAAGTTGATTTTCAAAAACAATCTTGAAGCTGAATTATTGAATAATACTTATAATTTTCTGACCATCTTTTTGAAGGCTGTATTTGGCTGGCTTGCTGGATAAGGCCCAGGACTGGTTAGAAAACTGGGTGGCCTTTAGCAAGTCACTTAATCTTTCTGTGCCTCAGTTTCCTGAACTGTATAAATGGGGATAATGACACTTATTCAATACAGTTAAACACATTAAGATCTTATTTGAGGCAGTGCAAATAGGGATGTCTATAGTTAAAGGTAGTTTGATGCATTTAATTATAAAACCCTGTTTTCGGTTGCTTATTAACTTTGCCCAACTTTAACCATTTAGCTGAACTTGTGAGCTGACTTTTTCCATGCTAAATGTCTGCCTAAGGCTAAAGATTTTTTGGAAATGTTTAGCAAAAATAGTTCACCTATTTCTCAGGAAGAATTTAAGGAAAAATATTATTTTGCCCATTTTGTAAAATTCTGAAAATTGTTTTGTTGAGAAATCCTGGTGCTTCTGTTCTTTGGAGCAGGGAGTTGGAATTTGTCCTGAGGGTCACCTTGGTGTCAGGGATATTCCTTTTGCTGTCCACCTGAAAAAAAACGCCCAAGGTCGGCAAGAAGCACACATGCACAAACATGTTCCAACAAGCAATTTTTTTTTTACTTTGGAACTTGGACTGAGGCGGATATGCTGTGCATGTTCATGTCAAGGCCAAAAAGCCCTAAAACCTCACATTTTATTTGTTGTGTGACTATGAACAAAACTACTCTGCTAGATCCTACAAGCCTGATTCTGGTCTCCCCTTATTTTTACACCAGAATAAGTAAATGACGTTACTTCTGATTTATGCCATTATGAGAGGAGAATCAGGATTTACATTCCCCCTCCCACATACCTTTTCACAAAACCATTGTAAAGTTCCAACACCCCCAGGTTTCCTTCCTCCACAGTGACTGAGATGCTTTGACACAGATATGTCTGCTGTACGCAGCAATCACAAATGGAGATTGCTGAACAGAACATAGAGTTTATCAGCTGTTGTGACGAACTGGGAATGTTCTTAATGTTTTCTCTGAATACTGTGTTGGTGCCTCAGTGTCCCCATGGCAGTTCTTAAGTATCTAGCAGAGCAAAGGGCCAGTGCACCTAAATGCCTGACCCTCTGTCTCCTAGCAACTGATGGCCTGGGCCCCTCCTCTGCAAAGGTGCCAACTGAAGGTGTTGGAGACAAAGGGATCAGGTGACCTCCTGGCCCGGGAAAGGAGCTGAGCAGAAAGGAGGGGCTGGAAGAGGTGGTTAGTCTGGAGCTGGCTGGGGTTGAGGAGTGAAGTGCAAATGTGAGAGGTCTGGCTCACTGCCCCCCAGAATGGACCCGGCTGAGGGGTCCGGTTCGCTGTATCTACAAGCTCTGTTTTAGACCCTGTTCCTGTCATCGAATAAACCTCTGTTTTACTGGCTGAGTCATGTCTGACTGCAAAGTGAGGGTGCAGGACCATGTGGCTTCCCCAGGACCCCGCTGGGGCAGGCTCGCTGTGGGAAGCGCACGGAGGGGCAGAGGATGCTGAATGCTCCAAGGAGAGACCCAGGAGGTGAAGACGTGTGAGCTTTTTGCCCTGAACAAGTCTGCTCCAAGGGAGAGAAGGCTCCCCAAAGTCCTAACTGGCTTGGTCGGGAGCAGTTCCAGAGCATCGCCCAGTGACTCCGTGACAACTGGTGGCAGCGGCGGGACATACTGCACCCCGTGAATGGCGCTGCTTGCAGTAAGTGACTGGGGAGCAGTAAAACAAAGGAGGGATAATGAGGACCAGGCATGCTGAAGGCTCAGAGAGGGACGGTTTCAGGGGGCGGTTAACCTCTGGGAGTGTGTGACCAGCGAGAAGGACTGTTGGAGTAACAGGGTCCCCCTGAGGACTGCAGCGAGCTGTCTCAGGGGCGGAGGAGCTTGCCGCTCGACCCTGGGAGAGAGAAGGAGTTTTGCAGTAGCAGGGTTCCCCTGGGGATTGCAGGAGCAGTCCCAGGGGCGGAGGAGTCTGCAGCTCGACCCTGGCAAAGAGGTGGTGATCACGAGAAGGGCTGGCACACCAGGAGTTCTTCCTGGAAACCATGGGGGAGCCAAGAGCACAAAGGCCTGTGAGTCCAGAGCCACTTGGGAACGGTGAAGTGATGGCCTATCACCATCTCCTTAAGAAGGACATTGTGATCCTGTGCACAAAGAGAGGGTTACGCATGGGGAAATTCACCAAGGCACAGTTAATCGTGCAGTTGGAGGAGAAGGACCGCTCTGAGGAGCAGATTCCTGGCCCAGATGAGGCTACAAGAGGATCTGAGAGCAGCTGGAGCATCAGCCAGGCATCCTCGGGAGTCTGGTCCCCAACCAGACGAGGGTCTTCACGATCGGGTTCCCCATCAGGGGATCGGAGACAGATGGGATGGGAGCAGAGCCCGAGAGAGCGAGAGCCTGAGGATAAACTGCAGGAGAAGCAGCAGCAGCATGGACTGTCGATGGTGGAGCAGAGAGACATAGGGGGCTGCCCAGGGGTCAGGGGGGAAACAAGCCTGCGGGGGCAAGACCCTGGGACAGAGAGAACTGTGGTGGTGCAGCCCCAGATGCTGAGGGACTGTGGGACCTGGGTGAAGTTCCCTGGGGTGAGGCCCCTCGCCCTGCCTATGGCCCAGATCCCTGTGCAGACCCAGGAGGCGTCGGGCTGGCTGGTGGTTGGGGTTCTCCAGGATATCGGCTGGGAGGCCCTGTTGGGGGGTGACTGTCTCCCCATGGGACAGGATCCAAGCCCCGCACCTGTGACGGCCAAGGGTTTGAATTCAAATCCAGGGAACCAATTGGCTAGGATGGAAATGGTCAGTGAAAATGCAAATAACCTGGCTGGCAGGGGGGAGGGGCTGCTGGGCTCAGGATACCTGCCTACCTGTAACCAGCCTCCTGGGGCTGAGTGGGAGGGAGAGATGCTCCCTGTCCCCCTGCACACCGGAGAGGGGGCTCACGCTGGTTCTGATGCTGTGACCAGAGCAGAGAGCTCACTGCCTGCCCCCACTGGGACAGCAAGGGCAGCGCTGAGCACGGGGGGAGCTGAGAACCCAATTGAGTGCAGGGACACCCAGGCAGGGCAGGTCAGCTGCCAAACAGGTTTGCCTGGTCCAGACGTGCTGCTGGGAAGTGATTCCACAGCAGAGAGGGAGCTACCAGGGACAGGGCTCAGGGGGGCTGTGACCCCAGGCCCTGCCAGCGAGAGGGAGCAGGTCCCACTCCCTGCCCCAGCAGCTGAATCCCAGACCAAGATGCAGAGGGATCCCTCCTTGGAGAAGCTGAGGGAACTTGCTGGCCACAGCGCTGCAAACCCCCTTGGGGAAGGCTGCAGGGACAGAGTCCTGCAGGAGAGGGGATTCCTGTACCGGGAATGGGCTCCCCAAGGGGAAGTAGAACTGGGGGGAATCGGGAGGAAGCTGGTGGTGCCCCAGGAATCCACAGGGTTCTTCCAGTTCAAGCTGCTGGATGGGAGGAGAGTGAGGGGATCCCTGGACCCGGAAAGGAAGGATTGGGAGGAGAAGGGGGAAGACCCCCTGGGGGATGTCTTCCCTGAGGTGGGAGCCAATCTCCCCATCAGGTGTTCCCCATTCAGAGTCACTGGGAAAGCAGCCCAGAACCTGGAGAGAGAGGTCAAGGACCTGCTGGCTTTAGATGTGATCCGGCCGTTTTACAGCCCATGGGCCTCACCCGTGAGGCTGATCCCCAAGGGAGACAGGATGATCTGGTTTTGTGGGGGCTATCGGAAGCTTAAAGCCATCACAGCGTCTGATACCGACCCCATGCCTAGGCCTGGGGAGACTCTAAAGAAGCAAAGGGCGATGGAGAACTTGGCCCTGGCAGACACTGAGAACATGTGCATCTTTAGCCAGACCTGGGAGGAACAGGTGTCCCAGGTGAAGAGGGGGCTGGGCTGCCTCAAGGAGGTGGGACTGACGGTAAAAACTGGAAAGTGTAAGGGGGGAAGGCAGAGGCGTTGTGTCTGGGGCACAAAGTGGGAAGCGGCTGCCCAAGCCCAGAGCTGGCAAAGGCCAAGATGGGGGCTCTTAACCAAGACAGCCCGAATTGCAGCCCAGAGTGCTGGGAGAAGACCTTGTCCCAGTTTGAACCCCAGGGGTATTGGGGATAGCAAAAGGGTTCAAGCCGCATAAACCTTCTCACCTGCGGCCTGCAAGTGCCATCAAGCACACCCGACCTAAGGGAGGGCGTGAGACTGTACTGTCCTGGTGTAACTCACACCAAGGAATGGGAGAGATTCTGGTGCATCCATGGGAACCTTGGTGGGTTCGAACTTCCCCAGGTCACTGGCTGAAGTGACCTCGCTCAGTTCGGTCTCGAAGGGGGGAGAGATGTGATGAACTGGGAATGTAAAACTTCTGTTTTATTGGCTGGCTGAGTCATGTCTGACTGCAAAGTGAGGGTGCAGGACCCTGTGGCTTCCCCAGGATCCTGCTGGGGCAGGCTCGCTGTGGGAAGCGCACGGAGGGGCAGAGGATGCTGAATGCTCCAAGGAGAGACCCAGGAGGTGAAGATGTGTGAGCTTCTTGCCCTGAACAAGTCTGCTCCAAGGGAGAGGAGGCTCCCCAAAGTCCTAACGGGCTTGGTGGGGAGCAGTTCCAGAGCATCGCCCGGTGACTCCGTGACAGCTATAGGCCAGAGATTCTGATCCTATAACAAGGCAGACTGGGCTTTGATCTTACCTGACTCCCTGAAAATTTCTCACACTCTAAATCTCTCCTCCTGGATGAGGATCAAAAAACCCACAAAAGCAAGTATTGCCTTGGCCAACAGAGGGTAATTCTGAAATCAAATTAAACATTTGGCTTAGGATAATTGTGGAAATCATATCACAGGTTGGCTGGATGTGCAGCAAACTTCTTTCAGCTTGAAGGTGTGGGTGGTGGGCTTCCATCAGAGCCACTTACCCCTCTACACGCTGATTCATGACTCACTCCCCCCCACACACACACAGTGTTTGCAATGTAAAGAAATCTCAGATAAATGGAATTATAATAAATTTCACCCAAAGACACTTGTATCTTTTTTTTTCAATTTGAGAGTGTATTTGCATCACTGGAAAATACTTTTCATGTAGGAGTCTTATTTTTGCTACTATACATTGCATATTAAGAAAGTGATCTTGCATTTTTACAGTGCTTTCCATCCAATTGGACCCCTAAGTGCTTTGCATATTGTGCTGTCTATACAAAACTGTATTTACAAGAGTAACTATACACTACTGAAATGCAGCTACCTCTAGGATAGAATTTCAGCTACTGTTAAAAAGCAAAAAACAACACAATCTAGCTGTTTAAGACAGGAAACAAGGAATAGCCTATCCAATTGAAATTACAGAGGGAATTAAGACAGACAGAATATGGCTAGTCCAAACTGAAATTTGGCCCGCATCCCAGGGTAGTGCTATGGAATTTTCAATTATCACAAAGAGTCACAGAACAGCTTTCTGTAAGAAGCTTGCCCTTGTTTTGGACCAGCACTGACTCAAAGGGAAGCACCTGTCACCTTCTTAAAAAGAAATCACACACCATCCCTCATCACTGACTTGTAGCTTAGAACCCAGCAGAACATCAGAATTGATTGAGTTGGAAATGAGGTTGTGGTGGCATTACACTTTCACTCATTTTGAGAGACCGTTATTATCTTCTGTTCTCTTTAGGGTCTTATGCTGAGCTCATCACCATAGTATCAGACTGTTCTTAAGTTGCCCGTTGAACGGATGGGCGCAAAATTGTCTGCTTTGGGTGGTGTATGTATGTAGCAAGTTCAGGCAGCTTCCCTGACATAGGAAGGAGAGTTCTGGCTGAGTAGGAGGAAGCTGAGAATCATTTCAGTGGGTGTATTAAATATTGATGGGGTTTTTTTAACATTGATGTCACTGATTTATTTAAGGAGCTCTGCAGCATGCTGCTGGTGATAAATCTTTCAGATGCCAAGCTCATCCAGCTGTAACTGTGTTCTGGAACTGAAAGTCTTTTACTACATGTATTTCTGCTGTTAAGTCCAGTTCACATGTGGAATGTCATAGCTGATGGAAAACACGGGGCATGCTTGAATTCTCCACCTCTGCTGTGAAAATGGTCTATGCAATAATTTATATTGCCTTATGTAATTTCTAACATGACTGCCTCAGTGATTAGTTTCTCTCAGGAGTGAGGCATTTTGGGGCAGGATGTTCTATGGGAAAGAGATGACTCTTTCATATGTTGTTTAATAATTCACCGTTGATGAGCCTGTGCTTTTTGTCTTTCAACCGACCAAATCTGTCCTGTCTTAAAGGCGGCGCAGGTGGGTTTTATGAAATAATTATAGGAGGAATATTCAGATTCCAGACTAGTTGTTCTGATGGACAGCAGGGGAATTACACTGGTGGGAGGTGAAAAAAAAGTCACAATACTGATATAACTGTTCTATTTATCAAATAATCCACTCAATGAATGATGAGGCGTACTTGTGGCACCTCAGAGACTAACAAATTTATTTGGGCATAAGCTTTCTTGGGATAAAACCCACTTCATCAGATGCATGGAGTGGAAAATACAGTAGGCAGGTATATATTCACAGTACATGAAAAGATGGGAGTTGCCTTACCAAGTGGGGGGTAGGTGCTAATGAGACAATTCAACTAAAGTGGAATTGGGCTATTCTCAACAGTAGAATATCAAGGGAGGAAAAATCACTTTGTAGTGTTAATGAGGCCAATGTAATCAGGGTGGCCCATTTCAAACTGTTGACAAGAAGGCGTGAGTAACAGTTGGGGGAGATGTCGGAGAACACTTCAATCTGCCTGGACACTCAATAACAGACCTAAAGTGGCAATTCAACCAAAACAAAACAAAACAAAACAAAACAAAACAAAACAAAACAAAACAAAACAAAACAAAAAAAAAGCAGACTCCAGTGAGAAACTGCAGAACTGGAATTAATTTGCAAACTGGACACCATCAAATTAGGCTTGACTAAAGACTGGGAGTGGATGGGTCTCTACAAAAACTTATTTCCCCCTACTGTTAGTCACACCTTCTTGTCAACTGTTTGAAATGGGCCACTCTGATTACAATGGCCTCATTAACACTATCAAGGGAGGGGAAAAAAAATCACTTTTGTATTCTACTGTTGAGAATAGCCACGAAGACTCCTCCTTGTTTTTGTTGATACAGACTACCACTCTGAAACCTGTCACTGCTCTGAATGGTGGATGTCAGGTTTCAAGATGCCATGTGGAGGTGCTGACTATCCAGACCAAATAGGGTTAATCATCTCTAGAGAAGATGTTCATGCACTGCAGTGGTGAATATGGTATAAAGTTCTAAAGAGGTAGGAGTAGAAAAGGCTGTTTCTCTCCCAGCTAGAATGAAGGAATGATAGGAACTCCTGCTAAGTGAAACTCTAGGATCAGCCATCTCAAGCAGTAATGCACGTTGAGGTTTATGTTTGTAAGTACAGGTCTGTCGCATCTTAGGCGTGTTTAACATGCGCGATTTCAGCTTTACGCAGTCAGCAAAAACAAGAAAAAAACAAAAAAAGAAAAACAATTTAAATACTGTTTCTGTAGTGCTGGCGATTCCGCCTGCCATTACACTCAATGTAATTTTGACTATAAGCGATTTTCGCTTTACATGCTGACTGCGGAACGTAACCCCAGCGTAAGATGAGACAGACCTGTACAAGCCTGCCTCAGGGCTTTGTTACATATCTGGTCCATTAACCAAGTGCGTGTATTCACCATTTGTTCCTGCTCACCTTCCAGTAATCTGGTCAGATTCCCATCTGCTACTAGAAGACAAGTAGTTGCAATAGCTAGGATTACTCTCTACTATGAGCCTTGCAACAGCCATCCATGCCTTTGTCACCATGCAACATGCTACATGTTGGTCTTCATCTTAACACTGAAGTTGGTTCAGAAGGCAGCAGCTTGCTTGCTAAGAGTATATTACCATAAGCATCTATGGTACTGATGCTCCAGGATCTGCACTGGCTGGCTGTGGTTTCCAGGCAAAAATTTAACCTAATACCCCCAAATGGATTAGGAGTAAAGGTGGTCAATAATCTTCTGACAGAACAGTTTTCCATTAGAAAATGTGGATTCAACAGAATTAAAACATTTTGTGGGAATGTATTAATTTCATTAACATTTTTATAGGAAATCATCAATACATGTCATTTATAAAAAAGTGAAAGTGACAAGATCAAAATGAAGTATTTTCTGTAAGGCGCTCAGTCTCACACACACACACACACATACACACACACACACACAGGCCCTCACACTCACATACACTCTGCCTCTCATGAGTCACAGTCCCCCCAACACAGATTGTCACACACACACAGTCACACACCACAACACAGTCACACAGTCCCGCAACACACAGTCACACTGTCTCTCTCTCTCTCTCTCTCTCTCACACACACACACACACACACACACACACACACTCGCTTGTATTATTGTTATTAATGATTGGTACTTCCTGTCAAAATGCTCTGGTGAGCCAGGAGTGCCGAGGGGCTGCAAGAGGGCCGTGGGCTCTGGCAAGATGCAGCCCTGCTGTGACAGCGTGAAGCCTGCCTTGAGCCACTGCTGCAGTGTTTGCTGCGTACAAAGCTCGATGTGTGTCAGCAATGGGGGTGGGGAGGGGGAGTTCTGGGGGTCCATGGGCAGGGATGGTGGCTGTGCCCCCTTAACACACCGGGGCAGTGGCGCCAGCTGCGGACCACGTTCAATGAAGCATAGGGGCACCAGTTTAATAATACTGTGTAGGGCCCCATAAATCCTAAGGACGGCCCTGCTCAGTATATTTTGTTTAGTGAAAAATACTGAGATTGACTTTTTGTTCTGATTTGGAACAAAACTTTTAAATCTCAGCATTTCCCACAGGACAGAAGTTCCATTTTTCATCCACCATTAATTAGGAGCTATGTACCAGAGAGTCGTTTCTTTCTCTCTGCGGAGTTACCACAGTTGAGATCAGCAGAGGCACTTGAGCTAAAACCTGTTGTTTGAATGAGAAGAGACTGCTAACAGGATGTTCTCTTGGGTTGCCCTGTGAATGTGTAAATAAGTTAAACATATGAGTGAGTTGGGACTATAATCCATTATATGTGTGTGCTGCATTGGGAGCAAGATAAGGACTCACTCATTTACATCTTTGTATTTCCAGGGCACCGGTCTCCAAGATATCCAGACATTATAGAAGGCTGTAAGATTGCAGAAGGGAAAATGTGAGCTTTATATATATTTCAAGGCCACTTGTACACAGACCCCTAAAACATAAATGAAACAGTCTTCATAGGCAGCCTGGTTCTTCTTTGGCAGTGTAGACATCGCTGCCTACATGTTGCAGAATTTGCAAGTAAAAATGTTGAGCAATATTTTCAAAACTACTGATGGGATAGTTTCACCAAAGGACATAGGTTCGTAACCCCCACCTTAGCTGCTGAAATCCCAGAGTCAGGCCCCACTGGAATTCACATACCACCACCCCCACCCCCCTCAGCTGCTGCCAAGTCTGTAGGTGCCTAAACTCGCTTGGTACCTACATTTATGCAGTAAAAGATCCCTAGGCACCTATGTTTGTGCCTCTGTGCATGCGCAGGCATCTGGATGTCTAAATCCTAGAGCAAAGCAAAACCCAGGGGAAAGATAGGCATTCCTCCGCCTAACTCGCTTGCAGGCCCCTAGCCAGTAAGCATGCTTAGAGCTCACCTACTGGATCAGCCCCCTATAGGCAAGAATACACAAAAAAGTGGGGTCCGGGAAGCTCTCTCATATCTTTTAGCCTAATGCAGTGCTTCTCAAACTTTTGTACTGGTGATCCCTTTCACACAGCAAGCCTCTGAGTGAGACACCCCCCCCCCCCCGTATACATTTAAATCACTTTTTTATATTTTTAACACTATTATAAATGCTGGAGGCAAAGCGGGGTTTGGGGTGGAGGCTGACAGCTCGTGACCCCCCTCCCCTCCATGTAATAGCCTCAGAACCCCCTGAGGGGTCCCAACCCCCAGTTTGAGAACCCCTTGCCTAGTGGTTAGAGTACTTACTTGGGATGTGGGAAGCATCCAGTTCTCCCTCCCTGTGGGGGAGAAGGTATTTGAACAGGAGTCTGCCACCTTTCAGGTGAGTGCCCAAGCCCCGTGGGCTATGGGATATTCTAGTGTGTGGTTCCTCAGCATCTCCTGTCGAAGCTTTGCATGCTGAATAAATTTCAGTAATTCATTGAAGCAAGGGGCCTGGATCCTGGGTTCCCAGTTGAGTGCTCTGACCATTACACTCCAGAATCACTCATGCTTGTGTTCTCTCTGTCCAAATCGTTCTTTCATTATTTACCCACAGGAGAGACTGAGGGAGCCCCACATTGGAATATCCTATAGCTCAGTGGTTCGGTCACCCTTCTCCTTCCCCTCCCCCTCAAGGCTTCTTGCAAAAACAGCCTAGGCACCTAGCCCCAAGAGAGGGTTGACAATCCCAAATAGAGGGAGGTGCCCCCCTTGCCGCCCAGATTTAAGTGCTGAACATCATGAGAGCAGCAGTGCTTAGCACACACCCCTTGGCTTGGCATCTCCCATTTAGGCAGGAAGCCACCTAGCTTTTGTGAATCTCTTTCTGAGGCACCTCCCTCTCCCCATTCATTGTATGGGGGAGGAGGTGCCGAACTCAGGCTTCGTGGATCCCTGTGAATTTCTGGGGACCTAAAAGGTAGGTGCGGCAAAGCTCAGCAACCCCAGGCCTACATTTCTTTGTGGATCTAGCCCTAAGCGATTTAGGGGGGTGAGTCACAATGAAGGTCAATAGACTCTTAAGTCACTTTTGAAAACAGCACTTAAGCTTCTCAGTCACTTAGGCATTTTTGAAAGGGTCACCTGTTAGCTTTGTTTATCCAGCCTCTATTAACAGCCAAAGTCTGCTCACTCTGACCCCTTGCCACTTCCCCGGACTTCTTCCTACCTTGGCTTGTGTCTAGGCCCTTTCCCCTAGCACCTTTCCAGGCTCTGTAGAATCCTTTCCATCTCTAGTAACAAGCAAACGCTTTCCTCATGGAGATCCAGCACCTGCCCTTTCAGCCAGGCTACTCCTTGGCTCCACCCCTGTGATCACTCCATGGCTCTCCTAGCACATTAGCAGAGTTCTCTCTCAGGAGACAATCCCAAGGCCAAGTAGCCTCTTTCCCTCGGCTTCTTTCCTCCTTCTGCCCTGAAACCCTTCCTGTATGTTAATTCGTCACCCAGTTCCTCCTCATGGGGTCTCATCCTTAACTGAGTCTGACACACCCTGGAGTTGCCACCAGGTGCCATAGCTGAGCTCTTCAGCTCCCCTTAACCCTTTCAGTGCCTATGTGGGTATGCACCCCATTATACCATCCCCAAACCCCGCCCCATCTCTCTACTTTGGAGATTTAACAGAGATGCCCAGAATTAGAGAGAAACTAGGTCCTGGGAGCTTCTGCACCCTGGCTTCTCACATACTGACGCACAGGGACTTATGCGTACTCCTCTAAGGGCGAACTGCTTGGAAATGGATTCCATCCCCTAATGCAGGGTGTTACAATCTCTCACAATAGGGACAGCAGAGGAAAGACATGGAGAACAAAACGTACTTGGCCACTTGGATAAGTGACCTCTTTCTACCCAGACCATCTCCCCCTGTACACACATGCGCGCACACACACACGCGCGCACACACACACACCCATTAGCACCCATTTGGGTTTCTTTAACGTCATGTAATCAAACAGGTAAAAAGATTGCACTTTCCAATATATATAATCCATGACGCCTGTACAAATAATTTATAATCTATCTACATCATATACAACTATACACAGTTAATACCTATATACATCACTACAAATTCAAAGCTACTGCACAAGTCTCTGGTTATGTCTAGAGTGCCAGGCAAGGTGAACTTATAGTTAAATCCCAAGACAGGAGGACATGTGAGGAGCTGTTTGTCAGCCTCTCAAATTACTGCCCTACATAGCAGCTCTTAGGAAGAGAAGTGCTGGCTTCATTCAGGCATTTCTTGACCTCCTTTGCCATCACTAGTCACAGGGTCTCCTTTGTATGTGTCTCCTGGGGCCAAATTCATCTTTTTTCCACATAAACTTTATGTTCTTGCTTGTCAATAATTTACAATAAACCATGAGTAAACTGAGGTTAAAGACAATGCTGTTTATGCTGAAGAAATGAAAGCCCTGTTGCTGAATGCTTCTGGCTTTGTTTATCTTGTATCCCCTCCCTACAGCTCAGGAGGCTGAGGTTAGCTGAACTTGGAATGAGGTGGCTAAATCTTCTAGCATAACAAAAATATTTCCTTCAGTGGCTCTGGTGAGATCCGAATACAAGGAAGTGCAGTGCAGTAGAGGTGAAAGAAAATTTCCTGGATTAAATTTTTGGATTATTTTTGTAACCCCAGTGATAATGGAACAACAATAGGGCTTGGCTTTTTTTTCCCCTGGAGGAAAAAGTCCAATATACAGTTTTCATAAGTAGAATAAAACACCTTGGGGAGTATAGCTTTTCGTGAAATCAGAGTACTTGAGTCACTTGGCAGTACAGTGAATACACACCCAAGCCATCAGTGTCTCATAATAAGTGAGGATGCCCCCATGGTGTGGGTGAGATTCTCATACACACGTTTACTTTTTTTTGTAATTAAATGATTCTGGGGGAGCTGCCAGGATCTCTTGTTGCTAGGGAGCCTCTCACCTGCCATCAGTTTTAAAAGTGATTTGCCAGCAGGCAGTTTATTTCAATAGAGCTTCCCAGGGAATTGTTTTTATGTTTATGTTTTATGCAATACGCTAAGCTGGGAGTTTGTAAAACTTTAGCTAGAAAGTAAAAGATAAAAACGCTTGCAGTGAGGGGAGAGAGTAAGTGGTTGTTTGATCTTAAAAATCGCAGAGCAGGCAGTGATGGGAGCTGCAGGAGGATTGAGACGATCTTTAAAGCTTACATGGGGGAAAATTTAACCCAAACTTCCCCCATGTCCACAGAGCCTAAATGTCCAAGAAATCCTAATGTTATCAAAATCTTTGGGCCTTAATCAAGGCAGTTCTGTGAAGGGTTATTTAGAGAGGCCTGATCTAAACATTGCAGCCCAACATTTCAAACTTGGATACCTAAAGTTTGGTTGGATACATTCTCATTCCACATGTAGGCACTAAATTAAGTAGCCCCTGATTGTCAGAGGAACAGTTCCCATTGGCCAGACAAAAGTCACATCCCAGCCTGGCCAGCTGTTCCATGATAGGAGTATGGAGTCCCCAGTGGGGGTAGGGGGATGTTGTTTTCCCTGCTATACTCCTGTAGGGATTCTGCTGGGGGGTGCAGCTTAAAATTCCACCAGCAGCTCTTGTGAGAGTCTTGCTGGCTTACCCCTCAGTTGGGATGCACTGACTCAGCACTCCCCTACGGTTATCTTCATCAGACAGCACCATCCCCTGTTCGGGCTGCTTTGGCTATGAGCAGAATCTCTTGGGGAGCACGTGCTGCACTTGAGACCTTATGGAACTGCAAATTAACCTGGCCCAGTACGCACTACATGACAACGCATTACCACCTGTAAATTGCCCTGGGCTCTCAGGCACTTCTCACCAAACAGAAAGCACATGAAGGCCAGGAAACTAGAGAAGCCACTGATGGATTCTTTGGGTAGCTGTTTCTGGTGACAAAGCAACACTGGCAATGAGGTGTGGGAGCAGAGAACAATTTGGGGTTTGTGTAACCCAGTGTTTAGGAGCAGACCCAGAGTCTCACGCAAGGAAGGTCTAATGATCACATCTATCGGGATGTAAGGGAAGCCATGTTAGCACTGTCCTGGACATTTTGGATTAGATCTGACAAGTTACTGAATCTACACTGGGTATCTGAAATGACTTCAGCTGGCAACGAGCAAGAATCAAGATAGGAACTTGTGCACCTGCTGCTGTGGGAGCTTTGTTTGATCCTAGCCAAAGTCACTAGCATGGAAGTCCCTGGCAGTTTTTCCCACAGATCTCAGTAGGAGCTCGACAGACCCTAGTGATGCACATGTTCTACCCAATTCCAATCAGCCCTTACAAGCTTTCTTCTTTGCTAAGTGAATGTTTGGAGCCAATTGCCTGTGTCCCCAAGGTGACTCAAATATATTGCTTTGGAACAGTGACCGTGGCTTCAGGTCTATCTGTGCAGCACCCAGCACAATGGGCCCTGATTAGGGGTTTCAGACACTATTGTAATATAAAATATTAAATAATAATAATTGCACCTTGTGCCCCACCTAAAGCAAGCAGAAGCCAAACTCTGCCAGCTTGTCTCCAATCCTTCTCCCGAAGAAACTCCTCCTCCCCTCTGACACACAAAGAGGAATAATGGTCTGACTCCTCTGTGCTCAGTTCCCCAGCCCAGCCTCACTCTCCAGCATTACAGGAATTCCCTGCTCTTCTACCTTCTCTCAGGCTCTGTTCCTTGGCTCCCACCTAAGCCACGGCATTATAACAGTTGGCCTGATTTTTACTTTCTTCTTTGAGCCCTAACTTCCCGTACAGTTGTAGCTTTACAACAGAAATTGTTGTGAAGTCACTGTAGGTGGCTTTTAGTGTGTTCTTCGGTCCTCGTTCTATTGTGACCCAACCAGGGATTCTTACAAATGCCTCTCATGTCAATTTTTTCTTATCTTCTTCACTGGATGATGCCTGCAAATGTGTTGATGGGCAACAGCAAAGATTTGGGCATGTATTTGGCCAGTCCCACATCCTCCGGCTCATGCAGGCTGAATTTCATTTTCCTTGTCTTGTGCAAGCAATAGCTGGGTTCCAGGCAAGGAGAAACTTCCACACTGAAAGAGAAGAAAGATACTTCTACTAAACATGCTGAATCATGGGCCAAATACTGATCTCAGTTACACCAGTGTATATCCAGAATAACTCTATTGGCTTTGGCTGTTGCTTTGGATTTACATCCATGTAACTAAGATTTATAATGTTTGCAATCTTGCACTGATTTTCTAGCAAAAAAGATTATCTAATTCATTGTTATTATTATTGTTATTACACAGTGCCTTAGGGTAGCCTTAGTTTGATTCAGGGGAATGCAAACTGTATGTACTACAGATAGGCCTGAATCAAAACTCCACCTTCAAACTCCCCAGATCTTGAAAGGCATTTGAAATCCAAACTCAGATCCAAATTTTGCATTTGACTCCAGTCACAATCCTTGAATCCAATTCCCTTGAACTTTGGGAGATTCAAATTCCAGATCCAAATGTTGAGGCTTGAGCCTGTCTAATATATAAACACTTCACTTCTCCATCACTGAAAGGCAGTCACTGCTTATGCAGGATGTGGCAGCATTTAATGGTGCATACAACACTGCCTAGTGGTTTTAGGACAGGAAACGAAGGAGAAAACTGCCTCAGTTTGAAACTGCTGGAGGAAATTTACTAATGCAGAATGTAATTACTCAGAGTGGACTTCTGCCATGACTCCAAAGCTAACACCCTGGTGTTTGCACAAAAAGTGCCACAGGACCTTTATGAAGACAAGAAGCAAGAACTTTGGTTTTACACTTCCTCCGAAGATGGCAGTCTCCCCAACACAAGCTTTTACCCAGAGGGGAGGAAAGCACCATCTCTGAACTGTGTTTCTCACAGCAACCAGTTTGCTCCCTCTCCAACTTCTTGAAGGCCTCATTTGTGGTCTCTGCAAACGTTTCACACACTGCACCATTATCTGTGAGCTTCACACAATGTTTCGCCTGGTGAGGTTTGTAAGAAACTGCTGTTGAGTCTTTTTTGCCTGCTGGGCCCCAAATCTTTGAGGTTACACTGTTGCCAGAGAGTAGTGGCTAGAGGTGAACTAGGCAGCTGTGTATGGCATCAGATTTCTGGGCACCTGCCTAAGGTGACCTATTTGGCCCAACCGCCCCTCCATTATGACGGAGGCGCGACTGGGCCAAATTTGAATGGAGTTGTGACTGAGAATACCAGGTCTCAATGCCACTCAATCAATCAGATTTGGCCCAGCCACCCCTCTGTCATGGAGGGGCAGCCAGCCAAATCTACTGCCCTAGGCTTACAGGGAGGAGAGGGCGGCACACTGAAGTTTTGCCTAGGGTGGCAGATTGTCTTTGGTGGCCTCTGGCTGTTGCCATGGGAAATCCCTTCCTCCAGGCTTGGAGGGAAGCACATCCCATCCACAGGGCTTTTTACAGATCACTAGCCTGTCTCTGACACCCAGCTGTTCCCCCTGATGGGCAACCCAGAATCACAAACAGCTTTCTTGGAAGGGAGTTCCCTCAAAATCCTCTTCAACGGCGGAAAAGAAACACAGATAGAAAGAAACAGAATAAGACTCGCTGTTGGCTATGTGTAATGAGGGAGAGAGAAAACAGGAGGAGAGGGCAAAAGAGGAGGGTAGCCAGAAACTAGGAAAATCAGAGATTTCAATAACCTTTGCCCTAAATAAGAAATAGAGCTTCACTTTCAGGCCTTACATCGTGAGCACCCAAACTGGCCTGTCTGCATGCCAACTGCCATCTCTATGCACTAATACTCATGCACAAATACCAGTTTGCACACCCGGCTATCAGAGCTGCATGTGCACACGCAGCATTTATGTGCACAGTTATGTGAGTATTTGTAATGCTCTGGTCTAGTGTATGATCACATCTCCTCCAAGTGGCTGATTTGTGACTGTACAGCCAACTTCTGTCACACAAAGGGCCAGTTTAAAAAAGGGACACATTTTCATACACAAAAAAGAATCTTCCTTTTCTTTGTCAAATAATTTTGACTGTTGACATTTTCCAACCAGCTCTACTCAAGTGGTAGCTTGCGTTTTTGGGCTTAGAGTCCTGGGTTCAAACCCCTGCAGATGACTTTGGTGGCTGCATATGAATTGGTTCATCATACGTTTTTGTTGGTGGTGCTACTTGGGGCAAAATTATGAAACTGTGGTTCTTAAAATACAAATCCAGCCTGCACAAATTCTTGAAAGAACCTCATTTTTTGCTGCTATATTATCAAAGTTGCTCACACAGACTACCCACTCCCACCTTCAGATTTCTACAGTGCCTTTTATCCTGAAGGATCTCCAATCACTCTATAAGCTGTAGAGAAGAATCATTTCCACCACCACAGAAATGCAGCCACTGCTGAGGTAGAACTCAAGAAACTCTTTAACAGTAAATAACATTCTACGACAGTTTCAAGCAAGAAATGAAGATTCCTGTATTCATATCCAGTGCATCATGTGCAAACACGCACTAGGATAATGCTTTCTATCCATGAATCTCAAAGAAGAGCTCTGTGGAGCTTGAAAGCTTGTCTCTTTCACCAACAGAAGTTGGTCCAATAAAAGATGTTAGCTCACCCGCTTTGTCTTTCACAAGCATTAATGAGTTAGACTTAAGAACCCCCCTATGGGAACTAGGAGAGTATAATCCGCACCTTACAAATGGGAAGGTGGGAATGCTGAGATATTGTGGAAGTCTGTGGCAGTGTTGGGAAATGAGCCAGATCTCCTAACCCCCAGCCATCTGCTCAAGCCACTCTCTTTTATTATTTAATATATATGATAAAATAGTTTGCATTGACTTAGTGTTTTCCAGGCAAAGATCTCAAAACACTTTACAAAGGAAGGTCAATATCACTGACTTCATTTTACTCTGGTGTTAGCAGGCACAGGGAGGCCATGTGATTCACCCAGGGCCTCTCACCAAGTTAGAAGCAGAGTTAAGACTAGAACCCGTATCTCCTGACTTCCAGGCCTGGGCACTAGCCAACATCACGTCCTCTGTAGTCTTAATAACCCTTGTGAAAAGACATGTTGTGTCTCCGGGGAAGTCAAACTTTAAATCGATAGCTTGATGCTTATTTAAAGCCTTGCAGCTAAGTCGCCTTACCCGACTACGTTCGTGTAGGTCCTTCTGAAGTTCTTGTCCAGGCACAGGTTGAAGGTCCTTTGTTCCATGCTCTGGATTTTGATATTACGTGTTCTGATCTTGTTTGTTGCTGACTGGAACAACAGGGAAGAAAAAGCCCTATTGAATTTTTCACTTGCCTTCTTAAGGCTGCACCAAGACAGATGGTGAATGTGTGTGTGTGCACACATCTATTTTTGAACCTTGGACCACAAGACACGACTGCTGGAATAGAGAGGGAACTGGCTCCTTCCTTTTATTTCCCCTGGCACAAATTGGCCAATATTTTCAAAAGCAGCCAGTGATTTGGGTGCCTACCTTGAGGCTCCTTAAAGGACACCCCATAGCCCCAACTGAAGTTTGTGAGAGATGCAGATGCTCAACAACTCTGAAATTCAGGCCCCTTTAAGGTGTCCCAAATTAGGTCTCCAAAATCACTGGCCAGAGTCCACAGTAACCGGGAAGGCCTGGTGCTCAAGCAGCCTTACAAGGGATCACTAGTGTTAGTGTCTTGGGGTGAGACCTCCCACCCCCAACTCTAAACCCTTTATGCCAGCGTGGGAAGGTTTCCCCGACACAGGCACTGCAAAACTGCTTTCTGAGGCTCCCTTTGCAAGCCCTGGTGTAGCCTGGGGTCATGCTGGGGGTGGGACAGGAAGGGTGAGTCGGGGCAGGGCTACAATGCTCAGTGCTGCAGAGATTCTAGGCAGCACTGTGACTTGGCGGAGATGGGGGAGGCTGCCACAACCTTGACAGGCCCCTAGGGCTGTTTAAGGTTCACTGAAGTCCCCAGAGCAGCCCAGGTTTAGGTGGGCAGAAAGGTGGCTTATAGCCCCCCTTCCCTTGGGCTGTGAGTCACTGAATCTCACCTGGGATGCCTGAAATATATGGAAATAGGTGATAAAGAACAGGCCCTTGGTCCATTTGGCCCTACAGGACCTGATTCTCAGGATATGTCTACACTGCAATTGGAGGTGTGATTGCCACTCATGTAGGCACACCCAGACTAGCTTTAAGCTAGCTAGTGAAGATCATGTGGCACTGGCTGTACGAGCCTGTGTTCCTAGCTCACAACAGGGTCTGTGCTGCTGCAGCTGCACTGCCAGATTAGAGCTAGCACCGGGGAGCCCACACAAGCTGCCCTCATACCTTCAGTTATACCAAGCCCTCTTTGCACCATTCCGGCGGGGCAAAGGGGCCTGTAAACAAGGATCAAACCCTATATCTAGTGGATGTTTGTCCTCTGGATCATAATATCTACTACACACCAAGACACGCTGCTCCAATGGCAGAGTCTTGCAGAGGAGAAATGCTAATACACCGTGTTCCATCTGGGCAGTACTGAGGGACAGTGACAGACCTGCTTGGGTTTCCAGCAAAAAGCTGAAATTTGACAGGGGAGAAAAACTGAAACCACTTTCTGAGCAGCTCTATGCAGTATCTCCTCCTCCTTTTGTAGAGCAACGAGGGATTTCCTTCTTCAGTCTTTGCAGTAGCAAGAAGTAAAATCTCTAATAAACATGCTTCTAATTACGTTTCTCCATCTACATCATTCATTCCAAAGGATCCTGAGCAATGGGCCAGATCCCGCAAACCCTGCTGAGCACACCATTTCCTACAGTGAGTAGCTTCCTGGCCAGTAGCAGGCTGTTCATGGTAGCAAGCAGTACCTCAGTAGCATCTGCGGGGTCAGGCACTCTAAGTGGACAGGTGGACCCATCACTGAGAGCACTGGGAGTCTAGGGTGCTGTCTTCCTTTTTTTAACACCCTTATTCTGCAATGTGGACAGGACCCTTACACCATGTCTGTGAAGCCAGGCTGGCTGGTCCTCCTTCCTCTGCAGCTGTCTGGGATTTCCTGGGAGACCTCTCATTCAAGCACTAGCTTGGCCCAACATTGCTCAGCTAGTGATTCTGAATCACCACCTCCAAGGGATGGGACACCAGGGGTCCTCCCACTTTTTACTGGCCATAAGGGCAAGCGATCGGTGGGAAGGGGCAGAGAGGAGTGAGTGGGAGGCAGGGTTACAGGGGGAAGGGGCAGTGTGAGGGGTGGGGCCATAGTTCAGGAGCCTGTGCCTCCCCCCCTCTTTTAGGATGCTTCCACCACTCCTGCCAGGGGCTCACAGCTACTTACAGAAAATGATCTTCCCGACAGGTTGGAGGTTTTGACGACTTCAGCAATATTTACATTCAAGCACGCCAGATCTGCAACAAAATCGGGGCATTAGACTGAGACTAGAGCACAGGTCAGCCCAGCCTGCTTTGTCTTGCCTGGGTGAGGTCTTCTGGAATTCTCCACTGCTAACTCTTCTTGGTGGGCTCCCCATTACCCCCAAAGGAACTATGTTAGAATGAGCTTCTCTCTGCTTGGAGTGCCTGGGTACAGCTCCTAGCATCAGCCCGAGGGGGCCCCGGAAAGCAACACAAGTTACTCCTGTCTTATTCCCTTGCACTACATAAGGCTGAGAGCACTGCCTGTGTAGTGACTCCATCCTCTGTCACCCCAAGGGGGTATCTCCATTGGGGTTCATAGGGCAGACACAAAGGAGGAGCTATGACAGCTGAAGGTCTATCCCCCAAAGACATCTCTTTCTCTCTTCCTCCCTTCCTCCTTGGTCACACAAATGCAGAAGAGGTGGGATATAATGGCACAAAGAAGCATAACTGAGTCCAATGATGCATCCTCAGTTACTGGGAGCTCCCTAAAAGTGAGGCATGAGACTCAACAGCCAGATACTTGACCATGAGCTGTAGTGATCATGTCTGCAGCACACGGATATGCATGCAGCAAGGACTCAGCTCCCGCAGCCCAGCCAAAGCATGCACTGAGCATTCTGAGATGGATTCTCTGGGGGTCAACCTCTTCTTTGGCTGTTCCAAGGTCCTGCTCAGGAGTCCTCAAAACCCTGAATTGCCTGAATAATTGGCAGCTCAGCAAACAGTGCCCCACCAGGAGAATCCTCACCTTCTGTTTCACTGGAGGGAATGGCTTTCATCACCAGGCCGGTAGATCGCAGCAAGACTTCTACCTCCTTCTTCCGATTACTCAGCAAAACCTGCACAAGAGACACATTTCACTCAGTTACATGTTAGGGATCAACATGTTAGGCCTGAATGAAACCAACTGGGTGCCTGATCCAGAGCACACTGGGACAGGCTAAATTTGTTTTTTCATTTGATTTCTCTCTCCCCTCCCCCTCCTCTCTGCTCCTACATTCACATTTTTCCTCTGTTTGTTTTTCACTTTGCTCCACTTTCTGCTCCACTTTTCACCCCACTGGATTTCCTCCCTCTGCAGCTTTTCTCACAGCCTCTCCTAAGCAAACCTGAGAGCATTCACGTTCCAGCTGAGCTTTCAAACCCGCAATATTTGGGTGGGTTCGAAACGAGGCAAGACACGGTCACTCAGCCCGTGGTTAAACCCCAAAAGACACCCTGCCAGCCCCTTTTAATGACAGAAAAAGCATAAGATTAGGAGTGGGGAAAACCCATCTAAATTGAGAGGAAAAAAGGTGGGAAAATTATAAATATAAAGGGCCATGTTAAAAAGAAACAGATTCTAAGCTGCTCAGGCAGAACAGGGAATCACCGAATCGTAGGACACAAAGGGACCTCGAAAGCTCTTCTAATCCAGCCCCCTGCACTCAAAGCAGGATTAACTATTATCTAGACCAGCCCTGACGGGTGTCTGTCTATCCTGCTTTTAAAAATCTCCGGTAACGGAGATTCCACAACCTCTCTGGGCAATTTATTCCAGAGCTTGCACATGTGTCTGCGTATTTAGCACCAGATTCTGTCTCTCTAATTCAGGCTCAAAAATGTCTTACTCAGTGAGTAGCATCACGGACTTCAGTGAGACTGGCCGCTGAGTAAAGCACTACGCAATCTAAATAAAGGTGGCAGAACTGGGCCCGTAGGCTTTGTCTAGACTAGGAAAAAGATGTGTGTTCTGAATAAAGTGTCAGCTAACATGATTTGAAACACTGCTTAGGGGCTAGTGTGGGGGGATGAACACCTTTACAAACACATTAGCTGGACACGGGCAACGCTCAGAGACTCAAAACAAAGGGAAACGATTACTACAATAGATAATAATAATGGAGATATCCCTATCTCCTGGAACTGGAAGGGACCCCAAAGGGTCATCGAGTCCAGCCCCCCGCCTTCACTACCAGGACCAAGTACTGATTTTGCCCCAGATCCCTGGGTGGCCCCCTCAAGGGCTGAACTCACAACCCTGGGTTTAGCAGGCCAAAGCTCAAACCACTGAGCTATCCCTCCAAGTGTTCATTGAAAAGTACCCCTCCTCTGTAGATGTGCAATAGGAGGGGAAAAAAGGGCCCATTAGACGTCATAATCCCATAGGCTAGACTTTACAGTTAACCAGTAAGGGGTCTTCTGTGTCCTAATCAATATTTCCAGGACAGGGGGGACTGGATGTCCCAGGAACAGCTGGCTCATTATTACAAAGGCTGATCCAGGAGCTGGCATCTCTTTTCAGGTAAGATGATGTCCAGGCACATTTAGCCCTCAAGCAATGCATGTGCTGAAAGGAGCATCTCACGGGCAACAACAAAGGCAGTTTTCCCTTGTTGCAGCGATCTGCCCCCGAGCCCCTGCACGCAGTGAGCTCCCAGATCCGCCAAAAGGAGTCCTGTGAGCAGTGAGGCCATGGGACAAAGAGTCGCATCTTACCTTGCTATACATTACTGCGAGATCTGCCCCAGGGACTTCCAGCGTTGTTTTCTTCTTCGTCTGCATATGGTCTGGAAGAGGGAAATCAATGGGAAGTGAGGGCCCAAATGGCAACATTGCTCATTCAGATGTGGCAAAGTACCTTCTTCTCCTCAGCAGGCTCAGGCCTTTTTAGCCTTGGAGAGACAGACTTGGGCAAAGCAAACCCTTCCAGGTAGCACAGGGTCTGGCTGATTCTTCCCTCAGTTAATCCCTTGTGCTTGTTTACTCCCCTTCTGGAGACGGAGTGCAGCCTTCCCTGCTGCAAAGGTTCAGAGCCTTGCGGCACCTAGCTTGCTGGCAGCTCCCCTGCTTCTCTCACCCTCCCTCCTGCTTCCATGCCAGGGAGGATTTAAAAAGGTCTCCAGCAGTTGGAGCCAGCTAAAGCTAATTAATTCCCTGATAACCCCTCTTCCAGCTGAACCTTATTTCCCTCTCATTATCTCTCCTCAGTGGATTGGGAGCAGACTTTTAATCCCCTGGGACTAATTACTACCCCTCCCTTTGTAGCCATTTGTCCTGGGTTTGCCACATATCTCCCCTGCCCCCGCTCAACACTATGGGGTTGGGCTACTTGGGTCGGAAAGCAGTGCACTCTTGACAGGCCATCCGCATTGCCATGTTGGGTTCCAGACCTATGTCGGACTTTGAAGTGCAAGGGCTGAAGCGACAGGAACCATCTTGTTACTCTCGCAATTTTGTCCTTGTTTTGGTGCATCCACTGCAAAGGGGCATGGTCCGTGACAAGGGTAAACCTCTGTCCAAGTAGATAGTAGCGGAGGCTTTCTATGGCCCATTTTACCGCCAGGCATTCCTTCTCCACTATGGCGTATTTCCGTTCCCTAGATAGGAGCTTCCTACTGAGGAAGAGGACAGGGTGTTCGTCATCTCCAACCATTTGTGAAAGCACTGCCCCAGCCCTACTTCGGAAGCGTCAGTTTGTAGGATAAACTCCTTCCCCCAGTCTGGGGCAACTAGTACGGGGTCTGTGCAGAGGGCCGTCCTCAGATCCGCAAAAGCACCTTCGGCTGCAGCAGACCGTTTTACTATGTCTGGGCCCCGAGCTTTTGTTAGGTCCGTTAATGGGCACGCTCTAGTGGTGAAGTGGGGAATGAACCGTCTATAGTATCCCACTAGTCCCAGGAATGCTCTGACCTGTTTTTTCCAGAATGGTCGGGGCCACTTCTGTATAGCTTCTAACTTGTTGAGCTGGGGCTTCACCACACCCCTCCCCACTATATACCCAAGGTACTTGGCCTCAGCTAACCCAGTCGAACATTTGGAGGGATATGCAGTCAGTCCTGCCTTCCTCAGGATGTCCAGGACTGCTTCCACCTTCTCCATGTGCGTCTTCCAGTTGGGGCTATATATGATGATGTCGTCGAGATAGGCTGCTGCGTACTTTCCATGGGGCCGCAACAGTTTGTCCATTAGCCGTTGGAAAGTAGCGGGGGCCCCATGCAACCCAAAGGGGAGAACAGTGTATTAATATAGCCCTTCTGGAGTTGCAAAGGCTGTCTTCTCCTTGTCGGCCTTGGCCAGGGGGATCTGCCAATAGCCCTTGGTAAGGTCAAGGGTAGACATAAACCGTGCCTTTCCCAATCTGTCAATCAGCTCATCTATCCTGGGTATAGGGTACGCGTCAAACTGGGACACCTCATTCAGCTTGTGGAAGTCGTTGCAGAACCTCATGCTGCCATCAGGCTTAGGCACTAAAACCACGGGACTGAACTATTGACTATGAGATTCTCAAATGACTCCTAAGGCCAGAATTTTCCTGACCTCTTTCCTAATCTCTTCTCTCTTGGCCTCCGGGATCCGGTATGGCTAGACGTTCACCTTCAGTCCAGGCTCTGTGAGGATGTGATGGTGAACCTCAGTAGTCCTGCCTGGCTTTTCCGAGAACACATCCTGGTTGCGTTTGATCAGGCTGATCACTTCTGATCGTTGTTCCGGAGTCAACTCCGGGGATATTCCCACCAGGTTGGGCTGGTTGCCTTTAGGGGATGGTGCCCCCAGCGCCACCACTGGAGCTTCTCTATCCTGCCAAGGTTTCAGCAGATTCATATGGTAGATCTGCTCCAGCTTCCGGCGACCCGGCTGTCGGACCTTATAGTCTTCTCCTATAGCTTCTATTTCTTCATACGGCCTCTGCCACCTGGCCAGGAGCTTGCTCTCCGCTGTGGGTACGAGCACCATCACCCAGTCCCCCACTTGGAACTTCCGGGTCGTTGCTTGGCGATTGTAATATGCCCGTTGTGCCCCTTGGGCTTTCTCCATGTGTTCGCGCACAAGGGGGGCAACTCGGGCTATTCTGTCTTTCATCTGTAGCACATGTTCAACAACGTTTTTCCCCAGGTTCAGCTGTTCTTCCCAGTCTTCTTTAGCCAGGTCCAGTATGCCCCTGGGGTGGCAACCATATAACAGCTCGAAGGGAGAGAATCCAGTTGAAGCCTGAGGAACCTCCCATACGGCAAACAGCACGTAAGGTAGCAGAGCATCCCAGTCTTTCCCGTCCCGACTCATCACTTTCCGTAACATGTTTTTCAATGTCCTATTAAAATGTTCAACAAGGCCATCGGTCTGGGGATGGTAGACCGATGTTCTAAGGGTCCGTATGTGGAGCATTGCACATAGGTCCTTCATCAGCTTAGACACAAAGGGGGTTCCTTGGTCCATCAGGATTTCCTTCGGTATTTCTACTCTGGAAAAAAACTGGACTAATTCTTTGGCTATGGTCTTGGACAGGGTATTCTGTAGGGGTACGGCCTCGGGGTATCGGGTGGCATAATCTAGGACTACCAGAATGTACTGATGGCCCCAGGCTGACTTCTCCAATGGCCCTACTATGTCCATAGCTATTCGCTCAAATGGGATCTCGATAATTGGCAGAGGTACCAGTGGAGCCCTTAAGTGTGGTTGGGGCCCATGTATCTGGCATTCCGGACAGGATGTATAATATCACCGGACCACTGCATAAATGCCAGGCCAAAAAAACCTCTGTAAAATCCGATCAAGGGTCTTATCTACCCCTAGATGGCCCCCGAACAGATGGCTGTGGGCCAGATCCATTATGGCCCTCTGATGCTTCCGGGGGACCAAGAGTTGTTCTACGACTTGCTCTTGCACCCTCACTACTCTGTATAGCAGATCATTCTTAATCATATAATACGGCCCTGGGCCCTTAACTCTCCCCTCCACGGGGACCCCATTTACCTCGACTACTTCTTTACGAATATTGTGGTATATGGGATCATTGGCCTGATCCTGACCAAAACTCCCGAGTGCAGTCCCCATTTGTCCAAATTCTGGGGGGGTCTATCTCTGTCTCCCCCTCAGGGAAAGCCCCTGGGGAACCAGGTCTAACAATAGGGTTGTTAATGACCAACTCCATCCCACTGTCGGTTAAGCCCCTTCTTTCCCCTACAAGTGTAGACTTTTGGTACTGGGTCAGGATCCTTGTCCTCCTCCTTTTATCTGCCCTCCATTCTCTCCGGGTCTTCCTGGACTTCCCCGGTGGGGAGAACAAATTCTGGCTAAACTCATGGAAGGCTGGGGGAGGGTTACCTATCTGGGCTACACCCTGGGTCCCCGGGTCATCATTTTCTTCTACCTCTTCCCCGGGGAGTAGGCTATCAAATCCCGGGAAGTCTCGTCCGATAAGGACAGGGTAGGGGAGTTTCGGAACTACTCCCACCGTCAACTTAGTGGGGTTTCCGAGAACTTCTATTTTTACGGGGATGGTTGGATAATAGTTGACATCCCCATGCACACAGGATATTCCCGAGGGTTTGGCCCAGGATAGTCGGTCCTGCATGACCAGCTTCCCTGAGACTAATGTGATTGCACTTCCCGAGTTATTAATGCTGTGGTCTTTATACCATTCATCTTAACAGGCCTAGTGTATCTATGAGGGACGATCGCAACCTCGACTAGACTTACTAGATCACGTGGTCCCCCCATATCTCCCAGTTCACATTGCATAGGCTCTCCTAGATTTGGGCATTGGGCAACAATATGTCTCAATTTGCTACAGGCATAACAATGGTACCCCGCTTGGGGCAGCCCCCTATTTTTCGGGCTGCTGGGCTTTATTCCCCGAGTATTCCTCCCCCAGTCCTCAAGTCTCTCCAGGACCACCGGCTGCTTTTCCACCTCCTTCCTCCCCTCTATTGTCTGGCCTGGCGCTAGGGCAAACTGGGGTCTTGGCGCAGAGACTGGTCTCCGATTCTGGCGCCTTCCTTCCCCAGTGGTCCGAGAAAGTTCTTGGGCTGCTAAGTGTCTCTCTATGAGGGCAACTAATTCATCATAAGAGGAAGGATCATTCTGGCGGACCCACCCTCGTATGTCCAGCGGCAACCCCCTCATGTACCTGTCCAACACCAGGATTTCCTCTACCTTCTCTGGCGCATGGGTCTCAGGGCGGAGCCACTTCCGGGCGAGATGGATCAGGTCAAATAGCTGGGACTTCGGTGCTTTGTCATCCCGGTACTTCCACTTGTGGAAGCGCTGGGCCCGAATGGCTGGCGTCACACCTGACCTTGCCAGGATTTCCGCCTTCAGCTGGGGGTAATCCATAGCTGCTTCTGTGGTCATGTCGAAGTAGGCCTTCTGGGCCTCCCCACACAGGAATGGAGCCAGGATGCCTGGCCACTGGTCTTGGAGCCAGGTCTCCTGTAGTGCCGTCCTCTCGAATGCAAGTAGATATGCCTCTACATCGTCATCCGTTGTCATCTTCTGTAAATAGCTGCTTGCTCGTAGGGGCTGGGTCTCCTGGGACCCGCAAGTCAGCATGGACAGGGCTTTCAACTGGTTCACCACTTCATTTAGGGCGGCTCGATCTTGGGCCGTCTGGTTCATCAGCAATTGGTTTGCCTCTTGTTGGACACGTACTGACACTTGCTGGGCTGCCATCTGTACCCTGATAGCCTCTTGTTGAGCCACAGTGGCCTGTATCAACATCTTCAGTACATCCTCAATTTTTTTTTGTTTTGGAGTTTTGTTTTGTTTTTTGCGATTTACCTTGCCCTGAGATGGCTTGCCACACAGCCTCACTCACTATGACATCCCACTCCTGACACCATGTGTGGCAAAGTACCTCCTTCTCCTCGGCAGGCTCAGGCCTTTTTAGCCTTGGAGAGACAGACTTGGGCAAAGCAAACTCTTCCAGGTAGCACAGGGTCTGGCTAATCCTTCCCTCAGTCAATCCCTTGTGCTTGTTTTCTCCCCTTCTGGGGACACAGCGCAGCCTTCCTTGCTGCAAAGGTTCAGAGCCTTGCGGCACCTAGCTTGCTGGCAGCTCCCCTGCTTCTCTCACCCTCCCCCCTGCTTCCATGCCAGGGAGGATTTAAAAAGGTCTCCAGCAGTTGGAGCCAGCTGAAGCTAATTAATTCCCTGGTAACCCCTCTTCCAGCTGAACCTTATTTCCTCCTCGTTATCTCTCCTCAATGGATTGGGAGCAGCCTTTTAACCCCTTGGGACTAATTACTACCCCTCCCTTTGTAGCCATTTGTCCTGGGTTTGCCACACAGGGTATACATCCAGCTGCAATGCAAAGGCACACATTGACTCCAATGGGAGCAGAACTGGGCTATATTGCTGTAGGTTAGTTCTAACAGCAGAATTAGGAGCTAGGAGGTTTCCTTTCCTGTTCTTTTACCAAGTGTCCCCAACCTACCAACAATACTTGGAGGCAGAACGTCTTGCAAATGTTTTTTTCAATTTCCCCCTCTCCCTACCCCCGCCCCCACACACTCTTGGGGCCTTGTGGCTTCAGTTACTGTGTGTGGAAGGACACAGAGGTGATGGAAGTGAGTGTGATTAAATAAGGAGAAAGCTTACTAAAGAGAGAGGGAATCAGGGATGAAGGGGAATTCCTGGTGGCAGAGGAGATGCTGAAACATGCTACACACCTTTGGGAGCTTTGCAATCTTGCACCTTGACACTCAGCTCGGTGAGGAACACGTCCTCTGCTGGCTCCTGAGCCTCGCTGCTGAAGAAAATCTGAAAATGGAAAAGACCTTCTCTGGGAGCAGCTTCTGATTGGTCCCCACAGAGCGACCCTCTGTGACATCACAGTCATCTCTGCAGCAACCAGTTGTGATATCACAAAGAGGCTGTGACTTCATATGTGAAACAAGCAACCAAAGGCAAGGTACACACCAGGAAAAACAAAGTGATTTCATGCACATCTCCTTCGTTACAGGGGAAAACTAAGCTCTGGGAGAAAGGACAGCCCTGCACAGTCTGAGAAAACCTCCCTAGAGTTGTTTGATTCCATATTTCCTCACAGAACCTAAACAAAGTATCAGGGAGCTCAAGAACTTCCAGAAAGAGAACACGGAAGTGGCCAGTAATGTAAACAAGGGAGATTTCCCCTGGGGCACTGTACACCTCACCACCAAGTGTCATCTTGACTGAAGTGTGGGCCCCCACACAAGACCCCCAGTCCCTGTACCAGTATGCTGATTAGCTCTGAGGTATGTAAATTCCTGTTTGTGACACCTGAGTGCTGATAGAAATGCCCAGAGAGTCATCTGGCCATGAGTCTGCAACATAGAGGAGAAAAACTGGGGAATAAAAATAATTTTAAAATAACAAGATCACCAGCTGTATGACATGAGGATCAAGTGAGGTGGGGGCAGGAACAATGCCAGAGTGATAGGAAGGAGATAAAGTTCTGTGAGGCACTGACAAGATGAGTTACTGGCCCCCTCTGGGGCTGATCCACAGAAGATAGCGAGACACCTGGTTCTGTTCCCAGCTGATGGATCTAGTCCTTGAGGTAAAGTGGTAAAGGCAGCTCAAGTGTTTGGAGCCAGAAGCCCTGAATTCAGTTCCTGCTAATGATCTAACCAGGTGGTCTCATTAAAGTCCTTTGCTAATTGTTTTGGTCTCATGTCAGGTCTGACATTAATTCTGTTTCAGAGAAGATGACAGGAAAAAATGAAACGTTTCAGGAAATCCAAAGACCTTGCAGCAATCAGGTAGAGTCTGGCAAAGCCTCTCATGAGTCACCTGATTCCATATTTCATCACTGAATCTAAACTAAGGGAAGTCGTGCCCCTCGCGAGCAAACTTGGGTCCAGTTAAACAGGAACCTGGGACCCATTTGTGGTTCAGTGCCAAAAATCACATGAAATTAGTTCTTCTGCGTGGCCCTGAGGTGACCCAGATGGAGTCCAATGCTCCAACTCAGCTTCCTTATGAGATTTGGAGGATCACTAGAACCAGGAGCTCAGAGGGAACACTGGGGACTGGAGAGCTTGGCCAGCAAGCCCTCCTCCACACTGGGGATGTGAACTAGGCTGTGGTTTGGGGCTGCTGCTGGTGTGTTACGTAAAAGGGTGACAGACAAGGCACTGACCTTAATGGCGTAGATCTGGAAATAGACTGGCTGGATGCCCAGGCGCACGTAGTAAGCGATCACATCAATAATGAATGGGTCGGACATGGGGTGCATGCTCAGGGAGGAGGGCTGTGTGGAAAGCACAGTTTGCATCACCTGCAGTCACTTCTCTGAAATCATCACTCAGATCCTTACTCCCTCTTGGTAAGTTACCACAATCAGGCACCTCCCCCCCTCACCCGTCCCTGCCACACACACACACAGAGCGCTCCATTTCTGCATGAAGATCAGTCAGAGCAAGACCACGGGGGAGGAGAGTCTTCTCCCTTCGACATCCCACCCAACTGCCCCGATCTGACAATGTTTTGAAAAAGCCAGGCAATGAGAGCTGCAAGTCCCTTACACAGGCAGGCTTTTCAGCAAATGCCTCATTTCATTATTTTGCTTCCCCCTCCCCAGTTACTAAGTTTGACCAAAGAAAATCTGCTGCAGTGAAGTGCCCCAGCATGGATACTACTCTTCATCCTTCCATCCTATCTGCTTCAGACCACAGAGTCTACCCACTGGGTGGAGGCAATGTGAGCCCATTTCCACCCCCTCCCCACCACCATGCAGCCATCCCGCACGACTCCTCTTGGAATATTCTTAGAGGAATAAAAATGATCAAAAACCTGAACAAATCATTAAATATTGGGAAATCACAGCCCTGCAGACCCACACAAGCACAACCGTGCATCCCAAAATGTGTGGCACTCCTGCTCCGTATTTTCCACATGACTGGGAAAGTACAGAACTCAGCGAGAAACACAAGGTGGGGGCTTTTAGCCTCTGAGAAGTTCACTCAGAGGCCCCACTGTGGTTTCTGAGCCACTCGGCCCAAGCAGTGCACAAAAGGAAGGGTTCCCCCTCGTACCATGGTGGCCAGCTTGGGGATCATGTGACACAGTGTGTTGATGTTGCTCTCATACCAAGGGTCAGCTTTGCCCAGATACACAGCCAACTCGCAGAGCTCCATCTGGCCAGGTGTAGTATCATCCTGGAGGGGGAGAAACACACAGCACAGGACAGTCAGCTCCTTGCACCTGCTTGTTATGCACAGAATAACATCCCTCAAGGAAAGGGTTAAAGACACCAGAAGCTAAGCAAACAACTGCTTTTACTGGGATGCAATCTTGCTATTAACCAAACCGTCTCCCTCTGTGTGTATGTCTACTCTGCAATCTGAGGTGTGACTGCAGCTATCGCAGTGTAGATGCAGTGGCTTCAGCAATGCTAGTACATACCCGATGTCCTCCGCATGTTTGCAGAGCCCGCATGGAAACCCATGCCACTGCATCTAAACTGCTATTTTTTGCTGTACCAGAGCAGTTAATGCAGGTGCAGGTACATGTGCTTCACACCTGGTGGAGGATATGTCTACACACTGCAATTGGAAAGTGTGCTTGCTGCACGTGTAGACATTCCCAAGCAAGCTCTGATCTGGCTGGGTCAAAGCTAGCTCAAGTCTATAGATCAAAGCTAGATCAGGAAACAATAGCAGTGAAGCCGTGCCAACACAGACAGCTTATTGAGCTAACCCTGCCCACACAGCACCCTGAGTACATAACCGAGTGGCTGCTGCCCGTACTGCCGCAGCTTTGCTGTTACTGTTACCCAAGCTAGCTTTGAACTAGCTAGATCAAAGCCCGCTCCAGGTACATCTACACATGCTGCAGTCACACCTTTCAAACACAGTGTAGACAGACCCTCAGTAACCTCCCGATCGTACCCCCTCTCCACTGTGCAGTCTCACTGGTCGGTTTATGACCCTCATGGAGTCGTGTCAAATTTTGATGGTCAGCTTTTGGGGGCAGGGGCTGCGTCTTTGCTTGCTTGTGTGGAGCAGCTCAAATATTTTCTGCAGCTCCAGGTGCTCCAGAATAAAGACAGTTCACTAATAATACGTGCACATGCTGTCAGGATATCCTGCCATTTCTAGGGCAAATTTAGACTGCCAAAAGCTGTAAATGTTTATTGGTTTCCAACGGGGACCATGATAGCATCGCAGCCTTGTGCTGATCCAAACAGTATCCTCCCTGTTTCCGGCTGTCCCAACTTCTAACCTCATTTAGACCTGATCCTGCCATGAGCTCCGTGCCAAAAGACTCTCGAGTCCCCATGAGACCACACTGATGTCAATGGCCTCTGTGGGGACACAGGGGTCCGATGCATGGAGCCTGTTGCAGGATCCGGCCTTCAGTAAATAATGCTGTTCACTTATAGCAATTTTCATCCAAAGAACTCAAAGCACTTCACAAGCATGGAGATCATTAGACTGACAGGTCTTTGGATAGAGACCACCTTTATGTTCTGTATTTGTGCAGCAGCTAGTGCAATGAGGTCCTGCTCCATGACTGGTGCTACAAATAATAATAGTATCACCGTTTTACAGATGGGGAAACTGAGGCACAGTGAAGGGAAGTGATTTGCCCATGGCCAGACAACATGTCAGTGGCAAAGCAAGAAACAGGTCCCATGTCTTTGATGCCACATATCCCCCCAGTACAGGCACAGACTCTCAGAAGGAAAATAGACTAATTTTCACTGCTGTAGCATTTGATTGGAAGCAGGGATCAGCCAAAACAAAAAACTGTGTTTCTCTGCAAAGACCCTATGCATGATCCTAAGCTCCTTCTACAGTCCCAGAGTAGCTGGATGCATCCGTTAAAATGCCAGCAACAAAATAGGTCATGTTGAGATTTTAAATATCATCACTAGGTTTCAGAGTCAACACCCCATTTGGACAAACTAAACCATTCATACCTTGCTCAGAGCTATGATTTCAGGCTGTCTGCAGACTCAGCCAGACAGCCCTGAATTGGGTCCCATTTGGCAGGTTTTTTCAGAGCCATAAGGGCTAAACACAAAATCTTAAATCCTATAGAAACCTGGTGGGACCCCAGAGAAATATTCCAACCAGCTCAATCCAAGCCCTGGCAGCCCCTCTGCAAGACTGTGAGCAGAAAGAAGGTATGGTCCCTGCTACGTGATTGCTCACCTGAGTGGGCGAGGTGTCTGTCTGCCCCTCCATAACAGGGACATAATAGAACTGCAGGTTCAGCCTTGGCGTCAGAAAAACACGTCTGGTTTCTCGTTTCCTTGAAGTACAAAAAATACATTCGTTTTTAAAGTTACAATGTTTGCTAAAGCCAACCACAGCTGACTACTTCAGGGGAATGGGAGCCCACAGCTGCATCCTGGTAGGGCCCCAAAGTTCAACAGCATTGCTCCCTCAGCATGGGGACACTTTCCACCTCTAATCTCCTCAGGGCTCTGTGCTCTCCACATTCCTTTCCTATCGCGTCTGGGCTACATTACTATAGCATCTGAGCAGGTCACAATCTCTATTTACCCTTTCAGCAGCCCTATGAGGCAGAGCAGTGCAGTCATCAACATACCGACCTGGAAGTGGGGTATCTTAGGTCCCTTAGGATGTCCCGGGGGGGTGGGGGGAGAATGGGAACAGGGTCATGAGTCCCGGGCAAGTGCCCTAACCATGGTACTATCCTTCCTCCCTCTCCTCCCACCAGCTCTGCTCTTTAGGCTCACCGACGGCTGGCATGTCGGGCCTTACCACATGTTAATACAGATCCACGCTCACCGTGCGGCGCTGTGGCCTTCTCTAGTGTGTGGGCATGGGGGGAGGTGGGGGGGTGTCACAGAGAGGTCTGTGGGCTGGAAAATGTTTGGTTTGTCCCAGGTGGAAAATTTCAACTTTTCATCAAAAAAATAAAAACGTCAGGAGTGAAAACTTTTCAGTTGTTGCTGCCTCAAAAATCTAATTTTCCATCGAAAAAGAAGTTCTCACATGGAAATGTTTGACCAGCCCCATTTACATTTTTTGCTGCAGCCTTTGAACTAACAGCACTAGGCCTGTCACCTCAGGTAGCTGCGGAGCCTGCTTTGAATGCCAATGGGTCAGTCCTGGCTCCTGTTAATGCCAGAATCCCACCACATCCCTTCCTGCTGCTCCCAGATCATCCTTCCCCTTTGAGGCTGTGGCCCACCACAGACATGGTGCCTCTGAGGCCTGAGCCTCTGGTGTTACCTAACAGGAGAGGCGAGTCCCATGAAGCTCTCATACTAGCCCACCCCCTACCCCTTCCATTCTGGGCTCCCTCTTTCCCTTCCTCTGTTAACAAGTGGTGGCGTGAGGTGGGAGCAGCCTGTACCTATCCCGCCCCTGTTGCAAAACCTGTACTGGACAATCCTCCTCAGTATTAGCCATCACTGCACCCTGCATAGAAACACCTCCCCTCCTAGGAGGCTGTAGCCTTACCTCAGTGAGTAATAGGCTTGGGCCAGTCGCCCCAAGACCCTGTCATCCCCCAGAACCACAATCCGGGCAGTGTACAGTCTGTGGAGGTGAGGCATGGGCACCATGCTGTCGTCAGATTTCCTGTGCAGCTTCCCAGATTGCTTTGCCCCTGGGCCATTGCAGCTGTTCTGCAGCAAGGCCATGCTTTCCAAAAGGCATGCCTTTTTCTTAATGCCGCCCTTCCTCTGGAGCCTGGCATGCTCCACGTCAGTGCTGCTGGGCGGCAGCAGCTCCTCGCCTACCACAGGAAGGTCCCGTTCAATTCCGCTGTCGGTGGAGAGCACGGAGAAGCGGGTCTGTTCGCAGCAGTCACAGTCAGACACAATGTCCTGGATCTCAAAGTTGTCCAGTTCCTGGCTCAGGCAGTCCTGCTCGCAAGTCCGCGACAATGGGCGGATGAACAGCACCAGCTCTTTCCCTGCGGGGGGGAGGAAAGCCCTTAGGTGATGAAGGCCAGGTGCACAGGTGGAAGTCATCCCCGGGCCAAGGCCAGTGGGATCCATGGGTGCTCAGGCCATTGGTGGATTTAGATGCCTAACTTTAGGCTCTGCATCCTCGATCCAAAGCCCAGTAATGTCTGTGGAGTATTTCCATTTGCCCCAGTGGGCTTTGGGCCAGGCCAAACGATCTGAACATTGGCCCCTCTGTCTGCTGAAATACCACTAGAACAAACGCTAACCCCATTGCCTCCCTGCTTTTCACACCTGGAGCACGTGCTTTCATTAGTCATGGAAGAGAGGCCAAAAGAAACGGGGGGAGCCCATACAGCACAGGCGGGCACTGGGCAAGTGGGGTTCACACCAGCTACCTCTATACAGGCATGACAATGCACCTCAGTCCTGATCCATAGCTGCCCCTGCTATTCCAGCCCTGGGCCCTGAGACACCTCTCCCAATAGAGCTAAGTCTGGCCCTGTGGATCCTCACTGCTATCCCACTTGTGGGCCTTTCCCAAACAGAATTGGCCAGTCAAATCAACGATCCAATAGCCTCTCACCAAATCCTCAAGAAGGAAAGAGAGCAAGGCCACCCCAAACCCAGCACAGGACTCTGCCTCTGCCTCATATGCAAACCAGCACACCCAGTGTGTCAGTGATGCTCCATCAGTGTCAATATTTCAGTCCCTTTCCCCAGCGATACGTTTACTGTTCATACACACACTTCAGCATCAATCAAAGCAGGTAAACCTGGCTCATCCTACTACCTACCCAGCCTGTACCTCCAGCCAGGTCTTCCACCTAGACCCTGCTTCTGCATCCTCCCTGACCCAGGCTCTTCTGCAGGAGCCTCTCTACTCCCGGCAGCCCTCACCTTAAGTGAGCTGCTTACTGGCCTCCTCTGCTCAGCCCACACACACACACACACACCCCATGACAGGAAAGCTTAGTGCATTAACCCAACAAACTGTGCTGCCAATCCCCTGCTCTGGAACCGGGAGAAATAAAACTTGCCTCCCAACCATCTGAGCCAATTTACAACCCGTTATTTGGCAAATGCTTCTCAGACTATTAGACATCATCAGGGTTTCATTTCAGTCACTTAAGGGCACTTACAAAGCTGGTCTTCATCAGTCCACAAGTGGAAGCTGATATTCGGGTTGGGCAGTGGGGTGCCGTGGAGCCCTCCTGGTGAACTGCCTCCTGCAGGAAGGGGAAGCACTCGGTTAACAAGGGTCCTTATCTGCATCTAGCACAGCCCAGCCAGCAATTTGGTAGATGAAAAGAAACTGCCCATTAAACATGAGGGAGCAGCCAATTTTCCCACACACCTGCACTGGAAAAACCCTCCAACAATTTGCTCAAGGTTGAGTTCTTCTAAGCCCCAATCAGTCCAGGGGCCCAACTCATAACTGGGAAGAACTGCTAAACCCTCTCACCAGTTCCATAAAACTTTAGACCAGGCTCAAAACAGCAGAGCGTCTCATAGCATCAGGGGCTTAAATAAGACTTTCTTTTAAAAAATATTACTCAGCGATGCATTGGAAATGCAGCACTGTGGGTGCACAACGATTAATCAACTGTCATTCAAATATATGCCCATGCAGTTCACCAGAGCCCCATGTACATCTTGGAATGCTTCATGTATGGCCTAATGGTATTAATGTGCCTTCTACCAGTATATTTTATTCCCTGTCCCATACAGGGGTAAGCTATATTAGTGCAAATGCCTTTATACCCGTAGAACTGCATCCACACTAGAAGGGCTGTAGGCTTTAACTGTACCAACATAGTTACAGCAGTGCCACTTGAGTGTGTATGCAAGGCCTTAGCATCCCAGTCACTCTGGAAATGGTGAACTTGCACTGCTAGGATTCAGGAAAGTTTAGTCCACCACAGACACTGTTCAGATTGCCATGAACTCGGTAGCCACAGCTGTTCCTGGGACTTGTGCCCTCAATGGACTTCCCAGCCCCTTGATTCCTATGCGTTTGGAGTAGACAGCATATTTACCTCCTGCTGAGGAGTTCAGCACCATGCTGTAGATTTTCTGCAGCCTCTCAGCGTGCCGGCCGCGGTCTGCATTCGTCTCACTTCCTGTACACTCAACGGCTGCCGCCACTTCCCGGAAACAGTGCTCTAGCTCAGCTGTGGGCTTATTCTGTCACAGAGAGATGCTATTAATAACCCGAGGGTGTGAACATGAGGCATATGGAAGGGGGAGACTAAAAAAACATCCACTTTGTTTTGCTAGACTGAAGCCCAACCCCATCATTGCACAGCCGCTGAAATAAAAGAGACCATTAAATAGCATTAAACTCTCAGGGTGCATCCACACCGCAAAAACAGACCTATGGCAGCAAATCTTAGAACCCGACTCAGCTGACTTGGGCTCACACCATGCGGCTAAAAATAGTAGTGTAGACAGGACTCTCTCCCCTTGCAGTGACCCAAGGCTGAGGCAGCTGCTGAAATTCATGCTGGAGGCCTTATTGAGGGCAAGATACTCAGCAGCAGAGCAAACGGGCTCTTGGGACACGAAGGGAAGAGGGTTCTGTAGGGGACGATGGTGCCCCAAAGCAAGAGACTTTCTCCAGGTTTATGTTAGATGGAGAGCTCCAAATAAACAGCGCTTGCCGGGCTCCACTAATGTGCCTGAACTGGTCACGCCTATCATGCTTGGTCTTCAGAGCTCCCTTAAAAAGGCTACTCTGGAGAGCGGGACCTTTTCCTGACGAGACATATTTTTCACCAAAAAAAATGGCGTTTCATCTCAAACAAAAAGTTGCAGGGAAAATTGTTGATTTCAACTCAATTGTCTGGTTTTTCAAGGCAAACCTGGAAATGGAAAATCAAACATTTTTAATGAAAAGTGAACGTTTTTTTAACCAAAACAGTTTTCAAAAACTGAAAAAAATTCAATTTGGGGTTTCAGTTTTTGTCAAATGTGGGAAATTTCAATGAAAATGAAAAAAAGACCCCCTAAAATTTATTTTTTTGCAAGTGTCCTGCAAAAATAATTAGTTTGTGTTTTGACCAACTCTATTGTCCGACTTTCAAATGCACAATGGAAGTGCTCACAGCTACCAAAGTACACTAAGCTGCGCACACACATATATCCATATGAAATCACGCATCGTCACTGGAACTACTTGAGCGGCAAGGTGCTGTTCAATGTGTGTAAAAGTAGCAAAATCTGCTTTCTATGTCAGTGTAAGCTAGTGGGGGCTGCATGCTTCTGAGAATCTATTCACTTCATTGAGTTGCCTAAATGAGAACAGAGCTCTTTTGAGAATCTGGCCCCACATAAACATGGGTCAAGTTCATGGTGATATTAAGCTGCAGCTAAGCCATTACCTGAAGAATCCTCTGGAAACTTTCAACATCGCAGTCCTCACCCAGAGCTGCCTGCACAGCACGTGTTATCACATAGCACATGCATGATCTGGGATTCTGATACATCTGAGCAGCTTTGGCTTCAGTGACTAGTGAATTGCATACAGCCTTGGAGAGCACATCTGCATCTGCAAATATGAAAACTCTGTGGAAATGAAGGGTTGAAAAAATAGATGCATAAAATAAATGAATATGGTTATCAAAGCAGAGTATGCAAAAAGGCAGGAGTCAATGAAGACTGGGAGGGCAGGTAAGGCATGCCATTATACATCTAAAAAGCAAGGTGGTGGCTGCCATGTTAATGCTTCAGGGCTTACGCTGTCAACCAGCCAGTGTCAGGAAGAAATTCATCCCGTGGTGTAACACTGCACAAAGAAAGGATTAAAACCTGCTGAAGAAGCCAGCATTGTTCTCCATCTGGAGCAGGGTACTAGACTAGGTGAGTCATTGGCTTTTTCTGGTATGGCTGGGTCTATTCCCATGTTGGGTCTAATCCTGCAGGCAGAGGTTCAGAGAAGAAGAAAATTGTCTGCCACTGGGCCAGGTTCAACTCTGGTATACATGGATACAACTCAGGTGAAATCAGTGGAGATGCACCCTCTTACCAAAGAGTTGAATTTGGCTCATAGTAATTATTTGCACTCTCAGACTGGAATGAATATTTTGGGTCAGCATCATTCTGCTTAATTAAACAGAGCTGCTGCAGATACTTCCTGTGCTTCTATACCTGTCCAGGGGAAGCTCCCTGCTCCTGGAAAGTCAGCTGGAATACTCAGTAAAACACCAGCTTCCTGACACCAAGCTTGTTTTAACAAACCTGAGATGCCACCGACTTTTATTGTATTCTGCTTTGTAATACCACTAGCAGGGCTTCGATTTTGCTCCAGTTCTGTGCTAGCAGCTGTTGGATTTTTGACAGTATTGCCCATTGCCATTAAATGCTGTGTCTAGTATGCAGTAAAGGCATAGATTTTGCTGCAAGATTAAAATGCCATTTAAAAGCCACACTAGAACAGGCATACATACCTTTCCTGATAAGGATATGGGTCGCTCTTCAGACTTTGTTCAGAAATAATCATTCTTTGGTATAACACCCCTAACAAATAAAAATATTCACATGCAACAGATAGTAACAAGAGAGTGGCCTGATCCTGCTCTCACCCCAGCATGAGTTAGGAGTAACGTTACTAAATCAGTGGAGCTACACGGCGATAAAGCAGGTGTGAGAGGAGAATCAAGCAGGCAGTTTCATATAGCCCAGAAAAAAGACAGTAAAATCTAAAGGGAATTCAGCTACAACACATGAAAACACCTTCTGTTTAGGGATAATCCCAGCTACACACTGCCTGTATTTCATGCACTTTGCTGACTAGATTACAAGTTATGGGGTGGACTCTGAAGCAGATGCAGGAGAAAGCGCTTGATTCTCTGCTGACTTTTACCTTGTGTCATCATTTGTGTCAACACAAAGTCAGTACAAACTGCTGCCACATCGGAATGGTGGTGCTTTCCACTCTTATTGCTGTGGTGTCCATGATGACCCAAGGCGCAAGGCAATGGAGAAACTGCCCCAGAGAGCCTAGTCCCATTCAACTGTTGTCAAGGGAGAATGGTCTTGTGGTTAAAGTAGTGCTCCGAGAGATCTGTGCTCTCTTCCCAGCTCTTCAGTGGAGACTGCGCCTCAGTTAAAATGGGAATAATACAGCTCCATGTGGTGGGAGGGCCTGTTTAGTGCTCTAATATATGGTGATGGAAGCCAAAAAACCATAAATGAGAAGAATTTTAACAAATAAGGCAGAGAAAATGGAAAATACAGGATTTCAGCAGTACTGTTTCTAAACACATCTATTCTCCAGAAGACACTAACTGGCTCTTCAGTATTTAGCACCCGTTTATCATAAAAACAGATGATGAGAGAGCAAACATTGGGAAGGCTGCAGGATTCAGTTTGATGGAGATTTCTCATGGCAGGATACAGATCTAAGGAGAATGGTTTTACTGTGTGGTTTAATAACAGTCTGTCACTAGTAACCGTTGTAGAGCACTGGACTGACCCTGCTGGGCCCATTGCATTGGCATTGCAGACCAATTTCCATTGTTAATTTCTGGTTTTAGGAGATGGGACTCAGAAGTTCTGGGTTCAGTTCCTGGCTCTGCTCCAGACTCCACGTGTGTGACCTCGCGGAAACCACTTTGTCTCCATCTTGTCTATTGGAATTGTGAGCTCTTTGGGGCAGGGACTGCCTTTTTGTTCTGGGTTTATACAACACCTAATGCAACTGGATCCTGGACCACGACTGGAACTCTCAGGCGCTATTGGTAATACAGATCGTAGTAAATAACTTAGCAAGATGCGGCTCTGATCTCAGTGTATGCCTCCGGGCAGAACTATAATCCCCAAAATGGTTATAGCACAGGGACGGTGAGTCTCCTTGAGATCTGGGTATGGAGGGTCTCTTCTAAGCACAATTCTCCTCCTTTCGATGAAGAAGGAACTTTTGCTTCCTCCCCCACATCACTCAAAGTGAGGCTGAGGTCTCCACAAAAAGAGAGCACAGTGTGAGGGTCTCCTGTGCTGCAGCCACTTTGAGAACAGAATGAGAGCACTCGCTGCCTACAAGAGGACCTCTTAAACATTTAAAGACACATGCACAGAAAATACTTTTCACCCTTCTGGGGACTTAAATAATTACTAAAGCAAAGGCATCACCATCTCATAGCTACACCCCCATGCCACAGGAGAAGCACCATGAATTCCACAAACCTGGTGTCACTCTTTCTATTTTTAACCGGAACGCATAGTCCAAGCCAATGGTACAGTAAGGCTTCGGCAGGGTTAGTAGCTTTTTACAGAAGTCATACGCTCTTTCATAGAGATCGTCTGAAATGTAGGGAGCCTAGAATGGGAAAGGAACAGTTAACAAGATCCCAGCGGAGATGGAGCAGCCTAAACTTAGGGTCCCTGTGGGGGAATCTCTTCACCATATGTGAGAGCCATAAGAAACAAGCTTCCCAGAGATACAAGGACTCAAAGTTAAGGACCAAATTCATCCTTGGTTTAAACGGCTGGAACTCTAGTTGATTTTGACAGGCCTGAATCTGACCCTAAGACTAGACAAAAGTAATGGAAATTCTGCAGAGATCTAGAAATACCCTTTTGCAAGGCTGCAGGGGCTGGATGTCTAAAGGCCTTTAGGTGCCTAAGCACATAAGAAAACCCCCTTTATACCTTTGCATCTAAATACCTTTAAAAATCTGGCCCAAAGTGACATTTATTTTTTTCACATCTCATGTTGTTAAAGCTGAGAATTCAAATGCATAAAATTGGGAAATTTAAGTTTCTTGCAGAAAACTGATCCGGCCATATTGCACAGGCAATGTTTTTGAAAATATATTCTATGTAGTTATACATGTATCTGAACACTATAAATAGGTACAACATGGCTAACTGAATGGTAGGCCTGATTTTAACGTCACCTAATAATAATATCTAGCTCTTATATAGTGCTTGTCATCTGCAGATGTCAAAGTGCTTTACAAAGGAGATCAGTATGATTATTCCCATTTTACAGGTAGAGAAACTGAGGAACAGAGAAGGAAATGACTTGCCCAAAGTCATCTACTAGCAGAGTCAGGAACTGAACCTAGGTTTCTTGGGCCCCCTACTAATACAGTGTCCATGAGGCCACACTACCTATTCTGCTATAAATTGGGTGCAAGTGATCTCAGGGCCAGGCCCCATAGCTTTGAATTTCCCTGGATTGTTAAATACCATCTGTAGATCTTACCTTTATTAGCGTGTACATTAATGTATGAAGCAGGGGGATGATGTAATGTCTATAATCTCCTTTTTCTGCCTGCAAAATCAAGCCAAACAGTTAACTAAAGCTCATGCTGTTTAACGACTTGCTGACTGGTGAAGCAATTGAGTGGTGTTTGCATCAGAGGAAGGAAATCCAAATGAAATGCTGAGCACACCCTAGTCTTTTAATGCACAAAGGCTGAATATCAGCAAGACAGAAATGCAGCAGCCTGCCAGCTTGGTCCAAGTTCTCAGTCCAAATAAATGTCACCATTTGCCTGCCAGTTTAACAGGAAGACTCTTAAAGCAGCGAGCTGGCCAACATTTTGAGTCTGGAATGATGCTAATGGTCACCAGATTTGTTTCTAGTTACTGGGAGGCCCAAGGATTTGTAGAGATTCATGTTTCTTTTATTAATGAGGAACTGAATTGTGCTCCCACCCCCAAGCACATTTCAATAGATTGACAAAGACAGGCTCTGTCTCAAGCTGACCCCTACATGCCACTGCTCAGTTGAGTGTAGATAATGTCTGAAGAGACACACAACACAGCGTGTGTGTTACAGTCTTTCCTATATTGTTTAAGGGGGTTTCAAGTGCCAGATCTGTAACTGCCCAGTGACAGAACTTTCTTTGTTTGTAACACAATACAGTAGCTCCTCACTTAACTTCATCCCAGTTAATGTTGCTGTTTCGTTGTTATGTTGCTGATCAATTAGAGAACATGCTCATTTAAAGTTATGCAATACTCCCATATAACATTGTTTGGCAACCACCTGGTTTGTCTACGGCTTGCAGAAAGAGCAGCCTGTTGGAGCTAGTTAGTGGGGGCTTGAAACCAGGGTTGACCAGCAGCCCCCCATCAGCTCTCTGCTCCCCTAAGTTCCCTGTGAGGTAGCCGCCCAGCAGGCTATCAATTGCCGGCAGTTCAGCTGTCCCTCCCCCCACTGCCATGTGCTGCTCCTGCCCTCTGCCTTGGAGCTGCTCCCAGGAGCCTCCTGCTTGCTGTGCGGGGGGAGTGGGGAAAGAAGGGTGCTAATATCAGTGTCTCCCTCCCCCCACACTCCTGCCGCACATCCCCCTGCTCCTTTACCCAATCTCCACAGAGCAGGGGATGGGGGAGACACACACAGGGCTCAGGACAGAGCAAGCTTGCTGGCGGCAGCCTCTGTCTCAACTTGCTGATCTACGTAAAAGGGCAATGTACTTAGAGTGGGCTCAGTGTACTTAAAGGGGAAATGTGCATCTCTCTCTCTCTCTCACACACACACACACACACACACACACACGGTGTGTGCCTCTGTATCTCTCTGCCATGCTGTCTCCCCTCCCTCCATTCCTGCTGCCTTGTAGCTTGTGAGGCTACATTAACAACATGTTAACCTTTGAGAGCTCAGCCAAGTGCTAGTTCATCATTTAGCAGTAAGGCATTCCCTGGGAAATATCCCACCCTCTTCCACCCTCTGACTCTACCACCTCAACCAAGCTTCACAAACATTGCTGTGTACAGTATTAAATTGTTTGTTTAAAACTTATACTCTCTCTGTGTGTGTGTGTGTGTGTGTGTGTGTTGTTAGGATATAGATATTCAGGTCTGTCTGCAAAGGCCTATACTTTAAGAATTTAGATGTATTCTTATCATTTAGCTAGTTATAGAAGTATAAAAGAAAGAATCAAAATCACTGTCTGTGTAATGGCCTTCTCTTACTGTGACAGGCTAAGGCCTTCAGCTAAAATGTACTTAGGCAGCCATAAGCTGGGAAGTGTGTGGTCACATCCTCACATTCCAAACTAGTCACATTGAAATAAGGTGCTATTGAGTTATTAGGAATACATTTCTGTCCTGATATTCCTATCACCGCCAGAGAAAGGGAAGAGCCTAGAAGATGTAAAAGGAAACAGTTTGATCGCATCCTGTCTGGCAAGAACTCACTTATCAATAGACACAGCTGGAGAACCCTTATGTCTGTATAGATGTAGTTGTGAAATCCTCACTTCTGTATTGTTTTGTATGTTTATTTGCATAGTCTCTGTCTGGTTCTGTAATTGTTTCTGTCTACTGTATAATTAATTTTCTTGGGTGTAAATCAATTAAGGTGGTGGGGTATAATTGGTTAAATAACCATGTTACAATATGTTAGGATTGGTTAGTTAAATTTCAGTAAAATGATTGGTTAAGGAATAGCTAAGCAACACTCAGGTTTTGCTATATAGTCTGAAGTCAATCAGGAAGTGGGGGGGGAATGGGAACAGGGACTGCAGATGGGGGAATTGGGATCACGTTTTGCTAAAGAGGCAAATGGGAACTGGATGAGAACAGGAACAGGGACACAGGCAAGGTTCTGTGGTGTCAGAGCTGGGAAAGGAGACACTAAGGAAGGAAACTGGAATTGTGCTTGTTGGAAGTTCACCCCAATAAACATCAAATTGTTTGCACCTTTGGAGTTCGGGTATTGTTGCTCTCTGTTCCTGCGAGAAGGACCAGGGAAGCAGGAGGGTGAAGGAATAAGCCCCCTAACGTACGTGTGTGTGTGTGTGTGTGTGTGTGTGTGTGTGTGTGTGTGTGTGTGTGTGTGTGTGTGTGTGTGTGTGTGTGTGTGTGTGTTGAACAAAAGGATTCGCTTAACATCGTTTTGCTTAAAGTAGCATTTTTCAGGAACATAACTACAATGTTAAGTGAGGAGTTACTGTTTTGGGGTTTAGGCAGCTTTGTGTGATAAGCCTGCTCCCCAAGAAGGGAGCAGGCAAGTGTTTCTAGCAGAGCCGGTCAGGATTTTTTTTCAAGTGAAAAATGGCTACAATGTAAAATTTCTGGTTAAAAAAAAAAAAAAGGGTTTTCAGCAACTGAAAACCAAAACACTTTGTTTTTAGCTTTTCAACCCCCTCTGCTCCATAACTTAATGCAAAATTGATATTTCCCATGGGAAGTTCTGTTTACACCAGAAAATAACCATTTCCCATTGAGAAAACTTCTTGATGGAAAATTTCCAGTTAGCTTTAGTTTCTGATCCTGCACAGCAGAAACAGAATACAGGTTGCTGCATCAACCCCTGCAAAGGGCCAGAGCAGTATGCAGCAGACCCACCATAGCTCTGAGCCCTGAATAGCGAATGCCCGGGCTGCCAACCCTTAGGGGTTCAAAAGAGAAAATTCCCCAGAAAAAAAAACAGATTTACTTCGTCTAGAAAGGCTCACGGACTCTAGTGTCTAATGCAAGTATAACACCCTGGCCTAGTGTGAGTGCTAATGTCTCTGGCTAATATCCTGTCACAGCAACCATCCAGTCTGCTGCTGTGGGCCAGGTACAAGAGTTCCGCCTTTGCTTAGACAGCAAGAGCTTGTGCTTTTCCTCACTGGAGAGCCCAGGTTTGATCCTTGCTGCGAACTCTGATAGCTGTGATTTGTAGCACTAGTACAAATGGCATAATAACCTGGAAGGAGCAGTGACTGTGTGTCAGCTAAGAAGCACGAAATCAGCTGCAGCCGCATCAACAATCAGGTATACGACAATTCCAGCTGACCCCTCTCACTTTACACCTCCCCAGCTCTCACACATTTCCACACCTTTTCATTCTCTGCTTTCCCCTGCCAGCCTTCCCTTGAGAGACCAACTCAGCAATGGTGGTGGAGGGGAACAGGAAGCACACCTAGCCTCTGCTAATGGAGAGGTCTCACTATATCTGCTCTGATCATTGAGGTAAGGTGCCTGCTGCATTCACTCTGGCAAGCAGCATGCGGTGGTTTCTGTTTCAGACTGAGACCTTTATTTTATAAGAAGAGCGCCAGAACCCAACCCTTGCTAAAGAGATGGCATCAAGTGTCAGCCAGCCAGCCTAAGGGCTGCAGCACTGGCAAATCAGATGCCAGTGCCACCGCAACATGACCATAGCATGGAAATCTGAGATTATACCCAGAGATAAACACCAGGAGCCAGGTGTGCGTGTGGGTGGGTGCAGACGGAAAAGCAGATGCAAAGGATTTCTGCTCCCTCCTCCCCCTGCCTAAGGCCTTATGGCTGTCAGAAGGGCAACAAAGAGAAGGGATCTATGGCCTCACTCCATCTCTGTAGCAGCCTGCAGAGCAGACAGAGAACACCATGGGGAGCAGCTTGCACTGCCCCCCAGCTCAGGGAGAATAGCCCCGCAGCCATGCCCCTAGCACCTTGGGGCCCCCAAGCCAGGTCCTGGGAGCAGCTCTGTACTGGCTGGGGAGAGCTCCATCAGGGAGAGTAACCTCAGGGGGCATTTCCGCCCACTTAAGGCCCCTTGACACTGGTCACACACATTTATTACCAGTATAGCTATTTCAATTGGGTGTGTGTGTGTGTGTGATTTTTTAGCAATACAGATTTTCTGGTACAGTCCCTAGTGCTGATGCAGTTATACTGCTATAAAGGTACCTTATATTGATATCGTTTATTGGTCTTCCCAACAGAAATAAGCTAGACCAGCATAAGGCACCTTTATAGCAGTATAGCTGCATCCGCACTGGGGTGAGTGGTACTGCTTTGACTGCCCCGGTCTAGTTAGAGCAGCACACCTTTTGTGTGTAGACTAGGCCTCAGTGTCACTGAGAATCTGGCCCAGAGGCTTCAGCACTGCACAGAGTGGGCAGGCGAAGGCCCTGGCGCTAGGGGTGGGGTATCTTAGTAACGTAAGGAGAGAGGATAATGGCCGCATGGTAGGGCAGCATTCCAGGCCCAGACAGTCCTGGGGAGGGCAGACAGGACAGACCGGGTTCGCTCTAGGGGTGCAGGAGGGTGTAGAGCAGTTAGATTATAAACAGGAGTCACAGTGTGAGATATTATAGGTATGCTGGGCTTTGGGCCAGAAGATGAATGTAAGAACATAAGAATGGCCCTGCTGGATCAGACCAAAGGTCCATGTAGCCCAGCATCCTGTCTTCCAATAGTGGCCAGTGCCAGATGCCCCAGAAGGAATGAACAGAACAGCTAATTATCAAGCGATCCATCCCCTGTTGTCCATTCCCAGCTTCTGGCAAACAGAGGCTAGGGTCACCGTTCCTGTCCACCTTGGCTAATGGCCATTGACGGACCTATCCTCCATGAATTTATCTAGTTCTTTTGAACCCAACAAAAACAGGTAAGGAAAAACAGGAGGTGAGATATTGGGGTTTCTCAGCCTCAATAGGATAGGGAACTGGCATACAGTCTGTGATCTGATCAGCAGCCTGCTTGTGGGGAGAGGTGGCGATGTGTAGGTCAGATGGGTGGAGGGGAAGGTCTATGGTGTAGGCATAGGTGGGCCTTGACACAGAGTAGCCATGCAGCTTCTTGTAGCACCTTAATTCTAAGATACCAGACATTCAGACATTTGTCCTTTAACCACAGCACTGTGTTTCCCAATTCAGGTGACACCAAACAAATCAGGTCCTTGTGATAAACCCGCTGAGCAGCTGGAAGCCAGGACGGGGCAGTGTGGTGAATCTGCTAAGGGTGACTCTCCCACTGCTCTCCTTCTCCAGCCACGGAGGGAGATAGGTCATGGGGGCTGGGGAAGAAGTTCCATGGCTATTGAGAGGGCAGCTGGGGTCCCTGGGAGAAGCGTGGTGGAAGGCAGTTGGTAGATTGGTATCTGGACCCACTCACCCAATTAAGTATTTTCAGGGCTTCTCCAAATTGTGGTGCTCACAGCATGCCACCAAATTACAGGAATGAGGCTGGTGACCACACACCCTCCCTGGTGACAGAGGAAACATTGCAGGGCAGAAACACAGATCAGCCCCCCCAGTAATTGCAGACCTCTACTGCCCCCTGGTTTGGCCATCCCAGGCACTGAGCTGTGCAGTTAACATCTCCGTGCTCAGAGTCAGAGCTCCAGAGACGGCTGGGATCTTCCTTCTCAGCAACATCCATAACAGCAGGAAGAGGCTGCTGCAGGCATAGAGCTGGCCTAGTAACCCAGTCAGAGATGCCATGCTAAGAAGGGCCATATAAAGCCATAGTGAGATGGCTATGCTAGACACGGACCAATTCGGTACCAGGCACCAATGGCAGACATTGTTCTCTCTTCTTACCCTTTCCAACTCTTTCACCAGGATTTTAACCAAGATGGCGCTGTTGAGGGGATTCCGATCAATTTTCTTATGCAAGGTCCAGCGCAACATCCCTGTGAGATCAAGAATAAGGGGAAAGGTCATCCAGCAGAAAACAGTGCTAAGGAGGGAGTGCACCATGGTAGCTAGGGGTAGGAACTAAGCCATGAGACCGGCATTCTAAGCCTGGCTCCACCACTGGGGCATGTGCATTCTTGGTCCTGCCACAGCGCAGGGGGCTGGAGTCGATTCCTTCTCAAGGCCCCTTCCAGGCAGCCCTATGTTTATATGATTCTGTGATTTTTGCTGGTATAAGCTGCATCTTTTCTAGGGGTTTTTGCCAGTTTACAGCTTGTAATTTATAACCAGCAAACCCTTTTAAGTGTAGACAGGGCCTCCATGGGGAAGTTTACTGGAATAAATATACTGGTACAAATATACCGCAATAGCTATACTGGTAGAACTCATCATGTGGACACTTATTCTGGAATAAGTTTCAGGGTGGTAGCCGTGTTAGTCTGTATCAGCAAAAAGAACGAGGAGTCCTTGTGACACTTTAGAGACTAACAAATTTATTTGGGCATAAGCTTTCGTGGGCTAAAACCCACTTGGGGGAGCTATACGGCTGTAATTATAGTGGTGAGTTTCCCCATGCAGATAAGAAACCTTTAGTTACAGCAGTGCAGTTTCTGTGCCTGGATAAGTCTTACCTCCCTGAGCACTCTGATGGGAAGTTATAGTCCCAGGGCTTCAACGGAAGCCTCCCACACTTAACACTGCACACATTTCTCAATGGTGAGAGAAGAGAGATGCTATCTCTGAGCCACTGCCTTAGCCTTGGTAGCGCTGCCAGTACATGTGCACATCAGAACCGGAGAGCTGGTAGCAATGCGGAGTCTCATGCCAAGGGCAGTATCATCAATCCCAAGCAATCAAAAATCATCAGAAAGTCGGATTGTTTTTAAACCACATGATTTTTCATCCAGGGATAAATAGTGGATTCTTTTGATTTGCTTGCTGGGTTTTGAGCCGTTAGCTCACAGTGGGGTTCCATTTTCACCCTTTTCTCTGCCACCGTAATGTCTGGAAGCTGACTTTTTTAAAACAATTGTAGCGAAGAGTCTCCTGGCTATTTCCTGATCCCGGGAGCTGGGGCTCTAATGAAAATGACAGATATCATGTGACTTGAAGCAGAATCATGGAAGTTGGCAACACTTAAGAGTGTAAGCGCCTGGGGCAGGGACGGTCATTTTTATTTCCCCTAGTTTGTGCAGCACCTAACATAATGGGGTGCTGGGCCATGATTACAGATGCACAAACAACACTACCACCACCACCGCAGTGATGAAGAGATGACTATGCACAAACACTTCACCATGGTTACAACTGGTCTGGTCTTGGTTTTTAAACCAGTCAGAGAAACCAAGAAACAGCAGGCTGCCTCCAGGCATTAATTCCAATCTCCGAGTGACCGGGGCCAAGGCACAAAGTGTGTGTGTGTGTGGGAGGAGGGAGGCGAGTCCTCATCTCACTGCTATACCTCTGGAGCTATGCGTGCCTTGCTTTGTAAAAATTGTAATTAAATCCCTGACATGGGATTGGATAAATCCATGAATATAAGAATGGCCACACTGGGTCAGACCAAAGGCCCATCTAGCCCAGTATCCTGTCTTCCAACAGTGACCAATGCCAAGTGCCCCTGAGGGAATGAACAGAACAGGTCATCATCAAGTGATCCATCCCCTGTCGCTCATTCCCAGCTTCTGGCCAATAGAGGCTGGGGACAACATCCCTGCCCATCCTGACTAATAGCCATTGATAGACCTATCCTCCATGAATTTGTCTACAAGGTTGCTGGAACAATTTGTATAGTGGGGGTACTGAGAGCCATTGAAACAAACTGTAAACCCCGGAGATAATGGAAACCACTTCAAACCAGGGGGTTTATCTAGTTCTTTTTTGAACCCTGTTATAGTCTTCGTCTTCATCAAACATGCTCCATGGGGCTGGCCAAACAAAACTGCATCCTCACGGCTTCAAGGCAGAAGCCACTGCATAGCAAAGATATGAGTTTGGTCAGCAACAATGGGCTAGCTCAACAGCAGCCTGCCCGCCAGGCTCTCCCCATAATGTTACAGAACACAGCAACCCCGGCAGTCCTGGTCTGTAACTGGCAGCAGCATCCAAGAAGACAAAAGGTCATGGCACATGAGGGCTCCATCTTGAGCCCAGCAGAATGCCACCTGGACCCAGCTGCGACACTGCATGCTGAGACCTGCGGTCTCCATTATAGAGATGAGGGCAATGGGAATGTGTAAGAAAATGAGGCTGCTGGAATATTATCAATAAGGCACCGGACAGGGCAGTGGTTGGGCCCCTCTGGCTCAGACTTCCAGCTTGAGATGTGACGGCATCCTTTGTGCACCTTCCCAAGCAGCAGCTGGGAATGTCTGCCCCATGCATCATCTAGTGGCAGAATTACATGGATCCATTTTGACTGACAAACACTAACAGACTCACTCCTGGGGTTACACTGTGAAAGCTGCACACGGAGATTGTAATGGTCTTCATTTTCCAAGCAGCTGGCAATGATTAGTCATGGAGCTAGATTCTACTCTCAGTCATGTTAGCACCAATCTGGAGTAACTGTGCTGGCTTCTGTTACTGACAGAGTAATAGATTAGACTTTGGCCCATGATACTGCCCTTGGCATAAGACTCCGCACTGCTGCCAGCTTTCCTGGGTTCTATACTTGATTCTGTCTCTTACAGCAAACAAGGTGCTCTGGCTCTAAGCTTCATTTTACCCTGGTATAAAACAGAGATGACAACGCAGGCCCATGTCCCAGAGGAGATGGGGTGTGTAATGATTTCATGGTAAAAAGCCCTTTGACATCTTTGAAAGGAAGGGGCTACAGAAGGGCAGAAGAGTATTATTATTATCATCATCAATTTCGTCACATCTCTATACAGATTCATTGTCTATCGAGCATTCAGATTACCGTGGTTACCGTCACACAGACTTTGAAATGCTAGCTGCTGATAACGTACAATAGCGACAAGGATAAAATCCATATATTTCAATTTTGCAGAGACTGAGGATTCATTCAGGATAAGCTCTAATTTTAATTAATGGTAACATAGTCTGTGTATTCCCAGCAAGATCTATTTTAATTTTAATTCAGGCTGACAAGGCTCTGGAACCCAGTTGTTTGACTGACAGCGTAGGGTTTCAACTCTCCATAACTGGGGCACATAAATAGCCCCATTCAGCTGAGGAGCCAAAAGCATTTTACAAAAAAGGGTTTTGTTCCCATGTTACAAATGGGGAAACTGAGGCACAGATAAGTTCCATGAGTTGCCCAAAGCCATGAAATGACTCAGCAATGTAGCTGGGAATCAAGTTTCAGAGGGGTGGCCGTGTTAGTCTGGATCTGTAAAAGCGGCAAAGAGTTTTGTGGCACCTTATAGACTAACAAACGTATTGGAGCATGAGCTTTCATGGGTGAATACCCACTTCGTCGGATGCATGTACATATGCATGTAGCTGGGAATGAAACCCATGGTATCTGTCGCTCAGTGTCCTGGTCTAATCATCCAGCCCTGCGGATTAATGAAGGTTATTGGAGACCTTGTGCTGAAGGAGAATGGAGGAGGTTGGCTAGAGCTGCTCTGGAAGCATCATACAGAGTAGCTACAGTGAAGGCATAAGGAGATTTCACCGTAGGAGAAATGAGTGTCCAAAACCAAAAGTTGGTTGAAAATTTTAGTCCCTCTGGGACCAGCCTCGCAAGCCAAGTGCACACAAGGAGGTGAGAACGATGTAGAGCATCAGCCAGTGATTCAGTCTGAGTGCGGTGGGAGAATACTTGGCCACCGATGCTCTGGGGCCTCTGAACCCAACAAAATCAGAATAAACAGCCAGGACAATCTCTGATACTGACCTTGTCTGAGGCACAGAGAACAGGAGAGAGACAGTGCTGGGAAGCTGAGAGAGGGCCTGTCTTACCTCGCTCACCCTGGAAGGCATGATGGTGTCCATCGAGTTCTCGAAGGAGGGCACGGATGCTACGCAGAATGTCCGACTCCACCTCTAGTGCAAAAGGAGGGAAAGGATATGAGCAACCAGCACCGCTCTGCTATACTTGGGTAAATACTGGCACATGGAACAGACCAGCTCGCTGCATAGGCATAAGGTGCTTACTTTGTATCGCCTTCATTTAGGGTAGGTAGGAAGTGCCACAATTTTACAAAGGTTACAGAACTGGGGAACTCCAGAGATGGTCTCAATAGACTACGGCCAAAATGTTCAGACATGGTTACTACAGCTAAACTGCTAAATCCACACTGTGAATTCCCTGAGCCATACAGCCGTATAAGCAGCAAAGGGTCTATACAGAGTTTTTGCAACAGAAATTCTTTGAAGAATTGTTGAGAGTTCGCAGGAAAAAAATGATTTGGACACAGACCATCTGTAAACGAAGAACAGAAACTCCTTCACATTCGGGTGCAGCAGTAGCTTCTACGGAGCAATGCCGTTTGGCACCAGCTGAGTAGCTGGCCAGCAATGGAAGTATGGTCATCATGATAACTGCTCAGAATTTGGGGGTGGGGTAGAACAAGCAAAAAAAAATGTTATTCAGACCGAGTTCAGGTTGTAATACGTTGTAGGAAACCTTGTCAGAACGGTGTCGTTAACCCATTTGATATTTGAAAGTCAGGAAATTTAGAGTTAAGGTTCTTTCGGAAATCTTAACTCTGTTCTCCTCACCCAACCTGTATGCCTATGTCCTTCAGGCACTGCGTAGCCACTACACTTCAGATAAAAGACATACACTCGTCACTTATATTGGACGCTTTCTGTAGGAAGGACTATCTTTCTCGCCTGTGTTTGCACAGCCCCTAAAACAACAGGGCTCTGCTCCATGACTGGCAAGCGCTGCTAGGCAATAATACAAATAATAACAACCACTGTACTGCCCCACTCTACTGAGTGAAGTACAAACTCTCTCGCCCACCATACAGGAGCCAGTGACATTCAGCATATTGCCTGTTTCCTTCCATTTATGAGCCAACCCGCAGACCCGCCTTCCGCCTGAGGTCAAAAAGCCTGTCACATATTACCCTCTGTGTACAAATAGCTCCCTCCCATGGTCACAATACCACAAAGCCTGTCTGAGTTGTTCAGTCACCATTCCATATAAACCACAAACTGCCTTCTGCTCAAAAAATGAGAAACAACGCTATCGCCATCCTAGTCGCCTTCCTGACACGGTTCTGAGACCACGACACTCAACGACAGCTATATGTTGTGCTCAGCCTGGCACCATGCACCCTGCACATACTGGTCTCAGACCTTCAGAGAGCCCTGTTTTCCTAGGCAGGTTATAAACACAGAGGAGCCATAGGGAAGCAATGAATTCCCCTTGGACATCTCTCTGACACATACGGAACTAAGGGCCATGATAGAGGGGGCTCTGTAGGGAGCAACCCACAAAACAGCTAAGTACAGGAGAAAGACTAGGCAGGAAATCTAGTAATCAAGTTAATAATCAAGGAACTTCCAGGAGGATAGTAAGTTTGGACCAGTTGTTCTGTCTAAGTGTGTAAAAGTAATAGGGTGGGCCAAGTGTCTGATTCAAAGCCCATTGGAGTTAATATGGAAAGATTCCCATTGATTTCAATGGGCTTTGGATCAGGCCCTACAGCAGCAAAAATTCAATCAAAACCCAAGCTCTCTGCTGTTTTAAAATCAGTATGTCAGTCTGACACCCACAGACTAGCTTCCAGGGACTTAGTGAGTGTCATTAATATCTAGATCCAATTTGCTGAGAGCTGGGAGAAGGCAGGCATGGCGAAAGAAGAGAAATAATCTTCAGATGAATCAATTAAAGCTGCTTTGTTCCATAGCTGTAAAAATCCTGCTCCAGGACCCCAGAGGCATCTTGTCTTTCTCTTCATTAAAATAATCCACTAATTAATTAAAAAGAGATAATGCATTAAGATAATTAAAGATAATTCAGATTTGCATTCATTCTTTGCAAAGGGCCTTTGTACTTTCTTTCTCTACAGGAAGATGCAGAAGGGAGTTTGCAAAACATTCCTTGACTCAGAATACAACAGTTTCATTCTCTTAACCTGGACCATAACTTGCATCCAGTTCCACTGATATGGACCAAACTGCAGCCTGTGATGATCCTGGAGGTCTATATTTTACATTATGGGACTGAAAGCAAGTAGCATTCCCACCTTCTTCCTAACAGAATTATACACACAACCTGGCCAAAATTTACCATCCTCTTGGGATTTCCTTTATTATTAATTGCATTACCAAATTTCCTGCCAAATGTGCAGAGTGGATTTTGGCAGGCTGAGCACAGTGTGCAGGTGTAGGTGTCACGGTCTCAGAACCACGCCAGGAAGGCGACTAAGATGACAGTGATAGTGGTGTTTCTAATTTTTAGAGCAGAAGGCGCTTTGTAGTTTATGTGGAATGAATGGTAACTGAGTGTCTGGGACAGGCTTTGTGAAAGAAGAGTCAGCATGGTGGAATTGTGAATGGGGAGGGAACTATTTGTGATTTGTACATATGTGAAAATGCTATGGTTTCCTGACCTCAGTTGGAAGGTGTGATGGCTCATAAATGGAAGGAATGAGGCAAAATGCTAAATGTAGCTGGCTCCTACGTGGTGGGGAAGAGAGTTTGTACTTCATTCAGCAGAGTGTGGTGCTGTACATCGAGGACTTCATCATAGGCCTTGTCTGCGCACAAACTGTCATCAGTTTAAGATATGTTTACACTACAGCACTGCAGCTATGCCGCTGTATGCTGTAGGGTAGACACTTGCTATAGTGATGAAGGATTTTTCCATCAATGTAGTAAATCCACCTCCTTGAGAGGTGGTAGCTAGGTCGAAGAAAGAAATCTTCTGTTCACCTAGCGGTGTCTGCACCAGGGCGTAGGTCAGCTTAACTACAACTCTCAAGGGGGAGAATTTTTCACCCTCATGAGTGGCATAACCAGTTCAACTAAACTAGGTTTCAGAGTGGTAGCCGTGTTAGTCTGTATCAGCAAAAAGAATGAGGAGTACTTGTAGCACCTTAGAGATTAACAAATGTATTTCGGCATAAGCTTTCGTGGGCTAAAACCCACTTCATCAGATGCATGTAGTGGAAAATACAGTAGAAATATATGTACACAGAGAGAGAGAGAGAGAGAGAGAACATGAAAAAATGGGGGTTGCCATACCAACTCTAACAAGACTAATCAATTAAGGTGGGCTATTATCAGCAGGAGAAAAAAAACTTTTCTAGCGATAATCAGGATGGCCCATGTCAAACAGTTGACAAGAAGGTGTGAGTAACTGTAAGGGAAAAATTGTTTTTAGTTTGTGTAATGACTCATCCACTCCCAGTCTTTATTCAAGCCTAACTTAATGGAGAGTCAGATCCCTGGACATGTCAAGCTGAGTTTTTCGAAAGCTCTCTAATGGGATCCAGGTGCCCGATTCCCATTGAAAATAAAATGCCTGAGAATCGGGTGTCCCAGTCCCATACTGGCAGCTGGCAAATATTCCCATTCTTCTTTCCCCATGCATTTACCCCAGAGTGGCTACAGGGCACCTCAGTTAAGGATGCTTCTGTGAATTAAGGCCTCTTGAATTAAGGACTTTGTTGATAAGGCCACTTGAGCTAAGAGAGATAACGTGGGTGAGGTAGTATCTGTTATTGGACCAACAAGAGCAAAGCTTGTCTCTTTCACTAACAGAAGTTGGCTTATTAAACATGTGATGTTATCTGATTAAAATATGACCATGTAGATCATTGTTACTACCACTGTTATATAACTGCAACAGATTTTGTACAAAGTATGTCATGTAAAGAGTCAATGAAAAGGTTATTGTTTGATTATCCTATTTGTATGCATGTATAATTTTTATATCTAAAGTTATGAATATTGCCTGTAGACCTGTATTTCAAATGTATTCGCTTCTGTCATCACACCCATAAGGCAGCTTACTTCTTGTCTGGCCAGCACATTGTGAAGGGACTATTCAAGTTGAATGGCCTTTCAAAGAGCACTTAACTCACAATGGACCATACAAGAGGCTTATCCCTACCTGATGGACTTTCCTGTGGATGTTCTAGCTAGAATTTTACCTCTCTCTCATATCCTGGGACCAACAGGGCTACAACAACACTGCAACCAACTTTAGCTAAGGATGTGTTTGCTAAGGAGTTCTGGATTAAGGACACCTCGATTAAGGAGGATGAGTAAGGTTGCTGCACCTCCTAGGATGACGTGGGGTGCACTCCTTCCTTTCCAGTTAATTATAAGTATGTGCCGATAATTAGCCAGCTGGCTCTAGGCAGTATTTTCCTTGTCCTAGCTACAGCACTGATGGATAGCTAAAAGCTAACTGCACTGTACCATGATACCGTAACTGAATTACAGGTATTGTGTGGAGTGACGCCTATCCGGGAATTCAAGTTGCATTTTCCATTCTAAAGGGCCTGTCCCAGATGCTTATAAATTTTCAAACATTTACCTCTCAGGCTGAAATTTTCCACATTTGGTCTTGGGCCCAAAGCAAATTTTCTCAGGAAGCCTGAGTGAAAATGGATGAGCCATTTCTGAGCACCCAGAGATTTTTGTCATTATAAACAAATATCCATGTTTGCAATCTTTGTGTGATCAGCTCTAGCACTGGGCGAACCAGCATCATAAAATCTGAATAGTGAATGTAAGCTGGAGGCTTAAACAGCCCTGTGCAGAGAGCCAGCAAAAGGCCCTTGAATTACTTAAGTCCCACGTACATCCTCAAAAGAGCATCTAAGTGGGACTTGTAAAGACACTGAGCTGGCCTCAGGAGACCTGCATTCAATCCCCTGCTCTGCCACAGGCTTCCTGCATGACCTTGGACAAGTCACTTAGTCTCTCTTTGCCTCGGTTCCCCCATCTGTACAATGGGGACAATAATCTTTCTTTTGTCTGTCTTGTCTATTTCACCTTGGGCTCTCAGGGCAGAGGCTCCTTCTCACTGTGTGTCTGCATGGTGTCTAGCACAATGGGGTCCTGATCTTGACTGGGGCCTCTAGGTGCTACAGCCACACAGATAGTAACAGCTTAGACAGTGTATTAATACCTGTGAGGTAGGTAGGTAAATGTCATCTCTACTTTACACAGGGGGAAACTGAGGTACAATGAAAGGAAAGGAAATGGGACTAGAACCCAGTCCTACAAGCAGCCTTTCTCCTAGACTGCCAACCCTGCACCTTAGCCATACCACCATCTGTCCTCCCTGGGCCCACAGCAGTACCAGCCCAACAGAGCAACCTCCTTAGTCATTAGATGGACTTATTTCTCACCCAGCCTCTCGCTGTGCTGAAGTGCCTAGGGCTGTCTTGGCCAGCTTGCCTTTCCCTGCTGCCTCAGCCCACCCACTCAAGGACATTGCTGATGATCACAGACCTGTGTTCTCCATGAATGGGCAGGGAGCAGACGTGTCTGTCTCAGAACTTCTTGAACAGTAGGGTGAGCAGGTGGCAGCTTCTCACTCAGCATTTGCATGGCCTTGCGTCCTGTGTCTCACCTGCAAAACAGAGAGACGCAGGTGAAATCTCAAGAGGAAGGTGGGATCAGACCAGCTCAGATGTGAAAATGAGAGAGGGACAGGGCACAAATAGGGAGATGCCACCAAAATGGGCAGCCACAATGGGTGACAGCCAGGTTCCCAGGAGAGCTCAGCGTCCACCAGGGAGCCCATGGGCCCTAATAGCCCTCTTTTTCCAGCCTCAGCAGGGGCCATGCATTGAGTGAGCCATGGAGGAGTCTGGCTGCTCATGCTGCCCCTGTTCTCAGGACAGAGAGAGGCCTTTAGTCTCTGGGGCATTCAATCTGCACTGCTCACCATGGGAGGTCTCATCTAGGCCCTTCTGAGCTGCTGGTCTCTTACTAGAATCTCCTCAGGACCTGCAAGCTTGTCTCTGTGACCAGGCCTGTGGCAGCCTCCCAGAGGGGACAGGAGAAGACCTGCTTACACCCCTGCTGCACAACCCCCAGCTCCCTGTGCAGGCACACCAGAGATTGGCTCTCGTTGGTGTCACCAGGACCAGAGACCTCCTAGGCCCCATCTGGAAGGACTGGCTGAACCCTGGGTGCTGCTCACACCATCTGCTCCATGAGGTGAGGGCTGCCTGCCCCTGCCTCTCTTACTTATCTTGAGCAGGCCTTGCAAGAGGGTGCACCCAACCTGTCCCTATCCCCTCACCCTCCAGAGCTCACCACTGGGCCCCTGCTCCACAAGCCCCAGCAGCCATGTCCAGTGCGCTACCTGAGCATGCTGAATGATATGCAGTCAGTCCATCTCTGAACCATGCCTAGGGAGTATCTCCATGTTCTCATGCCCCATACCATGCATTTCCTTACCCTCACGTCCCACCCCAACCCAGCTGCAGGATGTTCTACCATGGGACAGTCTTTATTCCACCCCAGTACCTCGGCCCACTGGGGATATTAGTTGGTAGCTCCTGCATGGAGCTGTGAACATGGGCATGGTTCGCAGGTGCCTGACATCTGTCCCTTCTGCCGTGAGATGCAAATGCCTACACCAGTGCACCAGGGTGCAGACCCTTTCCTGGCTCTCCAGAACCTCCTGCTGAAGTGCTGTCTGCACTTCTCCTCACATCTACTTCCATGCATGCAGCTCCCCCTCTGTGTCCCACAAAGGTATGAGAGCTCCTCGCTAGCCTCCTCCTGGGGCTGCCCATACTGGCCACTCACCAGCCCAGGACTAGGCGGTTCAGTGGGAGGAAGGTCTGCTCTGCAACCTCACGCCCTTTTCTCATTTCCTGGTCGTATCTAGGGTGACCAGATATCCCGATTTTATAGGGATTGTCCTGATTTTTGGGTCTTTTTCTTATATATGCTCCTATTACCCCCAGCTCCCATCCCGCTTTTTCACACTTGCTGTCTGGCCACCCCAGTTGTATCACACACACAGACAGAGTTCCTCTGGCCAACATCCATTGACTCCCTGGACTCTTTTCACCAAGCAGCAGTCGCTGTCTACAGCTCTCTGCTGGGTCCCCCTCTGCTACCCTGATTTTACACCTTTCATCTACACTCCCCTTCCCATGTTTTCAATTTTTGTTCCAAGCAACCAGTTGGCTCCTCGTTCCTCTGCCCCCTCCACCTGGGGGGGGGGCTTTTATCTTACCCCTCCCCACAGAATTCAAATAGGCTGCACAGCCCCCCAACAGGGCATCCACTGGAAACAAGCCAGGGGATCTGCAAGGAAGATTGGAAAAGGAGAAAGGGGACTCCCCAATAAAAGTGGGTAGGGATTTAACTCAGGCAAGCTAGCACCTGTCAGGGAAGCAGATTTGATGGGCACCGCAGGTGGATTTGCTAAGGCAGCAGCATAACTGCTGCAGCTGAAGCAGTCTCGACTAGGGGGAAAGCCCATGCCTAGCTTGAACTCCCTGCTGCCAGCACACAGCGAATGGAAGTGTAAAAGGTACACGCTGTCTCCTGCGCCCTCTTGCGGCCAGGCACTGCACTACAGGGAGACCCTGCCCTAATTTCCCTGATGCAGCCATCTGTAAGGTCAGCGAGGTTGATACATATTGAACCTCCTGAGGGTCTTGGTCATTAGCAGAAAATTCAGCAGCACCACAAGAAAGCCCCTCACCCAGGCTTCTTAGCAGGGAGGCAGACTCCAGCTGAGCATGTCAATCTCATGTTTATAAGGCCTTCCCAACTTGGATTCCCTCCTGGAGCCAGGGCTTTCCTGCCCTTTAATTGCAGGCTGGGCCTCCTGCAGCTCTCTGGAAGCTCCTTCCCCAAGGAGCACTGTTCCTGGGCAGCTCCCTCTCCCCACCAGCAACCCTGCCCCAGCTGAGCTCTGGCAGCCTTTCATCAGGCCCAGGTGCTCTTCAGCTAATTAGCTGCCAAGCAGCCACCTAGGCAGCTGCTCACAGGTGGGCTGAGATGGGCTTGTTCGCCTCAATGAAAACCATCACCCTGACTCTCCTCACAAGGGCCAGCCACCCCCTGGCAGGCCAACAAAGCAGAGACTGGTACCTAGTGCTTGTCATGTCTAAAGCAGCTTCACAGAGATGCTAATGGAAGAGCTTGCTCAGTGAGTAACTGACTTGCTGGTGCTGGGCTGTCCTGTGTTCTCCAACCAAACTGAAGGGAAGGTTGGGAGAGGGGTTCCCCTGCCTAGGATGACATGATGGCCTTCTTGTAGAAACACACTGCACAGCAGATCTGGGCCTTCGGAAGGGGCCTGGTGATACCAAGGGTCGGGGATTCTCCCAAAATAGCCCTTGGTAAATAGAACGCCCAGTCCCCACACAGCGTCTTTAAACCCCCCTCCATAACACACAAACACACACACACTCTGAATGGCACAAGCTGAGCTGTACATGGTCATCCAGATCTCAGCAATTATCCTGGTGTCAATCGAGCATCATGCCAGTGAAGTTCATGCGGCTGACTCTCTTTCAGCCTTCACCTTGCCAAGTCTTTTGCTCTAGTGCAAAGCGGGTGAGATGTTACCGCCCTGCTCTGCTAGGGCTTTCCAACCAGTTTGCACTGGTGCAAATGATGGTAGTTGCAATGGTGAGTGGGGCCCAGTGGGGCTATCCTGGGACACAAGCGTGTCTGGGTTAGAGGAAAATCTGTTCCATGCACATCTCAGAGGCACACTCACTTCAAGTCTGTTTGCCAGAGGGCTCTGCCTTGCTCCTTGACTGAGGGAGAAGAAATGGACAGATCCCCACTGTCCATTAGATTTCCCTCAGAGAAAGTGGTGGTGGGGTATTTCTGTAAGAACCCCAAGTTAAAATATTAGCAGCCCATCCCTGAGCTGAATATCGTTATTTCTGCTTTATATGTGGGGAAAAAGAAACCCAAGGAGATTAACTGCTCTCCCCAGGGCTGCCCAGGAAGTTAAGTGCTAGAGCCAGACATTGAACCCAGGTATCCAGTCACCCAGAGTCTGTTCTTCAGCTGACTTTGAAAAGTAGAGTAAGCTTTAACCTTCAGCTCCTCCTAGTGCTTCTCTCCTTCTGGATTTGGGCTCCTGCTGGATGCCCTGTCAGGGATCTAAATGACTTGATTTGAGGGATGAAACACACGCACACACACACACACGCTGCCTATGCTTTTCACCAAGACACGTGGTCCTGCAGCCAGCCAGGTGCGCAATGTACAAATCAGGTACATGACTGTCACAACACAGCAATGGGCAGCCTCACCTATACACAGTGATGAGTTCCCAAAATCCTAATAACCGGTTCCCTACCGGGTCCTCAGCGGCACTTCGGAGGCGGAGGGGGGGGCGCTGTGTGTCTTCACTTGCTCCGGGTTTTCGGTGGCATTTCGGCAGTGGGTCCTTCACCTGGAGCGAGTGAAGACCCCCTACCGCCGCCAAAGACCCGGTAGGGAACCACACAGTGAGTACAAGCCCCACGTGCCTGTCTCTCTGCCCATCCGACCCCAACCCAACCCAACGTCCTGCCCACAACTGCCCCCCTCAGAACCAGCAAACTCCCCCTCCCCCCCACTCCTTGTCCCCTGACCACCCCCTCCCGAGACCAGGAGTGAAAGTAGGTCCAGTGACTTACCCGTACGCAGGGGCCAACTCTGGCCCCCAGAAGGGGTGTGGCTGAGGGAGTCAGAGCCAGCCCCAGCCCACCCAATAAGGTAAGTGCCCCCCCACCAGGGTAGCAGCAGCCCAGGGCTCCAGGGGCTATTTAAAGGGCCCGGGGCTCCCCTGCTTCTATCGCCCCGACCCTGTAAATAGTCATGGGAGACCTGGGGAAGCAGCGGGGGCTCCAGTGGCTAATTAAAGGACCAGGGTAGCAGAGGCAGCTGGAGCCCCTGGCCCTTTAAATGACCCCTGTAGCCCTCCGCTACCGCTGGGCTCTGGGGGCTATTTAAAGGGCCCGGGGCTCCCCTGCTTCCACCGCCCTGGCCCTTTAAATAGCCGCCGGAGCCCTGGAGTAGTGGCGGTGGGGCTCCGGCGGCTATTTAAAGGGCCGGGGCAGTAGAAGCAGCCGGAACTCCAGACTTTTTAAATAGCCCCCAGAGCCCTGCAGCCCTACCCCAGGGCTCCAGCAGGGGGGCTCTGGTGGCAATTTAAAGGGCGTGGGACAGGACAGTCCCGCAGGCAGGATGTGGCCCGCAGACCGGAGTTTGCCCACCTGCTAGCCCCTTTAATAACTGGTTCTACATCGGCTTCTAAATTTAACAACCAGTTCTTGTGAACCAGTGCGAACCGGCTCCAGCTCACCACTGCCTATACAGGCCTCTGCTAGGGAAGACTTAACGCACTGGCTGTCCCGTTACGTAGGGAGAAGCAACACCACAGCCATCGCCACATCAAACCCCTCCTAATCACAGTCCAGTGGCTCAGAGAATCAGAGGCCATAAGGCAATCTCCCGCACAGCTCTGTCTGGGTCTTTGCAGGGCACCAAGAAAGAAGCCAGCCAGGAACCTGATGGCTTCCCCTGGCGCTGAGGCCTCATTGTTCTCTTCAGAGACAGGGAGAAAAACAAGAAGTGGAATAGGAAGGAAGGGAGATTTGTCTGCATCACACCACTATGCTCACTCTGGCATGCCTGGGACCTGGCCATCACTGCTCAGGAAGGCCAAGGACTGGGTTAGCGGTTCATGCTGCAGAGCACGGAGCACTGGCAGAGCTGTGTGCAGGAACAGGACTAGAGTAGCAAGGAGGCTGTGGGTTGGAACTGAGGGGCAACAAGACAGCTGGGTGTGGGGAGCCCAAGACTGGCATGGTGGGGGGTTCTGTGGGTCGAGAGTGAGGAGCATTGGCAGATCTATGTGAATGAGGAAGGTAAGCCCAGGAATGGATAGCAGGGGAGACTCGAGTCTGGCTTGAGGGACATCAGTAGAGCTGTATGGGGCCAGATCATGGTACGCTCAGCTTTAGCAAGTGCTGTCAGCCACTGACTTATAAGTGGACGTGCTCGGGTTGGCGGCAGGGAATGGGAGAAAAGAAGGAATTAATCTGGCAGCTTATCCACCAGCTAGCCAACCTGTCACAGGACAGTGAGTGACAGGGAGTGCCAAGGGAGGAGGAGGAGAAGTGGGGACCGGAGAAGGTACAGACGAGCATCGAGAGGGTTCTTTGTGCAGACACAAGCTCCAGAAACTTCCAAACTCTGCAGCAGCAAAGCCAGGCAGCATGGACAGTGACCAGATGAGCTCTGTCTGTGTCCGAGTAGGAAGGCTGTCTTGCTATATATGTGGAGCCTGCACACACTCAAAGACAGCCTGTTGTTCTGCCCTCCAGACAGCTGCCCTGCCCAGGAAAGGTCTGACATACCTCACTGAAGGACTAAGAACAATCCAGACCGCAGCCCGGGGCCAACCACTTCGATTGCCTCTCAACTACTGGCCCATACTCATGGAACAATGTGTTTCTCCACAGGGGCCCATGGGGGGAAGAAGCAAGCGTGACTGGTGGGTCTGTAGCTTCTTAGTCATGGCTCAGAGATGGGATCCTGGTCTGTGCTGGGGACCAGCCATTGCCACGGGGTCAGAGCAGGAGTGAGGGCAGGAGGAACTGGCCAGCCTGGGATGCTGGTGAACTACAGACTCCCAGATGGAGTGAAATCAGACCGGAGGATGGGGCATCTGAGGACCTTTGTTGTTTCCAAAGATCTGTAACTCTCAAGTACTTCAACAGTCAAGTTTCCGTGATTAGGAATCCCATTGCTAGGCCTGTGTCCCTTGTTCTTCTGCCTTGCTGTCCCTATAGGGGATAGTTAACGAGAAGGCCAGAGTGCCCACAGCCCTGGCAGAGCTCTGGGGTGCAGGTGTCACTGGGGGGCTCATGATGCCTGAGCCACTGGTTTCAGGGTCTAAGATGGTAAGGTGGCAGTGCCTCTGGACTAATGTCAGACAAGAGTGTGCCCTACAGATCCTAGACTCTGCCCAAACCCAGTTGACTTGGAAGCATATGGGACCCAGTGTTTGGGTGGACTCACAACAGACTGGTGACGGCACAGGGAGGGACTGTGCCAGGCTATAACGCCTATCACTAGCAATGGTTAAGAACTTGCTGGTGAAACAATTTTTTGACAAAAAATGCAGTTTCTGAAAAAATCAAAATTTTCCATGGGAAAATTTCAAATTTGCAATATGTATTCAAACCAAAATATTTCATCTTGGGTTGGTCCGACATTGAACTATATCTGCCTTGGGTGCTGCAATGCCTCATGGGAGCTGTATTCAAGGTGTATCATGCTTCCATTTTCCCATGGGCTCTTGGTCCAGACTACATCTCCCATAATGCAATGCAGTCACCCCTCTACCTGAGCCATGTGCTGTATTATGGAAGTCTCATGACTGTGGGGAGAGATGATTGGTTCCTGCTGAGAGTGGAAGGAGCATAATTTAAAGGTTTGCCCCCTCCATCAGCTTGAGTTACTCCCCCCCATGGCATGTCTGTGACGAACTGGGAATGTTCTTAATGTTTTCTCTGAATACTGTGTTGGTGCCTCAGTGTCCCCATGGCAGTTCTTAAGTATCAGTCTGGCTCACTGACCCCCAGAATGGACCCGGCCGAGGGGTCCGGTTCTCTGTATCTACAAGCTCTGTTTTAGACCCTGTTCCTGTCATCGAATAAACCTCTGTTTTACTGGCTGGCTAAGAGTCATGTCTGACTGCGAAGTGGGGGTGCAGGACCCGGTGGCTTCCCCAGGACCCCACTGAGGCGGGCTCGCTGTGGGAAGCGCCCGGAGGGGCAGAAGATGCTGAATGCTCCAAGGAGAGACCCAAGAGGTGAAGCCGTGTGAGCTTCTTGCCCTGAACAAGTCTGCTCCAAGGGAGAGGAGGCTCCCCAAAGTCCTGCCTGGCTTGGTGGGGAGCAGTTCCAGAGCATCGCCCGGTGACTCCGTGACAACGTGGAAGGAGCATAATTTAAAGGTTTGCCCCCTCCATCAGCTTGAGTTACTCCCCCCCATGGCACGTCTCCCCCCTCTTACCCTTAATGGCCCCTCCCTGCAGCTCCCAGCTGTTTGCTGCTGCCTCTCCCCAGGACCGCAGCTTGCAGCTCAACGGCTCCAGGAGCTGCCACACATGGAGGGGCCCAGTCGGCAAACTGTGGCAAAAATCGGGGGGGGGGGCACGTGACCCAACGTGTCTGCCATGTGTCACCTCTGACTGTGAGTGCAGGTGATTTAACAGCAAATAGACCTGACCCAAAATGTTTCAACATTTCCAAATCTAAATGTTACCGAAATATTGGGCTTGCCTAGCTGAGAGCCAATAACAGCCTGACAGGGATAACGAAAGATGCTTTTTACCCAAAAGACAAGAATAAGCTGTTCCTCCCAAAGTTAAACGGACCTGGGGGTTTGTGGAGGAACAAACATAAGTGGTAAAGTTATTTGAATAGGTAACAAGTGGACCCCCAGGTTGCCGTTATTTTTTACTATTGACAGCGTCTGTTTTTTTCACAGCCATCTCGTGTTGAGGTTGGGGCTGTTGTCCGGCACGTTGGTTTGGGCACTCTCTTTTCCAGTGACCAAGCTGCTTACAGTAATGACATTTTATTAGCGCGGCTTGGGCTCCCCCCCCACAACCCCGTGATTCGCTTTTGGTTGCCACTTGGGGGGTCACCGCCTTCCTTCTTGTTTTTTTACTTTCAGCGTTTACAAGGGCTGCTAGCATTCTCACCTGTTTGGTCTTTTGAACTTTATTTTTTGTGTGATACACACGGGTGGCCACGCTTACCAGTTTTTTTAGGAACTTTTCCTCAGCGCCCTCGAGCTGCTGCAATCACCTCTTAATGTCCGGGGCTGACTGAGAGATAAAAATAAGCCTGACCGTGGACTGTGTGTCCGTAGCCTTGGGGTTTATGTTAGTATAAGTACAAAATGCTTTACAAACTCTCTCATAAAAGTCAGACGGGAGTTTTTCTTTTCCTTGCACAGTATTATGGACCTTAGACCAATCTAGAGTTCTTTTTTTTGCTTGTTTTATACCTGTCAAAATATAGTTTAGGAATTTTTTTAGAATTGCTTGGTGGGCTGAATTATTCAGGTTTTATTGAGTAGGGTTAGTGAGAGCTATAATATTGCCCCCATTACCGGCAGCCTTCGCAGCCTCCCGGGCCCCCCTTAGGACCCACTCTTTCTCCTCCTTGCGCAGTAGGCAATCTAAGAGTTGGCCCATGTCTTGCCAATCAGGATTATGAGCTGGATTTGTACCTTCTTCAAGCGACGATGAGCCTCATCGTCCCACAAAAACCGATACTCCATTTGACCTGGCGCCTGATTCTCCAATATCAGGCGCAAAGGGGTTAAATGAGTCGGAATATTAATGGAGCCAAACTCAGGCCATGCAGTTCCCAGGGCTGGCCAATCCTGGGTGCAAAGTTGTAAAAAGCGCTTCCTTGACATCCCTTTTTGAACACCGGGCAGGGGCCATTTATTTAACATATAATTCAAAGGGCTATTTTTAGAGGGTTTACCCAGAGACCCACCCATCTGTCTCCTGACACTCAAACAGAGAATTACACAGAGAGCAGAGGGAATTATGGTCTAATCCAGAATTTTCTACCTCTATTACACTGACCGCTACAGGGGACGAGACAGAAGGATCCCAATTCAACCTCAGAGCTTCATCGCACGCTATGGCTTCCACCCTGAGGAATTACGAACAAGAGGCTCAGTTCCGCCCACACACCTAACGCCCAAATGTATACAGCAGAAAAACAGTAACCGGTTAACCAAAACAGAACAGAACCAGAACCAGATAGCAAACCAGAACCAGATAGCATTTCCTTATCCTATTAGGGCTCACCTTATCGGAACACGAACCCCAGGGGCCGCGGTGAAGTGAGGAAGAGGGGCTAAACACCCTGGTGGCGCCGCTCCTAGTTTGCCGCAGCCGTCCGGAGTCCGATGTCCGAGCTAGGAGAGTCCTGTCTGGGGTCACCAGAAACTGTTACCAAAATATTGGGTTTGCCTAGCTGAGAGCCAATAACAGCCTGACAGGGATAAGGAAAGATGCTTTATTCTGCCGAAGAAAGGAGAGCCCTGTACCTTGGTACAAAGAGTTTGTTTTATACAAATTTTACAAGCCTTTTATACACTTATAGACAAAGACCCTTGCGTGTTAACACTTGATTGGTAGGTGTTAAAGCCCGCACTCTGTTATCTGGTTAGTAAAAACTGGTTTGAAGCAAGTTTTTTTTTTGCTTTGAGGCAGAAGAGAAAAGATAGTTTAAAAGTTCAGGTTACTGTGTACATGAGGCTTCTGCTTCCCCCTACTGGCTGCTTGTAAGCTGTTAAGGGGGCTACCAGTAACTTTTACATAAATTTTTCTAAAATTTTCACTCTGCCAAAAATTTGGACTTTTTGTCCTGCTTCAGGATGAAAACAAATGTCAAAATGTCAGATTTTTCCACAGGATGGAAACTCTGATTTTCACTTAACTCAACTGATGACGCTTTAAGTGGCACAATAACCAGGTGGCAGGTGGGCACTGCAGATTGTGTCTTCTAGTGCTGAATGGTACAGCAAGGTGTGGAGAAGGAACGTGTGTCTCACGTCAGTGGTTCCCAGCTTGTTCCATACTGGGACCATGCGTCCTCCTAGCAATATAGGAAAGGCAGCATGCCTGCAGCCCCCTGACACCTGTCTGCGACTCCCGGGCAGAGAACCTCTGTTCTACAGCCTTGCACATTCATCTACAGTGTTTTGCATTTAGGCACATGAAATATAATATGCCATGCAGTGTTGGAATCAGGGAAATAACAGCAGGCAGCTACCCAGCTGGAACGCTTGGGCTAAGGAGAGAGAGCCTTAGTGGCTGGTCATTGAAATATGGTGGTTTAAGAGCCCACTGTCCAAGGGGAGAAAGAGAGAAACAACCATAGTATCCTGGAGGCAGTGGTGTATATCACCAAGGGGGTTACAGCTGTCATTAGAGCAGGAGGAGGATGACTTGAACCTGATCTCAGGTTGATAACCTTGGGGGAATAAATAGAGCCCTGCAAATCTGCGGATATCTGCTTCATATCTGCGAACAAGTTTTAGGGTGACCAGACAGCAAATGTGAAAAATTGGGACAGGCTGGGGGGTAATAGGAGCCTATATAAGAAAAAGACCCCAAAATCGGGACTGTCCCTATCAAATTGAGACATCTGGTCACCCTAACCATTTTTGCAGATGGTAGATTGGATGCAGATAGAACCCGTGCATGGCTCTACTCACTGGCAGTGCCTGACCTACAGCATCCAGCTCAGGCAGCCCGGTGGGTGCAGCGCCCTCAGGGCTAGCGGCCAGCAGCCACTGGCTGGGGCTGGGCGGCATGTCGGAATCAGGGGCTGTCCAGCAGCTCAGGCCCCTCTGGCAGCTCCAGTGTCCCCATCATGGCCCAGTCCGGCAGCACTGGCCATGCTCCCAGTCCTGGGCCCAGCCCGTTGGCTCCTGGGCAGCAGGACCTGCCCCCAGCCACAGGGATTGGAGCGGGCAGGCCCCTTCTGCCCCACCCCTCTGCCTCATTGTGATGCAACAGGCACTGTTGCTGAAGCCCTCAGGAGCAGCACGGGATGCAAGTCCCTTCCTCCTAGTCCCCCCTCCTCACCGCCCCTTCTCCTTGAGACTTCACCTCCGTGCTGCCCCTTACCCAGTCCCAACCGTCGCACTGCCTCTTCACTGCAAAACCCCGTCCCCCCACTCGCTCCCCGCCTTCCCCCCAGGTCGCTAGTCCTCGTGAGACAGCTGGGGCTACTGCAGATGTGGATACAGGTAAAAGACGGCTAGCAGACCGCGGGTTGATCCTGGCAGATGCAGATTCACATTTTTGCATCCGCTCAATACATTCACAGCATTTGCTCTCCGGAGACTGTGATAACTGCTCAGTTCTCAATGGAGGGTCACCGTTGGACTTGGGAGGGGGACAAAGGGGAAGACAGACAGACAGACTGAACGACATCACCAAGAGATTGAACTTGGAGAGATCCAGCCAGCCAAGGGAATTGGGGAGGGGGAGAATTATAGTATAAGGTCCAATCCTGTGAACAATTCCTGCCAAGCCAAGTGCTTACTGCCATTGTGGGATTGCCCATGTAGTGTGAGCCCCATGCAGGACAAGGCCCTTCTAGATCAACGTGCATGACTCAGTGAGAGTGTGCTGCGGTTCAATTCATAAAATGTTTCCTGCAAAATCTGCAGGTTGCAAAATCTCCCTCTCCCCCTCTAGTATTTATTTCTGGCTCCAAACACTGGGAACCAGACCTGGCTGTCTGCCATTCGTGCTGACTTCCACTGCTCTCTGGGCAGCAGCCTGCTCCCAGTTAGCATCGCTTTGGAAGCACACTGCACTGGGGTGGGGGAGGTTCCAATCCTGATGGCAGCATCATGCACTGTTCCAGCAGCAGACGGAAGAGCAGAGGCAAGAGCCAGAGAAAATGAGAGGCAAAAGCTCCACATAACCTTCCTGGGATTAGTTTCTAAGAAGCCTCATCCCTCTCCGTGCAGCCTGGGTGGTAGCTTGATGTAGGAACTACAGCCGGGAATGGATTCTGTCCTTGACTTGGCATTGACACAGTGTCACTTTGCTTTTATGTGCCTCAGTTTCCCAATCAACAAAGTGGAGAACAACACTATTCCCCCACCATATGGGGAGTTGCTTGGCTTAATTAATGCATGTCTGGAAAGTGCTTTCAGATCCTCAGAGGGAAGGCAAATGGCCAAGCGTTATCATTAAGTGAGTCAAACCCTTGCCTCTCCTGAGTGCTGAGTGAGAGGAGGGCTGCAACTACAGCAGCGCTTCCTGAGAGCGCACAGCGCTGCTCTGTTCAGATTTCTCGAGAGCATTGCCACACACCCACTCAGCCTCCTTATCTCACTCAGGCTGGCGTTCACCTTGACGGCAGCACAGCGCACTTCGCTTTTTCTACTTCTCTCTTTCCTTCTTTGGCCAGTGTGATCAGGCAACGTGAGAGTGACCCCTTGCCGAAAGATTACACAGCAGCCTTGCAAACCGTGTTACTGAAGACATTTGGTAATAAATAACTCAGCAATTGGAGACACCCCCTACAAGCCACACACGGGAGTCCTGCAATCCGGTCGTGAGCTCACCCCGGGTGTGTGCAGACCCCATGACACAGGTCAAGCTAATGGCCTGCACTTAATCCTCAAAACGGGCAAAAGCTCATAGGGGCATTTTCAGAGTCACTTCCCTGCTATATCGGTGTCTCAGAGTTCAAAATAAATGACCAATGAGTCAGTCATTAACCAGGAGGCACGTGGGCTTACACCAATGACAAGTGCTCAGGTACTCTCGCTCTTTTGACATTTTCCTCTGTTCTATTTTTAAGGTGTACATCAAGTACCTACCGTGAATACAGCCGTCTCCACTTCCTCTTTGCTGCCTCTTATTTTGACCACGGAGGCAATAAATATCCCCAGCCTCCTGAGCTCATGCTGCTCAGCTCTGTCTAGAAAACTGCAGCTCATAGACTAAATATCCACTGGCTTCACACTTCTCTCTCTCCCCCCAATACACATTAATATTGTACAGGAAAGCAGCAAACTTCCTTTGGGCCCATCCCATGGAAGCCACCTTGAGGCCTAAAACCATCCCTTCTTCTCCACTGCCTGGAAACAGTCAGAGGCCTCTTGGGGGAACCAGCTAGCTGTAAAAACTGTTCTACTTGCCCTGGTCACACAAAGATCCGTCTTCTATAGCCTAGCTCCCAAGTTTGTGGGGCTGCCTTGCAGGGGTAGACACCCCAATGCCAGGAGAGACTCACAAAATCTGTCCAAAGAACAAGTTCCCATTTCTTATTAACTACATGGTTCTGCGTCTAGGCACATGGATGGGACCTGGCTCTAGAGGCCCTGGACTCTGGACAGTAGTGGAAGAATCTTATATAGTGCTTTCAATATCACCAAATCTTAGCCTTCCAAAATCACTTGGGTCACATTTTCAGGCTTTTCTGTGCAACCATGAGCACTAGAAACTTACTCACTTTCTTTATTTTTAAGTGGAGATTCTCCTATAGTCACATGACTCCAGGAACTGGAGCTTCAGGAAAAACACCAGACATTGCAGGATTTCTGAGAAAATACCCGGAGTTAGCAACACCACTCGTCCTGTCGATTTCTGTATGATTCTATTTTTAAAAAGTGAATTTACTGCTGGAAAAGGTGCCAGCCCACCAGCCCCAGAGACTGGAATGCTCTCGTTATCTACAGAACAGGTACAGAGTAGGGAAGCCTCCTTCAGAGTGCTACAATGATGGACTGCACCACTGATCTCTACCTCCTCTAACTCCTGGAGGTTTTTCCAGGCCAGGGGATGCTCATGGACAGTGTCTCTTAAGAATGACAATTACTGTTAATGCAGCAAAGAATCCTCTGGCACCTTATAGACTAACAGACGTTTTGGAGCATGAGCTTTCGTGGGTGAATACCCACTTCTTCAGATGCATGTGGTGGAAATTTCCAGGGGCAGGTATATATATGCTAGCGAGCAAGCTAGAGATAACGAGGTCAGTTCAATCAGGGAGGATGAGGCCCTGTTCTAGCAGTTGAGGTGTGAAAACCAAGAGAGGAGAAACTGGTTCTGTAGTTGGCAAGCCATTCACAGTCTTTGTTCAATCCTGAGCTGATGGTGTCAAATTTGCAGATGAACTGAAGCTCAGCAGTTTCTCTTTGAAGTCTGGTCCTGAAGTTTTTTTGCTGCAGGATGGCCACCTTAAGGTCTGCAATAGTGTGGCCAGGGAGGTTGAAGTGCTCTCCTACAGGTTTTTGTATATTGCCATTCCTAATGTCTGATTTGTGTCCATTTATCCTTTTCCGTAGAGACTGTCCAGTTTGGCCGATGTACATAGCAGAGGGGAATTGCTGGCATATGATGGCGTATATTACATTGGTGGATGTGCAGGTGAATGAACCAGTGATGGTGTGGCTGATCTGGTTAGGTCCTGTGATGGTGTCGCTGGTGTAGATATGTGGGCAGAGTTGGCATCGAGGTTTGTTGCATGGATTGGTTCCTGAGCTAGAATTATTATGGTGTGGTGTGCAGTTACTGGTGAGAATATGTTTCAGGTTGGCAGGTTGTCTGTGGGCAAGGACTGGCCTGCCACCCAAGGCCTGTGAAAGTGTAGGATCATTGTCCAGGATGGATTGTAGATCCTTGATGATGCGTTGGAGGGATTTTAGCTGGGGGCTGTATGTGATGGCCAGTGGAGTCCTGTTGGTTTCTTTCTTGGGTTTGTCTTGCAGTAGGAGGCTTCTGGGTACACGTCTGGCTCTGTTGATCTGTTTCTTTATTTCCTCGTGCGGGTATTGTAGTTTTGAGAATGCTTGGTGGAGATTTTGTAGGTGTTGGTCTCTGTCTGAAGGGTTAGAGCAGATGCGGTTGTAGCATCTGCTAGAACAGGGCCTCATCCTCCCTGATTGAACTGACCTCGTTATCTCTAGCTTGCTTGCTAGCATATATATACCTGCCCCTGGAAATTTCCACCACATGCATCTGAAGAAGTGGGTATTCACCCACAAAAGCTCATGCTCCAAAACGTCTGTTAGTCTATAAGGTGCCACAGGATTCTTTGCTGCTTTTACAGATCCAGACTAACACGGCTACCCCTCTAATTACTGTTAATGTTGCTGGTGGTTTTACACATTCAAATCTCACTTCCAGAGGTTGGACGGGTGAGCTTGTTTGGCCAAATTTAGAACCCAATCACAAATCAAGGGCTTTTAGATTTAGAAAATAGCTCCAAGAAACTTTATAGATAGGAATTCCCCTTCGTTCTGAGCAAATGCACTAATTTAAAACTTTGGACTCCCCCGGCTGTTGTAGAAGCAAGAACAAGAATCTTTAGCCTTTGCACAGCAGAAGCTGAAATTTAGTTAGCAATCCTGTTTCTTCTAAAGTAAAGCATTATTTTTTCCAAAGGAAATGTAACTTAAAGTGCAACTCCACTCTGAAAGATACTCCCCCCACATATATTTATTTGTACATTAATTTAGACAGATTAGACACACAAGGTGGACCACTCTACCTTAAATGGCCTCTTACAATATGTGCTAACTACTTATGCTAAGCAATCTGCCCCACCTGGCATTTTGCTGTGACACTGAACTTTTCCCAGACCCGAATAAGAGCTTTGTTGTGATTCCAAAGCTTGTGTCTCTCACCAACAGAAGTTGGTCCAGTAAAAGATATTACCTCATCCACCTTGTCTCTCTAATATCCTGGGAGCGACAAGGCTACAACTACACTGCACACAACAGTTTAGTCAGATATTAGTCACATTGCACAATGATCTATGGGAAGGTGCTCAGATAATACAGTGATGAGGGTAGCATAAACAGGCCAGAATCTATGTAGAATAGAATAAGAGCCTATACAGAACAGGATTGACTTCAGTGAGTTAAATAAGTCTGTACTACTTTCTCCTTCTGTTAGCTCCACAGAACCAACCAAGATCTAGGAGAGTAAGATGGATTCTGTTCCTTCTTGTGCAGCATCAAGACTTGTTTAACTTCAGTAAGCACCAATCACTTACACTGGTGCAAACCCAAAGAGAGCAATGCATTTGCACCGCAGGTATTGCTGAGGGCAGATTTTAAGACAAAGGGGCTTAGGACCCAGTTTGGCCTGCAGAGTCGTTATTAAAGCCCGGACGCATAAGAATAGAGTCCAGCTTTGCTTTACTTCCAGGGCGGAGGCTGAGTCTGCAGGCTTGCAATTAGCACAAAACTCTACGGACACTGTAAACTGATCACACTTGATATGAACACACCCAGAGCCAGCAAACATGGAACTCTCCAACACCCTTTGGACACCATCACTTTTTGGTGGACCCACTTTTAAAAGGGAAAGATTCTTTGGAAAAGCATCAAAACGTGTGGAACTCAAGCCCGCATCCAGCTTACCTGATCTTCCTTATTATAGATGTGGGGCCATATCCTTAGCTGGGATGAGCCTCACTGACATCAATGAAGCTGCGCTGATTTACACCAGCTCAGGATCTGGTGGCTAGCTGGTGAAACAGAACATTGCAGGAGACAGAGAACCAACCCACAGGGTTGCTGTGCTTAGCCTTAGAAAGCAAAAACCAGCATACGCCCTGATCCTGCAGATCAGATACATGCTCCACTTTCTGCCCTGTAAGGGAATCCCAGTGAAGCAAATGGGACCGCTCAGCTGCACAAAATCATAAAGGTTTGTAGCATGGGAGCCTAGGGCCTGGTCCACACTAAGGGCTTCTGTTGGCACAGCTCGGTTGGCCAGGGGTGTGAGGAAGAGTGATCCTTGCCTGATATAGCTGTGCTGCCAAAAGCCCCTAGTTTAGAGGCAGCTATTCTGGTAAAACTGTGCTTTCATTGGTGTCGCTTATTTTGCAGGTATAATAAGCTATACCAACAAAATCGCAGTTTTGCCAGTATCAGCGAAGTCCACACGAGGAGCACTTTGTTCCTACAGCAGATGTAGCCTCAGAATCTTGTTCCCTCAGGCAGCCACTGGGTAACAGCCCCAATGGGAAAGCAAGTCACTACAGGAATACAACAATCATCGACAGTTTGCTATTGCCTCCCATAACAATCCAATGAAAGCCACTGACGTGGGCCACATCTACAAAACAACTTATGCCGGTCAAAGCTCAGCTTTGCTGGGTATAACTGCATCTGCATTAGGGGCTCTGATGGGTCAGGGATCACATCTCATCACAACCCCTGACCAACAGAGCTCTGGTGGCAAAAGTCTATAGTGTAGACGTGGTCTTGGTATAGGCAGTTTAAAAACAAATGGAGCTAAACCATAGCATGAAACAAAGAGACATGCCAGCAGCAGCCCTTGACAGCTAAGGATTCAGGCTCTGTTCTGTTTTTTCATAACAAAGGCCTGTTTTGGCAGGGTTGATAACTCGTGCTGGACTGGAACCAGGCACATTATGGAAGCTGGGTCTTCACAGGCTAGACTAGTACTAATAAAAAATAAATTCTACAGGAAAAATAGCTCAGGAGGGGAAAAAAAGGAATTATTTCCAAAAAGAGACAAGTCTGAGGAATAATTCCTAAAAGCACCATCTCAAATGTCTCCAGGGCAATAAATATCATCAGAGTCCAAAAGGATGGAGACTCTGAGACATGCCAAATGCGCTGTCTGAATATTAACGAACAGAGTGATGGATGGAGAGGTGGAAACGGTCAACCGCAGAAACAGAGAACTCTAGAGACTAATGAGATCCAAAGAGTGAATGACAGCAGCTATGTATAATGCTAATTTCCAGAAGTGGACTGGGGTGCACTATCTGGAATTAATAGCTTTGAGTATTCCAGTATCTTTCTCACCAATGCCATACACAGAGGTAAAATCATCATCTCCCTCCTCCTACACCCCAGCATCACACCGGGTGCTCAGGTTGGGTTGTTTGTCCAATATGACCCTTAGATCCTTTTTCAGAGTCACTGTTGTCCAGGATACACTCCTCCATTCTGTGTCTATGGCCTGCATTCCTGGTTTCTAGAGGCCTAGCTCTATTTGGCTGTATTGAAAAGGCAGTTGGTTTCAAAGGTCCCAGCTTCCTAAGCGATCCAGATTGCTCTGGGTGACTGCCATGTCCTCATCATTATTTCCTGCCCTGCCAATCTTTGTTTCCATTTGCTGCTGCTTAGAGGACAATTAGTGGCTTGGTGTCATGCGGTATTTCCATTTCCACCACAATGCCCACGTGCATTGTCTGCTTTGCTGTGGGCGCAGTTCTCGTCATAGGGATATCTGAGAGTGAAGCTGGCCAGTGGGCTCAGAATGGGCACAATGAATCCAAACCAGGCATTACATTCTCTGACTGGTGTATGAGACATCTGCCTCATCCCTTGCCTAGTCCTGCCTAGGGTCTGAGAGGGATTACCCTGACTCCAAATCACTGGGTCAGGACCCTACATAATGCTGCATCCACACCGCTGTGTGGGTCAACAGCAGCAGAAATGGAATCTGGGACCTCTGGATTTGAAACCAGGAGTGTCTGCAGCGTGAGCTAAACGACACAGCTCAAGATGTGGCGCAGTCACCACTAGATGGGGACAGCGTGCTACCTGGTGTGGGGTGACACATACAGGTGCCCAATCTTACCACCCCATCGTTGCTCTCCTGCAGCTTGAGGTCTCCTTCAACAGGGGCCAAAGCAAATGTCCTTCTCTCTTGGGCTCATCTGATCTGATCAACAGGCTCCTCATCCTATCAGGAAGCAGACACTCTGCCCCACCCTAGGGAGGTCAGGTGCAGCACATGGGGACAGAGGGAAGTTGGAGCTTTCTCCCCAAACCAACTGCAGCAGAGAGGCCATCACCAAGTGCTTCTGAAATCAGAGGGTGAGCCCGCGCCTGCCCGAGAGAGGATGGAGGCAGAGATGCTCTCCTAGCAGAAGAATAAGGGAAGCAGCAGCAGGGCAGGGTCCATCCCCACCTGACTTCTCCTGTCCCCTTCCCTGATTCAGTCTGTCCCTGGCGAGGTGTGATGGTTTATTTTCAGTTAGAGGCTGGTACCCAAGCAACTGCCAGTCCAAGAGCTACAGCAGGTTGGAAGTTTCTCATCCAAACTGTTTTCGTCCAGAAAATGCCATTTTGACCTTAGTCCAATTTTCAAGCAATCATGTTGGTTTGGATGAAATGTCACACAAAAAGACTTCGTTTTTGAAACAGAACGGTTTCCGAATTTCCATTTCATGGGAAATTTTGCCAATATTTGGTTTTGTTCCAATTGGAATGAAAACAATTTTTGAAATGTTGAAACAGAAATTCTGCATTTCCACCAGCTCTTCCAAGGGTGCTAGTTCCAGCAGCATCTCAACTCCCTCTGTAGAGGACCTGCCCCAGCCTGTCCATTCATCACATGCGCCCGGGTAGAGCCCTGCACAGGACTATATTTTTAATCCCGCTCCCATCTCGGCCCGCAATACTCACTCCTAGTCCCACCCACTCCCCGCATTGTTTTTTCACTTTTTAATCTCGCTCCCACCTGCAAAAATCTTAGATCCTGCAAATCCCACAAGAGGGACAGGTTCCCTCATGCTGCTAAAAAAACCCAACAAAAATGGTTGGTTAATATATTGTATACATATGGGAAAGAGAAGCTCAAAGAAAATAATTTCTTGAATAGGCTACTCTTGATAAATTGATGAGAGAGTTAGTGTTTTTCCACAAATTACTGCAGTCTGGTTTTTTTTCCCATCTAATCCCACCCACAACAAAGTACATTTTACCTGCTCCCGCGATTATATCAGCGGGTCCTGCGGGATCCACGGGACCCCAGTCCCGCTGCAGGGCTCTGACCCTGGGTGCTGTTTGCTAGGAGTGACTCTTCTCTTTGAGCTGGAGGCAGACGCCTTCCCTTTCCACTGAATTGGGGACTACAGGGCTGCTCTTGTTTACTAGTTACTCATTCATTAACTCATAGGTTGCTTTTGTGCAGTAGTTTTCAAACTGCAGGTTGCAGCCCAGTACTGGGTCTCGGAATGTAAGGTACTGGGTCATGGCAATTCTGGTCAGCACCGCTGACTGGGCTGGTAAAAGTCCCATTAGTGCTGCTGCCCAGCTAAGGCATTCTAGTCCCTACCCATTCTGAGACCGCACTGTGCCCCAGAAGCAGCCAGCAGCCAGTCCGGCTCCTAGCCGGAAGGGCCACTCGCATGCTTCCCCCACCCTGAACCCCGACTTCACACTCTCATTGACCTGGTTCCCAGCCAATGAGAACTGGAGGGGCAGTGCCTGCAGGTGAGAGCCACACGGAGCTGCTTGCACGCCTCTGTCTAGGAGCCGGACCTGCTGCTGGCCACTTCCGGGGCACAGCGCAGTCCGCGGTGGCAGGACAGGCAGGAAGCCTGCCTTAACACCCCCGCTGCACCACTGACCAGGAGCCACCCGAGGTAAGCCCATGCTCCAATCCCTATCCCAGCCCTGAGCCCCACAAACCCGGAACCCATTCCTGCACCCAAACCCCTCATCCCCAGCCCCACTCCAGAGCCTGCACCCCCAGCCCAGAGCTCTGACCCCCTCCTGCACCCTAAACTCCTGCCCCAGCCCAGAGCCCTGTCCCACACCCTGAACCTCTCATTCCCACCCCTACCCTACAGCCCTCACCCCCACACCCCAACCCTCTGCCCCAGCCCTGAGCCCCTCCCACATCCCAAACCCCTTATCCCCAGCTCCGCTGGGTCATGGGCATCAACAATTTTCTTCAACCGGGTCACCAGAAAAAAAGTTTGAAAACCACTGTGTCAGGGCATGTCTTCACTGGCAACGTTAAAGCCATGTTAAAACTTTTAAAAAAACACCCTCACCAATAGAATAGCTATCAGTGCTGGGAGCACGGCTCCCAGCACTGGTGCACTGTCTACACTGGCACTTTACAGCATTGAAACTTGCAGTACTTACAGCACTGATGGGCCATGTGCCAAAGGTTGCCGATCCCTGCCTTAGTTTATGTGAGTATGTGCTTGTCGATGTGTGTGTGTGTGTATGAGTGCGCATGTATGCATGTCTATATGTGTGCATGTATGATTGTGTATATTCATATGCATGCATGTTCATATGTGCACACTTGTGCATATGCATGCACATATGTGTATACATATGCACATATGCATGTTCATGTGTGCATGTGTGAGTGTGCAAGCATGTATGAGTGTGTACTGCCTCACCCATGGTTTGCTAGTGACACTACTGGTTACTCTGTTCTTCTTGCTGTTTAATTAAACTCATGCGGAGGAATGTGCAAACTGCAACCCAGTTTCCATCACTCAGGGAGCAAAATAGCACACTAGGCTCTCCCCACTGGCCCCAACCAAACACAGCACTCAGCCGTGCACTGCATGTCTCTGGATGGGGCAACAGCTCCAGAGTCTGACCAAAGGAACATAACTGTGTCCCCTGTACCAGGCCCTTATAAATAACTTTCTCAAACTGTCTCTGAGCACCAAGTGCTCTCGTGGGAGGATCTAAAGCAGGGAAGGCCCTGCTCATTCTCCAGAGCCCGAAGAGAAGCAGCAGAATTTACTACAGGGTAATACACCAGACAGGGAGGCAGAGTTGCTGACAGACCGCCACTGCACAATCACAAGCAAAAGCCAACAAGAGAGCAGGGGAATCCAGCAGGGCCAGGACCACCCAGAGGATTCAGGGGGTCTGGGGTAAAGCGGGGCAGCTGCAGCACTTGTACTCACCCGGCAGCGGTCCGGGTCTTTGGCGGCATTTCGGAGGCATTGGGTCCTTCAGTCGCTCCGTGTCTTTGGCAGCACTGAAGGGCCTCCCGCCGCTGAAATGCCGCCGAAGACCTGGACCGCCGCTTGGCCAGGGCTCGCGGGGGCCCTGCAGGGCCTGGGGCTTGGGACAAATTGCCGCACTTGCCCCCTGCCTCTGGGCGGCCCTGAGCAGGGCTCATGTATTCCTCCTTCCCACCAAGGCACTTATGCATGGGGATTCTTTGGGGGTGTGAGGGGGAGGAGGCGGTTCCCCATAATTCTGGAGGTGAACCCAAGTTGTCCCTAGGGGCTGCTGCACTCTCTAGGGGCCAGTCCATTTCTTGGAGCTCCCACATTCTGCCAAATGCAACCAGTGTCCCACATCTTGGGGGGTAAAATCTCTCTCCCCTCTGTCCTGTCCCCTCCACATGAGACTGCCCTTACCTTCCCTTGGATTCTTCTGGCTTGTAAGTGCAAAGCTCTCCCCAGAGCACAGAGCTCCCCCAGCATGTGCATCGCAGGGAAAATAAAGAAGAGCAGGAGTCTGTGGCTGAGGCAGACCTCAGCAATGTATGGTGTGCAGGCCACGGCCCATGTTAGTCCAGAGATCAAGCATAGGAGGAATGGGCTATGCTGAAGAGCCGCAAGTCCCCTCTGGCCTTTGCATCGGCAGCCAAGTGAAAAGCGTTGCAGAGCCTGAAAGGGTTTCGCTTCTGGATTTTCTGTCTGTGAGCTCTAAACTCACTGCTCACTGTGACCACAAGCCTTCCGTCCGAGAGCAGGAAGGGCTCACAGACCCCCGGGAGAGCACATGACTTATGGGGAAGTGACTACTGAGTCGATGGGGAAAATGTGACACACAACAGCCGAGGCAGAGCTGGTGCCCCCAAATATCAGGACAGTCTCATTCCCATCTCTCCCACCAGTGAGATTCTTGCCCCAAGCACCTTGCTTGTCACTCATACCCCGGTTCAATTAGTAAATCCTCTTTTAGTAACCAGATGGGAGCCACATTTCTAAATGTTGTAGCTAATTTTTTTTTAACTTGGTGATTCTCCTTTGTGATACGAATGGGGATTAGATTTTCTTCTCCGTTACACTGGAGTTTCCCTTTTCTGCCAGGAGGGCAACGTTCTGTGACTCACCAGCTGGGCAGGTGCAAGGTCCCTTGAAGAGAGCCTCTGGGGGGAATGCAGTTGAGAACTGCTTGAAAAAATGACAGGTTTTCTTGAGAGCAGGGATAGAGAGGGGGCCATTGCAGGAAACTTTGGTGAAAAAATATTTTTTCTTCAATTTTCAGTAAATATGCTGGATTTTCACTGATAAAAAAAACCCCTCTATTTTAGAAAACTGAAAGCCAACTTTCCCAGCAATTGCAGGCATATTTATGAGTCCATTTGGCAGTTCAGAAGGCAGTGCAATTAATGCAGATCATCATGGGTTTATGGAAAACATCCTGTCAAACTAACAAAATCTTTTTTTAAGGACATGCCAAGTTTGACTGCTAAAAGTAATACTGTTGACAGGGCCCTCCCTGGGGCAGGAGCAAGACCCTGGACATAGGCACCGAGTTTCTAATCTGCTGGGGGGAGTGCTCCCCCCCAGCTCCGCCCAGGCCCTGCCCCCACTTCACCTCTTCCCCCAAGGCTCCACCCCTGCCCAGCTTCTTCCTGTCCTGCCCCACTTCTTCCCCCCCTCTTCCTGCCCCCAATCCCATCTGTTCCCCGCCCAGTTCTGCCCCTCTCCCGAGCACACTGTACTCTCGCTCCTCTTCCCTCCCCCACATCACCAAAAGAAATCTGATGAGGTTCAACAAGGACAAGTGCAGAGTCCAGCATTTAGGAAGGAAGAATCCCATGCACAGCAACAGGCTGGGGACTGACTGGCTAAGTGGCAGTTCTGCAAAAAAGGACCTGGGGATTACAGTGGATGAGAAGCTGGATATGAGTCAACAAAAACCTGATCCCCATCAGTTGGCTAGTGCCTGGAACTGAAGATGACCAGCCCTTACCAGCTCTCCTGTGTGTCAGGGCGCCTCTCGCGCCTAACCAGCCACACCTATTGATGTGGCACCTTAGAGACCAATGAATTTCAAGAGAGGGAAAATTACTTTTGTAGTGCTAACAAGGCCAATGCAATCAAGGTGGAGGTTGGCCATTTCTGAAACCTTTCTCTCTCTTGATATTCACCCCTTCTTGTCAGCTCTTGAGAATAGGCCACTTCCACCTTAACTGAATTGGGCTCATTAGCACTGACCCCCCCCCACTTGGTAAGACAACTCCCATCTTTTATATATACACATACATATATAAATATATATACACTGCTTACTGTATTTTTCACTCCATGCATCTGAAAGCTTATGCCCAAATAAATCTGTTAGTCTCTAAGGTGCCACAAGGACTCCTCATTGTTTTTGCTGATACAGACTAACACAGCTACCCCTCTGAAACCTGTCACCTATTGATGTGTGGCAGAAGAACTGCTTTTTGGTTGCTATGTTCCCCTGGGAGTTGTGGAATGTATTCCTCTCCCATTGGAGCTTTGCAGACACACAGCACCCTGCAGGAGGCACTCAGCCCTTTGCAGGATTGAGCCCCCTGCCACTACCACTACGTTACATAAATGTCAAAATGATCACAGTGTGTGTTTTATGGTACCAGACAAGTCTTCTAAGGGAGGTTGTGGAATCCCCGTCATTGGAGTTTTTTTAAGAACAGGTTAGACAAACACCCATCAGGGATGGTCTAGGTTTCTTTGGTCCGGCATCAGCACAGATTCTATGATTCTAAAACTAGTGCACTAAACAAAGAACAGACCAAGACACCTCTGGACCTGGAGCAGAGCTTCCTTAAAGTGTGGCTCTACGGTTTTGGATGAATCTCTTCTGTGTAAAGAAATTATGCTCTCTCCGGTTCATGGTGCTGAGTTGGTGCCTTCCTCTCTGTTCAAGCTGTGTCGTAGTAAGAGTGAGCGATACAGAGCCGCACCGTTCAGTGACAAGGCACAAGAGCCTGTTATCAGCTTTTCCCATTTATACAAGTAGGTAAAAGGCACGTTCCTTTTGGATTGCTTCTAAATGGATTTACAGAGAAGAGCCTGAAAATCTAATAGGGGCTACCTAGGCATAAGGAGCAGGCTGAGAAGTATGTTTGTGCCATGATGTCTTGGCAAGCACACACTGGCTTTAGAGAAGTCTGCACACAGAATATTAAACACCAGCGGAAGAATTACTTCTCGTCTTGTTTACAAAACGCGTGCTAATACATCCCAGAATTATGTTTGCTTTTTTTTGCAAGAGTGTTACACTGTTGACTCACATTTAGTTTGTGATCCACTAAGACCTCCAGATTCCTTTCCGCAGTACTCCTGCCTAAGCAGTTGTTTCCCATTTTGTGTGTGTGCAACTGATTGCTCCTTCCGAAGTGGAGTACTTCGCATTTGTCCTTATTGGATTTCACCCTATTTACTTCAGACCATTTCTCCAGTTTGTCCAGATCATTTTGAGTTTTAATCCTATCCTCCAAAGCACTTGCAACCCCTCCCAGCTAGGTCTCGTCCGCAAAGTTTATGTGTACTCTCCATACCATTATCTAACTCATTGATGAAGATATTGAACAGAACTGCCCTCTTAGAAGTCAGTGGCAAAACCCCCCACTGGCTTCTATCTAGCAAGAATTTCATCCTCAGAACTGCAGTCGTTACTCCCCCAAAGTCCCTGGTATCACTGTCGGTATTACAGCTGTGAATTTGGGGATTTCTTCCAGAGTGTGGCCTTCACTGTCTCACCCTTCAACTCGCTAACTCAAGCAATTGCCTTTTTTTCCCCAGCCACAGTCTAGTCTGTGAAACAGACCTGTGATAAGAAAAGTTTTCCCACCATTTAGTGTCAAATTATGAGTCAAAAACTACGCATCCTGGAGGGTTCCTGGAACAGTCAAGTGCCAAAAACCTAAAGAAGATAATGACAAAACAAGAAAATATTCTCGCTCCTAAAACCCCCTCTATTAACCAACGTTTAAAAGTCCCAGAGCTGGGTCATGCACTGCCATGAAATGCTCACACATGTTTTAGGAGAGTTATATATAGTCCGGCTCAAGTCTTGGACATTGGTGTATTTACACAAATTCAGTCGGCTAAGTACATTCCATTTATCTTGATTATCAGCACAAGCGGCTATATTTGCAAAGGAAATGTAATTGGGAACAGAATGTGAAAGATACCCTTCCCCCCGCCCCCCAACCCTGCTTCCTCCCTGTCAATCACTGCTCCGGTCCAAAAGCACTAATCACATTGCAGAAATCAAAACCCTGGCTTGCTACCAATGTGAAGAATGAATTCATACAAATACCGTCACAGGTGATTGGTCCCGAGCCGTCCTGCATGGTGAGGCTGTGAGTCCACAGATCTGGGGCAACATGCAGGAGCATGTGTGTCCGTTCTGGCTCGCCACACTATGACAGGTGTCCCTGGGAGCAGATCAGACTTCACACACACACCCCCGCACTGCAGTGCTGCACCCTGCTCTCTCACAGCCACTTCACAGTGAGACCAGTTCTGAAAGTAACACATGAAGCACTGCAGTCTAACCTTACAGAGCTCCCACTTGGTGCTTGCCCAGCTGGCGTTTCCTTTTAGCTCCAGTGAAAGTTGCAGGAGCAGAAAGTATCAAATGTGACCCTTGTTTACTGGAAGGGAGCAGGGCAGCTGTGGAAAGGCAGATCCACCCCCCACGCCAGGTTTCAGAGCTTGGTTCCAGCCCCAGTCCAAACATCTAGACTGGGTCAGTTGATCTGGGCTCCGAGACTGGCTGCCACGGGGGTCTTCTTTTGCAGCAACCCCCCGCCCCCCCCCGACCTTAGCCATTCCATGCCAGTCACTGCTGCTGCTTTACAGCCCCTTGTGATTCTGTGCTGTGTGCATGGGGCTCTGCCAGCTGCAAACAGGAATCTGATTCTACACACTGCAACTTGTGCCATCAGTTACCCCTGTGCAAAGGGTAGATAAAATACTGCATCGGCATTCCCCACTCACTGACACCAGTGGTAGCATTTCATGCCCACTTTGCACTCACTGGGCAGAGTCTCCTCTCACACCTGTTTTACACTCATTGATTCCAATGGAGTTACTCCTGATTTAGGGCCAGATCCTGAGGTCTGGTCGAACTGTATGCAGCAGAGGTTGGGGTGTGTGTACAAAGGTGGCATAAAGCATACATTGTATTCTCCAATCCAGGAGCCACTGTGTGCAGTTTTGCTTTCCATGCAATAATTTATAGCAGCCCAAGGGCTGCTCTAATGTCTGCTTGCTGCTAACAGTCCCAAGGATCAAAACCACAGCCAGGGATAAAGACTGTATAAGGCCTTGCCCCATTTGGCTGCAGCAGGAAGAAGGTGACATAAAAACCCAAAGATACTGAACAAAAGTTCAGGAAAAGGAGGCTGCAGAGAGACATTGGTGAGGTGCTGCCATGACCCGTGAGCCCTTTATGTCCATTGTTGCTTGAGTCTGAAGTCACAACTAAAACTGAGTGAAACTTTCATTATGAAACCCCAAAACCACATAAAATTCAGCTAGGTCCAGGTTTCATTTTACAGATTCAAACAGGCTACTGACGTGCAGGAGACTCTAAAGAAAAGGAGAGAGAGCCTGGGTCCAGTTTGGAGCAAGTCTGGGCTGATTTATGGTTTCACCTCAAACCGGGCTGAACTTGTGGTTTTGGCTGGTTCTGATATAAAACCAGGTGCCCTCACTCTGGCACCGCTCCTAGAGATGTAGATAACAAGCTCAGACTTTGCTTGCCGGCAGTAGGCTGCAGTATCTGCATCACGTTCACTGTTCTTGTGAGGATCATTCCCGCCAGGAGACTTATATTTGCAGAAAGCAAATACGAAGGGAACTCAAACACAGAGGAAGCCAATTCATTACTGAATTCTAAGGGACTCATTCACAGCATTCACTCCACTCCCATTAGCAGCTTCCACTGTGTCTGTCTGTGTCTCTGAGTCCAATAGGCTCTAAACTCTTTTGCTAAATCTGGAGTGGGAAGTGCAGGCTAGTTCCTGGATACTAATGACTCTTTGGAGAATTTCTCATTCACGTCACCTTCAATTACTTCTGGGGGAAGAAAATGATTTTCAGGAAGCATCAGGTCTTTAAATTTAGCATCTCTACTTCCATTCCCAAAGTCAGCTTCAGAAAAACAATCCGGGGGGAAAAAATAAAATAATTCCCAAATTCACTGCCAAATGTACTCCAAAAAAAACCGCCAAGCAAAGCCCTTCCACCTGATGTGGGAGTCAGAGCAACTGGTGCCCAGTTCTGCATAGCAGTCTTGGATGATCCCGGAAAGGGGAAAACCTTGCCTGGAAAATACAGACCTATTTCTGGGCTGGAAAGAGCTCTGCAACAGGCTGATTGCAGGGATTATCCATACGGAGTGTGCAATGCAGTGACTTGCTTTAAGGGATTTCCGGAGGGGGAAAGCAACATTTCACAGATTTAAGGTTTTATAGTTCAAGCCACACAGGGATTATAAAATACCTTTCCACAGACAGAATTAAAAATGGTACAGTCTCCCCTCCCTATTAATTATTAACTTGCAATAATAGTTGTGTGGTAGGGGTGGGTGAACGCCACCAAAGAAATTCAGGGTCAGCATTTAGGGTCAAATTTGGGAACCTCTAACTGTTCATGACAGAGGACATTATACTATGATAGTGTACTTATGTATAGGATAACCTCTCAGAACTCAGAGCCCTTGACTGTCAGAAAATGCTTGATGAAAGAGAACAGTACATGTGGTGAAAGGAATAAAAGCTGAATGTTGCACTTTCTTAGCTCTCTGTTTTGTTACATTTGAACACCGAACACAGACCCTTCTCAGTTTTCTATCCCAGAAGGACTGCACTGATTTTCTTCGATCCATCTCTTTATCATTATCATCATTACTTATTAATTGTGCTATCCCTTATTTGCAGGCCCTCATTCAGGGATCGGGGCCCCAGCAGGCGAGGCGCTGCACACACTGCAGAGTGAGATACACTGCCAAGACCTGACAGACAGAAATTAAGAGGAGACACAATCAGTGGGCTGAGTTGGGGAAGAGAGGATGATGGCAGTGGTGATGAGGGCATGTGACCCTTTCAACTCGCTGAGAGCAGAAGGTGCAGGTTTGGAGTCAGTTTTATAAATGAACAAGAGATGTGGATGAGATACCAGAAACATCATGGTGAGAATAATTTCACTGGAATTCACTGATCATACTCCAGCCGTGGTGGGAAGAATTCGAAAGTGGTTACTCTGTTAGCTGTTTCGGGGGCCTGCGTGCAATGAGCTGGTGGGTCTCATAGCAGCAGTGTGCATCCGCAGCACAAAAATTACCAGCTGTCCCTCTCGTTGGCAGTTATAGCAGAGACCACTGAATGGGCTGCACAGACTGAAATAGGCACTGGCCCAAGGGGCAGTCACTTCAGGTCATGGCTCACGCGCACTGACTGGGACGTGTGGGGGAAGCTCACACTGCTGCTGCCTGTGATGTTCCAGCTCTGTGGATAAGCAGGGAGTTTCATTCTCCAGGGCTGGCAGTCCTCTACCTAGCCCCAGCATGAAATTTACTTAGAAAAAGGAAACCATGTATATCCTGTTAGGACAATTTCCAGGGCCTTTTTCTACCAGGAACAGAGTTTTCTCTCCCTCCCGCCTCCCCCCCTCCACTGATTTCAAATTTCTACAATCTGCAACACTCCCAAATGTGACAAGCACATTAGCGACACAATATCATTTTTGTGCATCTCCCCCGACCCCTTTCAATAAAAGTTTCCAGTCAAGGACCTGATAGGAGAACCACCTATTGAGTGATGCATTGATCTAAGTGGCAGATCCCCTCTGAAAGAGCCGAGAAAACAACAGGAATATGACAAGACTGGCATTTCAGTGCACCCAAAGCTATGCATTCAGCAGCAGCCTGCTATATGATAGAAGAATGCTACCTACTTCTTTTAGAACAGCCACTGGGGCAATCTGCCAGTCTCATGTGCACCTGAGGTCCCATCCCAAATGAAGGCAGCAGGGCGCAGTTGACAAGCCATCTCCTTGCCTGCTCTGATGGTGCAGCAGGGCAGCCTGTGCAACCTAACGAATCCAGCTGCTGCCTTTCTAGGGGCTGTGCTGCATGTTTCAAAGTCTGCAAAAGTCTCAGTAAAAAGGGGAGTGCCTGTGTTATTTCAAGATGACTTCCTCTTTCATGCAAGATGTCTCCCAAGGAGAAAGCCTTGTTGTTCGCTATCTCCCTGGTAAGCTCACAGGGCCCGGAGCGGGAGAGGAAGGGCTGAGCATTGCTAGACTTTGCTACGCTTCAGAAAACAAACTAACATTCAGGTCAGGTGGAGACTTATAAAACTTGAGGTGAGCCAAAACTAACAGTAGGTGTGGCATGACTCACTTAGCTGGCATTACCACCTCAGCCCCCGCGGTGTGGCATGTGTCGGCTCACCCCACCAAGAAACTGTGCATGGAACTTCTGTCATGATGCCAGCCTGCTAAGAAAGAGGCAGTGTCTCAGAAAAACAAGCCTTGCTAAACAGTGCACACACATACACAATGTTGCTAAGAGTGACAGGGAGGCATCTGGCTAATGCATGGCTACTTTTCCAGCTCTCCAGTCTAGCTTTGCATTCCTTCTGATAACAATGACACTGTGCATTTCTATAGGGCCTTTCATCCCTGGCAGGTCTCAGAACACTTCACAAGCATTCTTTTTCAAAGGAAGATCAGTACTGCCCCCATTTCACAGACAGAGGAACTGAGGCACCAGGAAGGGAAGTGATGTGCCCACGGTCACACAGCAAATCAGTGGCAAAGCTAGGAACAGAATCCGCAAATCCTGACTCTCAGTCACATTGTCTCACCATGGGAGAACGCTCAAGCCTGAGATACAGTTACTTGACTGTCAGTCCTCTCCTGCTTATATTGCGATGTCAGAAGGAACCATTCCCTGTATAGCTCACTCTTCACCCAGCATGTAGGGTGACCAGATGTCCTGATTTTATAGGGACAGTCCTGATTTTGGGGGCTTTTTCTTATATAGGCTCCTATTACCCCCCCACACACACACCTCCTGTCCTGATTTTTCACACTTGCTATCTGGTCATCCTACCAGCATGTGAACCAGGGACTGGGTGTTGTAGCTGTGTAGTTGTATTATATGAAATCCATCTCACTGTACTGCATGAAGTCCAGCTCCAGGCTTCCTGGGCTTCCCTGGGATTTTATGACTGGGTTAGAATGGTGCAGGGCGGGTGAGATGCTCTTTGTGGTCTGTCCACAAGGTTTTTATTCAAGAACCTGTCTGCAGCTGTTGCCTTCATCTGATAGCCACGCAGGTAGGACAACACTTCTGTACGCTGGGGAGCTGGTGCCTGGTTGTGGGAATGTGGGTCCTTTGGGTACTGGGCAAAGGCAAATAAAGCAGGAAATTCCAAGGGGCCTTTAGGACTTTTGGTTGGTAGAAGCCAAGCCCAAATTTTGGTTCCATGGGGTTGGCTGGGTAATTCCCAGGAACACTGGCTGCAGGCAGACAGCAGTCCTGATCAGTGGTGAGTCAAGCTATCGCCATCCATGATTTGTACATGCAAAATCAGGGTACTTGCCCCTTCATGCTTCGGACACCATTCCAGAGGACATACTTCCATGCTGATGATGCTCATTAAAAAAATAATGACTTAATTAAATTTGCAAATGAACTCCTTGAGAACTGTATGCCTTCTGCTCTGTTTTGCCTGCATTCTACCATACTTTCCATGTTATAGCAGTTTTGGATGGTGACCCAGCATGTGTTCATTTTAAGAACAGTTTCACTGCAAATTTGACAAAACACAAAGAAGATACCAATGTGAGATTTCTAAGGATAGAGACAGCACTTGACCCAAGATTTAAGAATCTCACGTGCCTTCCAAAATCTGAGGGGGACAAGGTGTAGCATATGCTTTCAGATGTCTTAAAAGAGCAACACTCTAATGCAGAACCTACAGAACCTGAACAACCAAAAAAGAAAATCAGCCTTCTGCTGGTGGCATCTGACTCAGATGTTGAAAATGAACATGCGTTGAGCTGCACTGTTTTGAATCATTAGCGAGCAGAACCCATCATCAGCATTGACACACGTCCTCTGGAATGGTGTCCGAAGCATGAAGGGGCATATGAATGTTTAGCATACCTGGCATGTACATACCTTGCAATGCCAGCTACAAAAGTACCACACAAACGCCTGTTCTCATTTTCAGGTGACATTGTAAATAAGAAACAGGCAGCATTATATCCCGTAAATGTAAACAAACTTGTTTGACTGAGCAGCTGGCTGAGTGGGCTTGTAAGCTCTAAAGTTTTACACTGTTTTGTTTTTGAGTGTAGCTATGTAACAAAAAAAATCGACATTTGTAAATTGCACTTTCATGATAGATTGCACTACAGTACTTGTATGAGGTGAATTGAAAAATACTATTTCTTTTGTTTATCTTTTTTACAGTGAAAATATTTGTAATAAAAAATTAATATAAAGTGAGCACTGTGCACTTTGTATTCTGTGCTGTAATTGAAATCAATATATTTGAAAATGTAGAAAACATCCAAAAATATATGGCACTCTATTATTGTTTAACAGCACAATTAATTGTGTGATTCATTTTTTTAACCACGCAATTAATTGCAATTAATTTTTTTTGTTGCTTGACAGTCCTACTGAAAACACATGGCACCAGAGTTCTGTGAGTTAAACTGTCTGGAGTTTGTTGTTTTAACCCATGTAAGCATTATAGCACGAAGTTACTTAACATTCAGGTTGATGGAAACAGGACTTGCTTTATCTATCAACAGTCTTACTGATCAGTGGTTTGGTGCCAAGTACAATGAAATGCGTGGGTGGAGCAGTTCATTACATGATGTCTGTGCGGGCTATAAACATGTATGATATGAATTTGACATTTTGTAAGAGTTCCCAAGAGCATGGGATGGTTGTTGCTAGGTGACACATCTAAACAAATAAATAAAAAATAGTTTCTACTAGATCTGGTTCAATTCTTTGTAGCTAATAGTTTATCTGGTTAATTTAGCACATTCTTCTGCTTGCCAGTAACCACAAAAAAGGACACAGCTTTCATGGTCGTTATTCATGATTATTCACTGACTCATTTATACAATAGATTCCTGCCTTGTGAAATAAGAAACATAATTATTTGCTGATCAGGATTCATGGTTGGAGATGAATGATTGTTCTCTTAACTCACACGGTATTTTTGTTGTTCTTTGACTGGATGACTTACGTGACCAAACCAGCTACTGAAGCTTTGATTTTCGCAGGGAGAGGATGGAATGGGGAAAGAAGGCAGAGCTGTCAGGTACAAGCAGGTCAATGGAACAGCCTTCCATGTTACGTGTTGTTCTGTCCTCATTTGGTCTAGAGAGTGTGATATATTTGGTTACATATGTGGGCTCCAGGGTTAAAAATAGATGGTTTCCTTCCTGACTGAGGGAGGAAGACAAAGGTGAGGTTTAAGGGCTGTCTTACACACTAGCTTGTCAAATTAATACCAAGTAATTGTGTGTGGCTGGGCATGGTCCAGTTTATAAAACTGTTCTGATTCTTGCCTAGTTCATTTAATTGTCTGAGTGCCAGTGACTTAGGCAGGGATGTTTAGGAGAAAATTACTTATACAGCCACACAAACTATCTGTCAAGGGCGTGGATTGAATTTACTGCTATCATTTTTTGACCATGCTTTCATTTCCAATCTATTCTCTATGTGTACCTGTGCATTGCTGTTTGCAAACTGTGCTTTCATGTACCTCAACCCTTCTCGATGTATTACCTGCCTTAGTGCCAAGTCGCTGTCATCTTTTTCACTTCTGTCACTGACAGTCCCTCAGCCAGTTTTAATTAATGCATATGCCTTTGCGCTCCTGTCTGCAAAGGGTAAAGTCATGCACTCTGGCAAGTGTCGTAGGAATAACTATATTTAGGATGGCAGGTCTCTGGCTTCATGTTTTGGGAACTCCTGTGTCACTGTTTAACTATCCCCTCATCTTTCCATAAATCCAGGAATATTTCATAAAGTATCTGTCTCCACTAAGACTTACACTGTTTGCAAACACTTTAGTGAATAAATCATTTGCTGGTGCAAAACAGAGCTGAGAAGCAGACTCACTGGCTTTATTTTTGATGTGTTAGCCCCAGCGCTGGTTGATTCAAAGCCAGCAACCTATTCTTTTCACAGAAACATCCAAAACACAAGGCCTAGTAGTAATGGGGGACTCTTAACTATGCAAACTTCTGTTGCAAAAGTAATACAGTGAAATATAAAATTCCCAGTAAGTTTTGGAATGTGTTGGGGACAACTTTTTTGTTTCAGAAAATGGAGGAAGTAAGCGAAAGGGCAGCCATTTTACACTTGATTCTGACCAACAGGAGGAACTGGTTGCAAAAATGTGAAGATGGAAGGCAATTTGGGTGAAAGTAATTATGAAATGAGAGATTGCATGATTCTAAGGAAAGGAAGGAGTGAGAGCAGACAAGGCACATAAAAAAAGCAAACTTTAACTAACTCAGAGAGCTGGCAGGCAAGGTCCCATGGGAAGAAAATCGACAGGATAAAGGAGTTCAGGAGAGTTGGCAGTTTCTCAAGGAAACAATATTAAAGACACAACTCTAAGCTATCCTGATGTAAAGGAAAGATGGGAAGAACAGCAAAAGGCCAATGTGGCTCCATTAAGGGCTCTTTAGTGACCTGAAAATCAAAAAGCACAAACATGGACAAATTGTTAAGGATAAATACAAAAGAATAGTGCAAAACAGATGGGGTCAAATGAGAAAGGCTAAGATACAAAGCAAGGGACATAAAAGGTAATAAGAAGAGGTTTTGTAAATACATTAGGAACAAGAGAAAGATGAAAGTGCACATGCTCTACTTAGGTGGAAGGAGAGCTAGTAACTGATGATATCAAGAAGGTTGAGATGTTTAATGCCTATTTTGCTTCATTGTATTCGCTAAAACAGTTAACGATGGCCAGATCTCAGCACAATTAATATTAGCGGCAAGGTGGAAGGAACAAAAATAGAGAACAAGCTGGTTAAAGAATATTTAGATAAATTGGATGCAGTCAAGTCAGCAGGATGTGATGAAATTTGCCCTAGGGTACTTAAGGAACTAGCTGAAGCAATCTCGGAACTGTTAGCAATTGTCTTTGTGAATTCATGAAGGACGGGTGAGGTCCCACAGAACAGGAGAAGGGCAAACCTAGTACCTATCTTTAAAAAGTGGGGAAAGGAGGACCTGGCCAGTTATAGGCCAGCCAGCCTAACTTTGATACCTGGAAAGATACTGGGACAATCAATTCGTAAGCACCTGGAGGATAACTGGTTTATAAAGAATAGCCAGCATGGATTTGTCAAGAATAAATCATGCCAAACTAATCTCCTTCTTTCACAGGCTTATTGGCCTAGTGGACTGGTGGCGGAGAGGAGCTGTAGAAATTATATATCTTGATTTTAATAAGGCTTTTGACACAGTCCCACATGACATTCTCATAAACAAATTAGGGAAATGTGGTCTAGATTAAATTACTATACAGTGGGTGCACAACTGTTGAAAGACCATTCTCAAATAGTAATTTTCAATGGTTTGATGTCCACCTAGGAGGGTTGAGGGGCCCTGCAGGGGTCAGTCTTGGGTCCATTATTCTTCAATATTTTCATTAATCAGTTGGATAATGAAGTGGGAGTATGCTCATCAAATTTGCAGGTGATAACAGGCTGGGAGGGATTGCAAGAATTTTGGAGGACAGGATTAAAATTCAAAACCACCTGGACAAATTAGACAATTGGTTTGGAATCAATAAGATGAAATTCAAAAAAGAGAAGTGCAAAATATAACACTTACGAAGGAAAACTCAAATTCACACCTACAAAATTGGGAATAACTGGCTAGGCAGTAGAAGTGCTGAAAAGGATCTGTGGATTATAGTGGATTACCAATGGAGTATGATTCAACAGCACGAGGCTGTTGCAAAAACGACTAATATTGTTCTAGGGGATATTAACGGGAGGATTGTATGTATGACACGGGAAGTAAATGTCCACTCTACTCAGCACTAGTGAGTTGTCAACTTGAGTGTTGTGTCCAGTTCTGAGCAGCACACTTCAGGAAAGATGTGGATACATTGGAGAGCATCCAGAGGAGAACAACAAAAGGGATAAAAGGTTCAGAAAACCTGACCTGTGAGGAAAGGTTAAAACAACTGGGCATGTTTAGTCTTGAAAAAAGAACACTGAGGTGGGACGTGAAAACAGTCTTCAAATATGCAAAGAACAGTTATAAAGAGGATGGTGCTCAATTGTTCTCCATGTCCACTGAAGGTCAGACAAGTAGTAATGGGCTTAATCTGCAGCAAGGGAGATTTTGGTTAAATGCTTGGAATATTTTTCTAATGCTAAGGATAGTTATACTCTGGAATAGGCTGCAAGGGAGGTTGTGGAGTCCCCATCATTGGAGGTTGTGAGGACAAACCCCTGTCAGGGATGGTCTAGGGCTACTTGGTCCTGCCTCAGTGCAGGGGACTGGACTTGATGACCTCTTGAGGTCCCTGCTAACGCTACATTTCTATGAGTCCTTCAAATGTACCTGCTGATTCATTACATCTCACTTAGCAGATGTCAATGCTCGAGCTTCTGACAAGACATACCCTGGCCACTCTCATTCCTTCCGATACCTTCAGAGTTCCCTTTTCACCCACAATTTCCAGTTTCTGAACTTTCATCCTCCCCATTATTCACTGCCCAAGGGTCAATTGGCTGCTCAAGGAGGACACTGAGTCATCTCACCAGTTTCCTGTGTTAATGACACAGCAGCTCCATTCCATGTGTCCATTTCTGACTCATTTTTGCTGACCCTTTAGTTACATGTTATAGCTTAGCACGCTATGGAGCTGGAGACTGCTGCTGGCTCAGAATGCAGAAGCAGAGCTTATCACTTGAGCTAACCTGCTGGCAGATTTCCCCCTTGCTGAAGGGTTCAAATCAGCTTCCTCATGAGCAGCGGAGGTCAGGTCTGCATTTCTTCCTTACAGATCTGAAGTGGTAAATTTTGACATTTTACAGTTTTAAGGAACTCTGCCTTCCCTATCTGCCTGCTCATACTCTGACACTGACAACCCTGGCTTGCAGATCATTCCTGTGGAACAGTGCAGGACCTATATATGTTGGTGTAGCCATCAGATGTTCTGGTCTGTGACTCTTCTCCCACCCTGAATTTTACCATCCCTATTCTTGTCAATCTCCAAACTTCTTCCACTATGAAATCCACTCAGATTAAGGAAGCCATGTATCTCTTGCCTAGGAGCCTTTCCTGGAAGAGGATGACGTCTCTGCATACCACAGATTTCTATTCACTAAAACTAATGGATTTCAGTTCGAGCCTCCACATTATCTCCTTAGCATAATATATTTTTCTACGGCAGGTGACACACAGCACCAAGGGGAAGGAACTAGCCCCTCCCTGGCCTCTCCGATAAGACTGCCCATTGGCGCCAGTTGCATGCTGGGTTTTAAGATATGGACATTTATCTCCTGAGAATTGGGCTGAGGGTCATCAAAATCATTTCATACAGTCCACCAAACAGCTCCTAGACAACTCGGACTCACTCTCCACCTGAGATGAATTTGAACTGGCAACCCAGAGGTGAAAGGCTTTGCTATGACACAAAGCAAAAACAGTCTGAATTACCTTTAGTTTAGATTAAGAAAGCAAGAAAGAACAAAAGTCAAGTCTCCCTGCCTGAGGGCAGAGCCATCCCTTGGGTAGGGCAAATCGGAGCGACAGTTCCAGGCTCCACGCTTTGGGGGGGGTCCTGTGCTTCGATATCATGGTGTCAGATGCAATACTTAGCATGCACCTATCAGAGTGTGTGTATGTGTTGCTCAGGGGGGTTCGGGGATCCCAAGGGCCGATTGGGGATGGGGGATCCTGGGGGACTGGTATTGATCCATGGGGGGATCCTGGCAGTGGTTCTTGGGTTCGCCCCACAGCACTGGAGGCAGCAGCGATTGTCTCTCCATGGGCCTCATGGTCAGTTGCCCCAGAGACAGTGGGGCAGGAGCCAGCATCGGGGAGAACCAGGGGGTGAGTGCGGGGCCGGAGGGGGGTGGTGAATGCAGCCAGGTGGCAGTGTCCCATGGGCTGGGACCTCTCAACCCCATCTCATGGGGGTCAGTGCTGCCCTCCCGGGATTCCCACAGCAGGGTTGTGGGGAGGCCCCAGCTCTGGGAGCCTGTGAGAGGTCCCTTTGTGGCTGATTATTTCTGTGCGGGGCAGGGGGCTGGTCTGGCCTGCTGGGTCCTGGCCCACGAGCTCCCTGCAGAGGTGCAGAGCAGCTCGGACACTGGCCTCCAGCTAGCGGACCCATGCACAGCTTAGTCCTGGGGCAGGGCTGCCTCAAAGGGAGTTTTTTTAAATTATCTAAACTTCATTATAATTATACATAAGAACTACAATATAATATAAATCCATTATAATTATACAGCTGGGTGCTATCAATATTTAACCTGCAGCCGCCCTTGAAGGTCACTGCAACCAGATTTCACCTGTATAAAAAATGATAAGAGGGTCCCACAGAGGCTGATTTATCCTGGGCCCTGCACCTCCCTAGGGATGGCCCTGACTGCGGGAACACACAGTGCTGATCCTCTGTGGCAGTATGTCTGAAAGTGAGCTCAGAATGGCACTTTGTCGCTGCAGACAACAGAGTCCTTTGAGATTTAAAGGTTCTATTATATGGAAAATAAAGGCATCGTGGTTGCATCTTTAAAGACATGGCACCTTCCCAGTCCTGCTACCTGTCCCTGGTGCCATTTTGTCCCGTTTTATTTAACCTTATTTGTTAGAAATAGCTCCCCACAGATCAGGCACAGGTGAAGGGCTCTCCTCTGACATTAGTTCAAACCAAAGGGGAATATATCAAACAGAAAAGGGATTTCCTGCTCTAGAGCGCCTGCTGTGTTTTTTCTCCTATGATAGACATTGAAGACATGAGGCGCTATGATTTTGCCAACACCACCACCTCTCCTGACAGCGCGCACTCTACAGTTTTGCTAGATCCTGCCCTGCTTAGAAACCAGCCTTGCTGTTCCAGTTCCCTGGTTCCCAGCTATGCTGATAGCAGATTGTTTGCTGTAAGGTGCACACCCTGTTCCTCCTCCCCGTCAGCCCTTAACAGAGTGCCCTTAGCTGCTGACTCAGAGTCTCCCTTAGCAGCAGCATTACACTAGGAGTGTTTACGGCTACGCTGGGACTTGCAGCAACCAGGATCTGTTGTCAAAAGCCCTAAATAGAAAATGAGACGAGAAGCCAAAGTGAAGCCCACTAAACCTTCCTTTCCTACTGCTTGTAGGAGTTCAGTTCCTGTTTTGGTCACAGCCACACTCACGTGCACCCACCCCCACACCACCCATGCCACCCCACACCCTTCCCACACACAGTAAAATAAGAAGGGCTCCTGTCCCAGGGAAATTCTTCCTGGAATCACATTTCTACTTTGGCTGCCACATGGAGAGTTTTGTTTCCCCCACCTGCATGTTGTCACTAAGTGATTACTTTACTAACAGGCCCCCCAGGTCACTAACTTTGCGATGAGAGCTGAAGGAGGAAAAGATGCTGCATGAACAGTGCTTCCTGGAAGACATGGGCTGCGTCCAGTCCAGAACCAGAAAACAGCCTAGCCCAAAGCTTTCATCTTGCACTGGTCAAGTCAATGGGAGTTTTTCTACTGACTTGAAGGGAAGCTGGGTAAAGCCCTAAGACCTCAGCAGCCATTTTGAAGCCAGGGATTTGTTCGTCCCTTGCCCACCTGAAATTCAAGGAGATTTGAGTTAAGATGCTTGGTTTTGTCCCATCTCTGGGAAATATGGGCTTGGGAGAGGTGTGGGGGAGGGGAAGCTGGGTAAAGGGATGATTTTGCAGCCAGGAAAATGGATGAATTTTTCTGGTCTGCCCTGTACTGAGGGAAATGATCCTCCTATGCAGGGGTGAAAGTAACTTAAAGGACTTACTGGAACACAGGGCAGCCAGCCTCCTGGGCAAGGTGGGGGCATGGCTCTGGGCTCCCAGAAGGGGTGGGGCCTTGGGCAGAAGAGATGGGGGCGGGGCGAGACTCCTCCAGCCAGCTTTTCAGCACTGCCCAGCCTGCGCCACCCAGGGCTCCAGCGGTGATATAAAGGAACAGCTGCCCATTTGGCCCCCCACCCCTATCAGTGGCCTGCTGGTATGGTGCTTAAAGAGCAGCCACTTTCTTACCGGTACGCCGTACCAGCCTGTGCTGGCCGCTTTCACCTCTGCTCCTATCCACAGCGGGCTGGTCCAGAGCACCAGAGCTCTGCTCACAGGATCCTTAAATAGTGCGGGGGTTGTCAATGAGGTTTGCATTTCCCCTCACACCAAGTCTCCCCGTCACAGGTCCCTGGCCAGCTCTTTGAGGCGAAGCTAATGGCTCATGGCAAATATTAAAGGTGCTAGCAACTGCATGCCAACCTGTCTCACATTATATTAATCTGCCAGCTCATTGGGATATGTGTCTCCCTTACCCCCAGTGCTTCATCTGACCACATGGAAGCCCTTCTCCAAGTGCTCTGTGGGAATCAGGCTCTGTGGTGTTTTGGAGAGAAAGGAGAGGAGTGGCTCTCCATGGCATTCTCACGTTCTCCTCAGCCCCAAGAGGCTGCACAGATCCCTCCGGATCACTTGGTAAACTGGGTGCAAGCAAACAATACGTGTTTTAATATGGCTAAATGTAAATGTGTATCTCTAGGAACAGAGAGTGCAGGCCATGCTAACAGGATGGGGGAGTTTTGGGGGATTGTGGCGGATAGTCAGCTGAACATGAGCTCCCAGTGCGACACTGTGATGAAAAGAGCTGGGATGTATAAGCATGGGAATCTCATGTAGGAGTAGAGACATTAATTTACATCTGTATTTGGCACTGTTGTGACCAGCTGCAGGAATCCCATATCCAGTTAGGGGCCCACAATTCAGGAAGGAGGTTGATAAACTGGAGAGGGTTCAGAGAAAAGCTGGGAAAGATTAAAGGATTAGAAAACCTGCCTTATAATGATAGGGTTAATCTAATTAAAGTTTAACAAAGAGAAGCTTAAGGCATGACAATTACAGTCTAGAAGTATCTACAGCGGGAACAAGTATTTGACAATGGGCCCATCAATCCAGCTGAGAAGGGTTTGGCAGGAAGCTGAAGCCGGACAAATTCAAACTGGAAATAAGATGTTCATTTTTAATGGCGACAGTAATTAACCACTGGGACAATTTACCAGGGGTCTTAGTGAATCTCTTATCACTGACAAATTTTAAATCAAGACAATGTTTCTCTGAAAGCTCTGCTCTAGAAATTATTTTAAGGAAGTTCACTGGCCTGTGTGATGCAGGAACTCAGACTAGATGATCACAGTGGTCCCTTCTGGCCTGAGAATCTATGAAACCCTTTGGAGAACCATATTCTACATCAGGCATTAACTTACACTCTGCATTTGCACCCCCTCAGAGAGGAGCTTTGCACAGGTGGATCCTGTGGGGCTGTTGGATGAAATGAGGAGGTGGTTCTCCATCACAACCACCACCACTGCAGATGGCAGTGATATAACCGGCTTTTTATTGGCAGCATCAGCAGAGAAGCCAATGAGTGAAAAGCAAATGGAGATTCTTCCCCTGTGAGGTTGTCCTTCTGGGGCAAGGAGGAAGGAGCTGTGCTGGACCTGGTCAGGTGAAGAGCTAAAGAATATGGGTCTTCAGGGCTGTTAATCAGGCCATTCCATCGGAGATGGGCAAAAACAAGGATTTGGAGTCCCTTTTCCCTGAGGAAGCCATATGTTAGATGCTGTGAAGAGGGTACTCGCTAGTCCTTGTGCCCTGAAGTGTAGAAAACTCCTCTGACTGCTACATCTTCCATCTTGACAGCGGTATCCAAGCAAATAGATTGTAGCTGCACATTATTGTGATATCATTTATGTCTCAAGTGAAACATGGGTACAGAAGAAGGCTGAAGAGCAGTAGATTGATGTTTGCAATTCCCATCGTCTTCATCAGCTGCTCCATATTAAGTGGTAGGACAAGATCAGCCACATGGATATTCATAGCCAAAGCACCCTCCAAACAGTGTGCCCTCCACAAAAAATGACGCCCTCCACATGGTGACCTCACATATACGGTGGTCACATGTGAGGTCTCACCATACATGCAAGTGTAGAATTGCATGTCTTACTAAAAATGTCATGGCTCATCAGTCTTAAAGCAGACATCCAGCCTGGTTTCTTGTATACGAGTGCGGATAGGCCAAGATAGGAGAAACAATTCTGAGCAGAGCAGATTGAAAATTTTACAGAAGAACATAAGAATGGCCATACTGGGTCAAACCAATGGTCCAGGTAACCCAGTATCCTGTCTTCTGGCAGTGGCCAATGCCAGAGGCTTCAGAGGGAATGAACAAAACAGGGCAATTATCAAGTGATCTGTCCTCTGTTATCCACTCCCAGCTTCTGGCAGTCTCCACTGTAACATTTTTTCAACAGAAAATTACTTTCAATACAATGGAATTTTTCAGGAAAAATGTCCAATTTGATCAAAACCCAAAAATGTTGTTTCATTTACTGAAAAATGAAACATTTCTGGAGTGTGAGAGGTTGTGTTTCTTTTAAAAAAGCCCCACCCCAAAAAGTAAAATAAATGAATGAAAACAACAAACAGTGAAAAATGTTCTGCTGAAAATCTTATTCAGGCAAAAAAAAAAATCCTACTTAGTGCTAGCTCTGAGCAGAGCGTGGGACTCCAGTCACATCACTCACACTGCTGTGAGTGAAAATGTCATGTTCATTGAAAACTGGATGTACAAAAATTAAAAGCAGGAAATATGACTGCTCACCTACAGGCCAATCAAAAGAGGGGCAATCCAAATGAATTGATAGGAATTGTTCCAAAGAGGAAGATATTAGGAAGAATTGCTGGTAAAGGAATGAGCAAGGCCTTTAAAGCAAAGGTGGGGAATCTGCAGACAACCCTGTCTCAGCTCTGAGCCTGCTCCCACGCTCCAAGCTCCTTGGCTCCAGCCTGGACCCCCCTCCTGTACCCCAAACCCCTCATCCCAAGCCCCACCCACATCCCCAGCCGAAGCCCTCACCCCCTCCAGTACCCAAACGCCCTGCCCCAGTCTGCAACCCCCTCCTGAACCCTTCATTTCTGGCCCCACCCCAGAGCCTAGGGGAAGCTCTGAGCATCTGTGCCACCCATGGGGCTGTGTGTGGTCCACGACTGATTTTTTTCTGTGGATCAATGGCCCCTGAAAAAAGGTGCCCCACACCTGCTTTAAAGCTTTTCACTCTAATCTTCAATCTTCCCAGTCCTGGTGAATTCAATCATGTTTGATAACACACAATCACCTCCAGTTAACAAGCCACAAATGAAAGGAGATTAAGTAGCTCAAAGAGGGAGAGTACAGGTCTTCGCAATAACTTCCTTAAAGTGGGAGCTTTCGACCGAGAGCAGAAAGAACCTTGTGCGGTTCTTGGGTCTGCTCTCCAGATATGCTTACATAAATCAAGAACTATATTTTTCAAGTGCCCTCATTGCAAACTCCACCTAGGATCCTTTTCATTGGGAATAAAGACTCTGCTCATGGTACTTACGTGATGATTATGGAGAGGAGCCGGATCCAACTTGCTCTGCAACTGGTTCTGCAAGAGAAAAATATGCAAAAAACTTGTTCTTTTAAAGTAAGTCAGCTCAAGAGACACCCAGCGAGCAGCTTACCTGTGTTGGAAGGGCCATTTTACAGTCTTTTTTCAGATTCTGAGTCACCAGCACTTTAGAGACATTGCATGAGTTTCCATCCTGATGTATAAGACAGAGAAAGCTTAAGTTCGTTGTTTAAACATAGAGAGATACCTGCACGTGCATGATTCGTCAGGCAAATTGCATCCACAATGCTGTCCCTTGTGCCAGTTACATCCCATAAAGATTGGTGCCTGCTGCGTTTTACAAGCAGGGCCGGCTTTAGGTCGATTCGCCCAATTCCCTGGAATCGGGCCCCGCACCTAAGAGGGTCCCGCTCCTTAGGCACCTTTTTAATTTTATTTTTTTTAACTCACCTGGTGGCTCCGGGGGTCTTCGGCGGCATTTCGATGGTGGGAGGTCCACTCCGGGGGTCTTCGGTGGCATTTCGATGGCGGGAGGGCCACTCCGGGGGTCTTTGGCGGCGGGAGGTCCACTCCGGGGGTCTACGGCGACATTTCAGCGGTGGGGGGTCCTTCGGTGCCACAGAAGACCCAGAGTGGAGCCCCCGCCACCGAAGCCCTGGACTGCCTCCAGGCAGGGTCGGTGCAAGGATGTTTTGCGCATTAGGCGAAACTTCCACCTTGCGTCCCCCACCCCCACCACCTCCGCCCTGAGGCTGCCCCCCACGGCAGCTCCCTCCCTGCCCTGAGGTGCCCCCCCTGCGGCAGTTGCCCCCCTGCACCCTGAGGCGCCCCCCTTGCAGCAGCTCACCCCCTCTGCCCTCCGTTCTGAGGCACCCCCCTGCCCCAGCTCACCCCTGCTCCACGCACGAGCATGAGCACGAGCACCCTGAGCACGCCATCGCTGCTTCACTTCTCCTGCCTCCCAGGCTTGCGGCGCCTAAGCTGATTGGCGCCGCAAGCCTGGGGGGGGGCGAGAGAAGTGAAGCAGCCACAGCATGCTCGGGGAGGAGGCGGGGCAGGTATGAGCTGGGGCGGGGAGTTCCCCTGCATGCCGCCCCAGCTCCCTCCGCCTAAATGCTGGTGGCAACCACGGTGGCCAAAGATCTGGCTGCCACGGTCGCTGCCGAAGAAAATGGCACCTCCCAAATCCCAGTGCCCTAGGCGACCGCCTAGGTCACCTAAATGGTTGCACCGGCCCTGCCTCTGGGTATTTCAATGGGGCCCCGCAGTTAATAAAGCCGTCCCTGTTTACAATACACAATTATACCTAGCTCTTATATAGTGTTTTTAATCAGTAGATCTCAAAGCACTTTACAAAGGCAGTCAATATTATTATCCCCATTTTACAAATGGGGAAACTGCGTTACAGTGCAGTGAAATGACTTGCCCAAGATCGCCCAACAGGCCAGTGGCAAAGACAGGAATAGCTCCCAGATCTACTTTAAAATGATTTGATCTACCTCTCTTCGGGTCAAATCCTTCTCCAATTGGAATCAGAGGGTGTTCTGTTGTATCAGCTGAAAGGGCTCTAATGTAAGTGATGGTGGAACATACAATGCAGGGCCCAAAGTCACTCGCAGTCGAGGCAAGAGTATAGGCTCGCACATAACCTGGGGAAATCTCCCATACGTTTTTTGTCTACATTCATACCAGTGTTGTGAAGAATCCTCTTCTGACACATTTCCCATCAATGACCATGGCTGAAGGAGCTCACTCCAATATGTCACTGGGCGACCCACTCAACATTTTTCAGATACATTTTTGTCAAATTATGGCTATAAAAAAAACTAATTTTTTTGCAAAAATTAGTTTTTAAGATATTTTGCAAAATGTTTTGTAATTTATTTGAACTTTTTTATATACCGGTTTTTCTTTTTATTCCCCCTCTTTCCTAGTTTCTCAGTCATTTGCTAGCATGAGGGGGAGAGAGAATTAATGATGAGAGAAGGAAAAAAGAAAAGATAACAGTGGAAAGTAAAAAAAGGTGAAATGAAAAAAAATATTTTTAAAAATTCACTCAAAAAAAAAATCAGGAAGTCAATGACAAAAGGTTCTTTTCAAGCCCCGTGCAACAAAATCAACTTTGAAATCTTTTTTTTTTTTTTTTTTAATTTTTCAACCAGCTTCACTCACTGGCTATCAATGGCATCTCCTCACCACTAGTAATATGGGACAAACCAACATGCATAGCAGGACGTACTAATTCTTTGCTGACGTCTCTCTCACAGAGGTGTAGCGTGCTGCACATACAGCTGCACCGGGTCGGTCTGTGAGGATGTGCTGAGTGGGCGTTCAGCCTCACATCACACACCTCCGTAACATCCTGTGATGTTTACAAATTCTCTCCCTCCTCAAAAACACAGAAAACTGGGGGTAGTGTGTGGAAAGGGTGAAGGGTCTCAAAAATTAAAGCGTCTCACTAGCTGTATTTAAAAGGAGCTAATGATGTTAAAGAACCAGATTTCTGAAACTGAATGAAAGCAGCTTACAAGGCTGTTTGGATTTTTATTTGTTGATTTTTTTTCCTTAGTGATTCAGGTCATTTGCTTTTCTGACTTTTCCTGTTTTGTGGAGGATGAGGGTGTGAGCAAAGGGAATGTGGATCACACTTTAATAAAGGTACGTTTATAAATAGTGCCCAAAGGGCTAATAAAAGACAGATAGAGATTTGGATCAATAGTTACAGAGTCCAACAGGTTGCTTATGTTATAACCATCTTTATCACCTACTACTCTATGTTTGTGGCATGCTTCTAAACATCAATTAATCTTTTCAACTATTGGTAAATGTACCCATAATATAAAGTGGGAAGAGGATGGGAATGAAGTGTGAAAGGGAGAGCTGACCTGTTTGGAACGGCAAAGGCAGCCTACTGGCCGAGGTGTGTTATATATCAGCCTCCACTCCCAATCCATGTATCTGAATTACAGAGTGAGGGGAGGAGGGACTTGAACCCAACTCTCCCACATCAGTACCCTAACCACTGAGCTATAGAATCTCTCTTGCTCCACCCTCGCCCCCCAATGAATATTTATTTATACAAAGCGGCACAGCTTCACCAGGCGAGACAGAGAGACCCGGCCAATTGGTTCGGGCCCTCACCTGCGAAGTAGGAGACGTTAATTCAAAATTCTGCCCCACATGAGGCCAAACAGGGCTTTGAATCTGGGATTCCCATGTCCCTGGTGAGTGCCTTAAGCACTGGGCTAGGGAGCACGGGGGAGGGATCCTTCACTCTCACTCCAGGAAAGGGTTCATGCTTGAGACTCCTGGACAGAGATAGACACCTGCCTCTTGCCTGTCAGCCAGGTGCCTACCTTCCTTCCACCATCTAGGACTGCGCTCCACCCTTTTCCTCTATATTTCACTCCTGGCCAGCCCAGGCAGCTCCCCGCTCAGCATGCTGACTTCTGAGAATCCCTGTTGTAGGCACCTCTCTCTCCCACGCCTTGGGTGCCTCACTCAGGGCTGAGGACTCCAGATAGCATGGCTCCTAGGAGCTAGGCATTGTGATGCCTGAGTCCCTTTGTTGATCTCGCCCTACAGGGCAGGCACTCTCTTGCTATATGCTTGCAGTGGAGCCTCGGGGACTACTGGAATACAAGTAGTAAAGCAGTTACACAAGGGCTGTCTGAAGTGGGACTATCACCTCTTTTCACTGTGACGTGATGTCTCTGCATACACCGTCCAAAGTTACACAGCAGATAAAGTTCATGAGAGTTTTTCAGTTCTCATGACTAATGCTACGTTTTAGTCACAGGTAGTTTTTGTAAGAGTCATGGACAGGTCACGGTCAGTTAACAAAAATTCACAGCCCGTGACCTGTCCATGACTTGTATTAGATACAACTGACTAAATCATGGGTGCTCTGGGGCAGGGGCCGTGGGTGCTTGGGGGGGAATGGTGGCCTGCAGCCCGGGACCCCCACTGCTCTGTGTGTGTGTGGGTGGCACGTGGCCCAGGACCTCTGCTGCTGTGTGTGGGGGGTGCATGGCCTGGGACCCCCTCTGTTGCTGGGGAGGGGGCCTGGAGGCCCGAGACAACTGCTGCTGCTGGGGAGGGAGGGAGCGCAGTGGCCTGAGACTGCCCTAGCAGCGGCCGGTGCAGCTAGCTGCTGCAGAAGTCACAGAGGTCCCGGAAAGTCACAGAATCCATGACTTCTGTGACCTCCGTGACAGACTCGCAGCCTTGATCATGAGGATATGCCAGTCAAAGGCAGAGGTTCCAGTGGATTCTTTTAATGCTGCAGCAACCTGTAGATTGTTTACAACAGGAATGGATGCCACAAGCTATGACTCCTGACCAGGTCCACAATTACAATCGGGCTAGTCTAGTAGTAGCCAAAATATCATTCCCTCTGAGGACTGTTTGATGGTCTATGTGAAAAAGATTGGTAGCATCAGTCCACCCTCATCAGGGAGAGTCCTACTATGCCAAGTGCTAGTCTGGGCTCATTCCAAACCTGGGCAAATATTCATAAAGTGTTCCATGATAGTGTGAACGCTGAAATGATTTTGTTCCATCTGTGCTCCCATCCTGTGCTTTTCACATAGATTTCCAGTCAGCGTATTTACCGAGTGGCACAGCGAATCTCTGAGAATATTTGGGGAAAGCAAATGCTGAATTTCTAATCACGAGTATGCACACAGGAAACCTAATTCGAGAGTTATGTTCTTCCAGAACCAAGCACGGCTCGAATCCTTCCATTGGGTCCATCAATATGGGGTTTGCCATTGCAAGGTCAGGCCCCTCACGAGCAGTAGGCCCCATCAGAACAGCTCCAGCTTCACCTGTTGAATGCTCACCACTGCAAAGAGGTTGCAAATGGGTGATGGAGAGATCTGGGTGAACAATGGACTTTTTGGGTCTTTCTGAAAAATGTAAAACGATTTTAATTTTGAGCCTTTTGGTACTGTTATTTTTTAAACAAAATTAAAGGAAATTTCAAAACTAAGGCATTTAAAACAAAATAAATCTAAAGCTTTCATCACAACAGTGTCAAAATGCAATGTTTAATTTGGGGGGGGGTTGTTTTGTTTTTCAACCAAAACAATTCAGTTAATTCAGTTTAACTGAATTCACAAAATGTTTCAGTGTTGCCAAATCTGCATTTTTTTAAATAATTTGTTTTTGTTCCACCCAGCTCTAGTTATGGATCAGAATTATTCCCAGGAATTTCTCAGTATCTTAATTTCAAACAAATAATTTGAGAAAATGACAAATTGAGCACACAGCAAAAAGGTGAAGTTATGTCACGGGTTTATGAATTATTTGTACCAATTATGCATTAAGATCTAGCTAATTCTAATCCTGTAAACAAAAACAATTAAACATTTAACATGGCTGGAAGTGCTGGGTCGTTCTTCTGCTAATGGGCCTTACAGTTTAGAGCTGATTAAATATCTGCAAACAATTCCAGTACATTATTCCATGAAAAGCAGCAAAGCTCAGCTCCATAAAACTTAATCCTGCAGATTAGCCCTGTCAAATTAACACCATGGCTGGGGCACCATCTCTTGCGCTCTCTCTAATAGGCAGAATTTACTTGAATGTTGCCCATTGTATCTTAAAACCACAAACCACCATGTCTACAAGAAAGCAGAAAGAAAGTACAGAGGATATTTTGACCTTGTCACTTACGAGAACAACTTACCTAGCAAGAGGAAGTGATGGGAAACAATACATTGAACAAACAGGTGGGCAACAAGAACCACCCACCAACAAGCCAATTCTCATTAACCTGGATGGCAGAAAACCCTGACATCCTTTTATGCATGTTGCTCTGCCACCCAAATGACATGACAAACAGGTCCTGTACCATCTTGGTTTCCCCAGGTTCACTTATCCAAATCCTTACCTGGCAGATCCCTGCTTAGCTATAAGAGCTGATGAGATGCCCACAGGTGCTATGACTGAGCTTGCAGAATAGAAGGCAAACCCTTCCAATGCCAAGGCTTCACCATAGTGTTGTTAGAAACTGCAACCCATCTCTCCCATAGTCTGCACCCCAGGTGTTAAAAGGGCAAGTGGACCCTTGGCAAGGGCTTTTTTACTATGAAGGCCTACATGGTTTTGAACAGGATACTGGGCACAACAGAAGGAGTATTATATCTATTTCTAAATGGTGATGGGCTGTGAGCTGGAGAGGGAAAGGAAACTGTACGCAAGGTACAGGTGCTAGCAGGAACTTCATTCACCAAGACCTTCTACCTCAGGGCTAAAGAGTTGGGGTTTTTTTTAATTATTATTGAGCCAAGTTTTCCTGGAACTTTGTGGCTTATGGGCTTGTTTACAAAGGGAAAGTTACCGGCAGAGCTATATAATTATACCAGTATAGCTCTGCTTGTAATTTTCCCTGCGTACACGAGCCCTCAAAGTTCCTGTTTTTCAACCTACTCTGAATGATGGGTGTAATGGTACCCACCTGCGTGTTAAAGTAATTTTTTCTTGCTAGTCAACTGGCAGGGCTACAATATGCTTTTATAGGTATAATTAGGTTGCTGTGTCCTTGTAGGAAGGATGGTGTGTGTTTTAAAGGTGCTGCAGGCTCCAGTCAGACAAATACTGGTTTACAAATGCCATTCAGGTGAACAGGCTGAAAGAAAAGGAATGGATGACTCAGCCATGGCACAAATTTGAGGAAGTTTATGGGCTTCAGTCCCACTCAGCAGCAGAAACTGAGAAGTTGAGATTTTCAAAGAAGTGCAGGGAATTCAGGCTAAGTCTGCAAAAGAAACTTTTGCGGGTTAGGAGTGTGATATATGTATCTTTTTGATACATTACTGTAAGGGCAGAAGTTTCTAGTGTAGATGCAGTTATAGCAGTATAAACATTCTTTTATCCTGGCACAGGAACTGGCATAAACTATACTGGCAAAAAGCACTTCCTTGCTGGTATAAGCTGCACTTACAATAGGAGGGTTTGCTGGTGTAGCTAAACAGGAATTTTCTAGTGTAGACCTCACCTTAGTCCTTTTAATGGCAAATGTTCCTAAACCCCCCAAGGAATGTAACTGTGCTTAGAGGATCAGAATTAGTCCAGGCTGACAAATGGCAAGTATTTTCCATGGAAAGTTATAAATGAAACAAGAATTTTTCATTTTGTTTAAAAAAAAAAGTCAAACAAAAGTGTTCCATTTTGGTTTGGATTTAATTTTTTTTGTTTCTTTTTTTTGTCATTTTTCCTTTCTCTCCTTTAAAAAGGGAAAAGGGGAGAAAGATGGGGAAAATGTTTTAAAAATAAACTGAAAAAAATTCATTTTTGAAAAATTAAAGAAAAAAGTGGAAGTATTTGTTTCCTTCAAAAGCCATTTTAATTAAAAATTGATAAAATTTTCAACCAGCTCTGATCAGAATTAAAATAGTGCTCGGTGGACAATTCCTAAAAGGTTGTTTATATATAAAGCTGTCACCTTCTCTTTGTTCAAGCTGTTCATGAAAAGATTGCATTTTTTTCCAAGCTTATTCACTGGAATTTAGCTGGAATGTCTGAAGGAACTAAAAAACATCTTGTTTTCTTGAATTTCCCCAGAAAGGGAACACACAGGGGTGTGGGTACACTTGAAACAATTAGTCATAATTATTTTTTGAAGTCTCATTTAATATTGGAGGGGGGCTATTTCCTTTTTTGTGGTTTTGGATGGTGGGGGGAGTATTGGCTAGAAAGGCACAGGCCAGAATGCAACATTTGCTGGGTGAAAAGAAAAGATATCCTGGATACATAGGAGTTGTCCTAACCTTATCACAAGGTTACTAGAGCCTCTTAGTCTATGCCAGTCGTTTTTTCTGTAAGGGGTAACACATCCTCTTTCTTGGATATATCACAATGCAAGCTGGTGTAACTTTATTTGTGGTCATAGGAGCAGCAAGACTTGCAGCCCTGCAAAAAAATTTCCCTTATTTATCTTGAAAACAAGAACAGCGCAAGAGTGGCTGCAGCGTATTACAGAAGAAACACAAAGACTGTGCTCTCTTGTGGAGACTTTACTTTTGTTCTCTCTCTTCTATCTGATGTAAAGCTATTTTAGACTTACTGTGTACAGTCACTCTTTTTATGGAAAAGCATATGTAACTCAAATTAACACAGTGTGGGTCCTCACTTCCCCTTAGTGGCTAGACTATATAAGTTTATGAGTAATATGTCCAATACTTCAGCTCAAGCTGCAGAGGTTAAATCTTTTTAGATCCAGGAGTCATGGGTTCAACCCCTGCAAACCATCCAGCTCCAGCCATCACTGCATTTGAAAGGATACAGCTCCAATGCCTCACATCATTCCCCTTTCAGGATCAGGAATTGCTTGGCACGCACCATGTTTTATTGAGTACACAAACTCTGCACTCACATTGCTCTTGAAATAAATCAACGTTTAATATTTTACAGTTTTCTTAAAAGTTCTTTGAACAATATTTTACAAATGATCACAGACGCACAAACTTGCTGATGTTCAACATATATACAGTTCAACCTGAAACAAACTTCTATCATTAAAAAAAAGCATCGTAGGCCCAAAATCCTTAATGGGGTTATACATTCCTAGAGTTTTGTGCTTGTTTTAATTTATCACAGGGAAATTCTGCTCTCCAATATTTTTGTGTGGTCAGCGAAAGCATCAGTGTTTACAATGTTAACAGGGCGGAATCTACTTAGCCATGGATGTCAAGATCACAGATTACACTGTTGTGACAGGATAAGGTGCAGCGATCCCCTTCTGGACTGGCAAAAGGGCGTTTTAGCCAGTGATTGAGCCTACCCTGGTGTTCAGAACCGCCTGCACACGTGAGGCAGCAGAAGCATGAGTGCTTTGGCGTGCTAGTAACAGGGCAGTAAGCCAACCAACACTAATAAATAGCTTTGTGGTGAAGAGTAGCAAACAAGGCTGTTCTACCTTCCCTTGCTTCTGTGGTCAGATTGCACCCACAGCCATTGCACCTTCTTGGCACCTTGCACCTACAGCCTTTTAACAAGAAGGGAGTTAACTGTCTCCTGCTGGAGAGAGAGGTTCTCTCAGGGAGCTCGGCATCCTATAACCGCTGTGTTACTAGTGTTTTTGGTTCCAGGGCCTTTCGCAGCAAAGCTGTCTCTCTGGTATATTTAAAATTGACTCCACTCAATAACGTGGCCTCCCCAGTACTCGGCTCCCCCCCTGCCCTGAACTGTGAGTGCAATTCCATCAGCACTATACATTCACCTCTCCAGGGTGTTTCTAACCCAGCATTCAGTGCAGGTAAGCTGGCCACGGGAGCATTAACTGAACAAGGGAGTTTGTGTCTCCCCCAGAATTTGTGCTTTCAGAGACTTAGCAGGACACAGAGGTTGATCACTCTGGTGACCTAGCTTTACAGTAAATGTAACATGATGCATAGACCAATGTATGCCCAGAAGTTGCCTATTGCACTAGATCACTGGCACCCAAGCCATGGTTTGCAAGCCACATTCAACTCCTTGCCCTAAACGCAGCCCTCATCTTTGTGCCTGTAGGACAAATAAGCCCCCAAATAATTCAGAGTAAACTTGTCCCTTGACTCCGAAGAATTTGTAACATTAACAGAGATCTTCAAATTTGCTTTGGGTGAAGCATCATCAGGATATTGTCTGGAGGTTAGTTTGAAACTCTCCAGCTGTTTAAGGAGACTCGTTATCTTTGTGTGTCCCCAAAACCGCCTATCACAATCTCTCCAGTATCTACACTGGCTGCAAGTACAGCTGATCAGGACAGTGGTACTCCTCTCCCTGCCCCACCCTGCTAACAGCAGCGCCATCTAGAGATGGCAAGGAACCCACTTCCCTCCCAGAGGCCATGAACTGTGACAGCTACCAGAGCTTTGAAGTGAGGCCTCCATTTCTCAAGGGCATGCTAAACGCAGGCCGGGGGTAGCTCATTCATTGTACTAATGCTTCACATTGCAAGATGGTTGGGTGCAGGAAGGTCTAGTTCCCTGACTCAAGGGAGTGCAATACATTTCCTCTTCCAGGGGCTGCTCTGGCAATTATCAGGATTGGCTGGAGGCAAGTCTGGTCTGAGGCGGCATGGGGCCTGGGAGGTTACCCTAGCCTTGCTGGTTCTTCTATGGCAGTGCGCCGCTGAAGGTGGCAATGGGCAAGCACAGAAGAGAACAAAGCTCAGGCTGGTCTTGAGGGAGGTGATCCAAAGGGGATGTCCTCAGTGTGCAGGGTTCACCATCCCTGGGTTTGTAGCACGCGGAGACCTCACACCTGCAGATAAAATGAGCAATGGAAATCACAGGGCTGGGACAGGCTGGGAGTGCAATAAGAACGTATGCCATGGAATTCAAGTTACAGGGACCATATGCGCCCTCAGAGAGGGGCCCGATTGGCAGAAGTGCTGAGCACCTGCCCAACCAACCCTTTTAAGGTTGTTCAGACTGGGGACCCAGAAGCAGAGGCATCCGAAATCAACAGGCACTTCTGAAAATATACACCCTAAAAAAAACCACAACACAAAACTTTTGCATTTCCTGGATTGAAGTGTGGAACACTTTTTCTTTTGCAGTCTCTGTGTCAAAGTTTTAAATGATTGCCTTTGGATCTTGCAGCAGTAAAAAGAATTAAGAGACGAGCTGGAGCATAAGTAGTTGAGGAAGAGCTTTGAGTAGCTCAAAAACTTGTCTCTCTCAGCAACAGAAATTGGTGCAGTAAAAGATCTTACCTCAATCACCTTGTCTCTCTAATATCCTGGGACTGCCACGGCTACAACACTGCTTACAGTCAATTTAAATGTTCATAGATTCCATTCATCTAGGCTGACCTCCTGCCCACACAGGCCAGAGAATTTCACCCAGTTACCCCGGTATTGAGCCCAAGTGAAAATGCACTACTCTGTGTCATGTCATCCGATCTCATCCCTGGTAATGCAGCTTGGTTCTCTCTGAGAAGGAGAAATACCCCACTGGAAACGATACCCTAGGCTATACTCATGGACAGACAGTCATTTGTCTTTTCCCCTTCCCCCTCATAACCTCCCCACTGAAGGGCATGTGGACTATCTGGGATGAGTGTACCAATACCAGGACAGAATCCCTGCAAGGTCTGGAAGCTGTCTGCTCCGTTTATATGCTCAGCACAGTCACTAGTCACAGTATTCATTGCGCCTTGAATTCCCCTGGTTGACTGATTAGTCCTGCTGGAAGATCTCTTTCTGCTTGGAGATCCTTGACTGCATTGTATCCCTAGGTGGGTGACTGAACGTTAGGAACTGGAGATCTTATTTCAAACCTTCAACCTCTTGGTAAAAGTTCAGTCTCCCAGTGTTCCAGCCTGGAGCAGAATTAGAAAGGAGCAGCAGAAGGACTGAGACCTTGGTGCTGAATCCATCCTGGGACTGAGGTTCCGCTCCTGCTTGGCTGTATTAGTTGTACCCACATCTGCACATGGCTGTCGTGATCTGAATGATACCGTGGCTCCTGCCAGGTCTCACGATCTGCAGCGCTGCTATGCAGTGCAGAGCGCCATTTAGGCCATCTAGCCTCTCAAATGCATGTTTACTGGAGCGTTGGCCACTGACAGTCCACACAGGTTCAGAAGGGTAAGCACCACATTTGGGTCTGGGAGGCCTGGCGGGTTAGTCCCCTCAGGGCTCACGTGACTTGTTGGGGGCACCTTACCCTACAGCACATGTCCCCAGAGGAAGGCTGGCCACAGCCGCAGAAAGACATACTGGCAATTTCCTACCTTGTGACGCTCTGCAGGATTTTCTGCTCATCCTGATCCAGGCACACAGCAAAGGAACAGTTGACCCCAATGATCTGGACCTTGTCTGCTTTTATTTGGGACACACTGATCTGCTGTGAGAGACAGAGAGAAACATCGCGAGTCTGGCACAGAATGCTCTCCAGCCAGCATAGCTTGGCCTCGTGGCGTGTGCAGCCAGGGGCCAGGATCCCATTCACTGTATGCTGCATCTTCTAGGGTATGTCTACACTCAGAGCTTGCCTAGACGTACTCGGGCTAGCTCTCCTTGAGCTACTGGTGTAGCCGCGGCAGCTCAGGCAGCAGCGACCAGAGTCATGGGCTCACTGTGCCAAACATAAAGCTGCCTGAAACCGGTAGGTATGCACTGGGGTGGCTAGCCCATGCCACTGCTCACTGTAGCCCTGATACCCCACGATGAGAACTAACCCGAGTACGTCTCTGCAAGTTGGGGAATCACAGCCCCAGCTCCAAATGTAGACATGGCCTTAGTGTTAGGGCTTGGCCCAGGGAGGGGCAGGGCTATGAAGCAATTCAAGAGGGAGGGTTTCACGGGCAAGAGACTCACACTGGACGTTCACGTACGCAAGGAGATATTTGTCTTCCTTACCGTAAAATAACATACTAGACTGGGTGTCCATGCTGGTGTAACCCACCACTGGGGGGTGGGCGAGGGGGTCCAGTCCATGAGGATACAAGTCTGTTAAGATGCCTGCTAGGGGACGTCATCCGTTAGCTCAAGCTGTAGCAGCTTGTTCTCTTAGCTCTGAGTCCCCAGTTACGAGAAAAGGCCTGGTCTCGGATTTAAACTGCTGGCCTCACACACTAACACAGAGGAACCTACCCAGCCTTGGAACAGGCTCTGAAAGCAGGATTTACACAGCTATCTACTTATACAGCTGGATTTGGGTGCTAGAGGCACAGCGGGCTCAGAGTCTCCCATCCAGGCTGTTAAAGTAACCAATCAGTTTTAAAATACAGTGGCCAAGATTTTCAGAGAGGGGCCCCATAATAAAGTCCCTCAGTCATATTTAGGTATCTGCGTACGTGATCTGTTCTTAAATGTGCTGAACGCTCGATAGCTTCCATGGACTTCAACAGGAGCTGTGAGGTGCTCAGGCCACATCTGCCAGAGACAGCACCAAATCCCAGTCCCCCAACACACGACTGCTCACAAGCTTAGGTACCAGTGCTGGCCGGAGCCAGCAGTGCATTGCTTCCTGAACACCCGCTGTGCTGGCAGGACGCATATGCCACCTGACTTCCAGGTGCAGATACAGCCCTGGGTACACAACAGGGAACTTTTCCAGCTCCAGCTTTGCCTGGCATTTTCCCTCTGCCTCTTGGCATCCTAGTTCTCATTATGCTGGTGCTACCACAAGCAGGACTCCCTAAGCCACGAGACTCAGCTACGGCTGCACAGGCTTGCTTGGCACAGTGAACACAGGCCAAGGGCAGGCACACGCAAGGCCTTCCTGCCAGTCTGGAAGTGAGGGCCCCAGAGTTCATGGAGATGGCAACTGTGATGGGATCCTCCGGGTGCAAGTTACTGGCCTCTCCGAAGCTCTCAAACCTTCTCCTCCCCCAACAGCGAACGAGCCACAGTTACTCCCTCCTTGCCAGCCTAGAGGAGGCTACAAATATGGCCAATCCAATTTACCTGATTGAAGCTTTTCTTTGACTTGGAGTTTTGCCTCTTGACGACCTCGGTTATGGTTAAAGTCAGACACTCTGTTTTCAAGTCTGGAACACAGGAGGGAGGCGTTTGCTTGGGTTACTCGAAAGGATTTGGATTTTAATTGAAATCGTCTCTCTGGCACCCGAGGCATAGAACTGCCATGCCTCTGGCTTTGTTTGGTCAGTGGCAGGTAGTAAAGTTCAGAGTCTCTGAAGGGAATTGGGGGGAGGGGAGACAGAGTCAAGAAGGGATCTCTTGACCCCATTCTCCACCAAGTATCTCTAACAAGGATCCGTCATGCTATCAGGATGGATATTGCACGAGAACAATATCCAAAATACACCTGCAACTCAAAGCAGTGTAGACGTTAGCCCATACCAGAGAGTCGGAGGGCTACCCTCATTCTGATAACCCCTTTGAATGGGCCAGTCCAGGGGTCCCCATACAACCCTGGAGCCTTAAAATGCCATCTGACTGTTGGAAAGGGAGATTATTACAGGAGTTTAGTATTATTATTGTTATTGTTTGTTTGTATTGGAAATCCCCAGCTAGACACCACAGCATTCCAGGACTGTTGTGAGCCACAAGATCCCAAATCTCAGCTCTACAGAGTTAATTATCTATCTTTGAATAAAGGGCACAAAAAAAGAGATTGTTCTGCTGCCACCTACAACAGCCTTAAGGTATACACTCTGAGCTAAATCAAACAGATGTTCCTTCCAGCCTTCCTCTTCCCCCGTCCGCCTCCCGACAGACAGAGAGAGAAAACCAGAAAAGCAGAAAGAAATACTTATCATTATCCAGCCTCAAATATGACCCACCTTTATAAACGTTACCCCGAAAGCCAATTAACTTAATTAAGGGCTAAAAAAAATTGGATCTACAAAAGCAACAATTGCAATATTGGCTGGAAGAAATTCTAGCTCCCTCCAGAGCTGGTGCAGGCCAAGTGACCTAAAAACTTTCATGTCTTCACTAGGAGGACAGATAGCTCAGTGGTTTGAGCATTGGCCTGCTAAACCCAGGGCTGTGAGTTCAATCCTTGAGGGGGTCATTTGGGGATTGGTGCTGCTTTGAGCAAGGGGTTGGACTAGATGATCTTCTGAGGTCCCTTCCAACCCCAATAATCTATGATTCTAAAGGCCTGACACCTTTCAGCTATTTTGTGAGCAGCTGGGTCTGCTTTGAGCTATTTTGTGAGCAGCTTTTGTCTGGAGCTGCAGTGACATCCTGTGGCCAAACCAGTGAATGTGAAAGATAATCCCAAATTTCTGTGGCATGTAGGGAATTCGAGTGCAGTGGGAAAACCTCTCCCTAGACATCTCATAGCCTGTAGAAAGACACCCAGAATTAAATCAGCTTGCAGGCAGACCAGAAAGTTAAGCTCCAGAAATAGAACAGAAATATATAGCTTTGTAATAGCTGCAGCCTGCAACATGATGCTGGTGAACAAAAACTAAGCAATAGCAACGCTTCAGCTTTTCCAGAGGGAGAGAGGGAAAGAGGGAGGTGTCTGAGCTGATGGGAGAGTTTTAGATAGAGAGGCTCCGAGAAGCGCCAGTTCATTGGCTATTGCTCCATCTGAATGGTTGGTCCCAATTGTTGTCTCTATAGCAAATTTACATGTGCCAGGCGCATCACATGGAGCATTTTAGTGAAACAGAATACTACAAGATCTTCTCAAGTGAATCTGCTGAAGCAGCTCTGTGCTCAAGCAAAAGAGCCATAACCTCTCATTAAGAAGACTACAGTGCTGAAACATTTATCATGGAAGCTCAGGGCACATTGTACTACCAGGGATCTAAAGAAAGGAAGAAATTTAACCAACAAAACAAACACACAGACCCAACTGCTGTGGGGGACCAGCAAGGAAATGAGAGGACTGGCCTACTGTGAGTTCAGTTATTAACTCTACTAGAGAGCGCACATTTCCCTGGTTCTTACATTGCACCTACAAGAGCATTATTTTCTGTGGTGCTTCTACCAAGGTGTTGTGCAGCCTCCAATGGCCACCTCTCTACCGCAGCCAATTCCTGCTCTGATCATCTTTGGCGAAGACCCCAAACAAGGGCAAACCCACCAAGACTCACACGTTTGGTACAACCCCAAAACTCAGGCTGGGTTCATCCATTCACAAGCCCAGCTCTTGGCAAAATATCAGAGAAGCTCTGGATTCAAACACCTCCCAAAGCTCTGGGTTGATTGGACCAGGCCTCATCTCCACCTTTGGTGAACCAGAGCACAGCTCTGCCTAATGGGAATTGCTAGACTAGGTCAGACTACTGGTCCGAGTCCAACATACTGCCTTCAGCAGTGGCTAGTGCCAGCTGCTTCAAAGGATGGCACAAGAAATTCTGGAATAGAGAACGTTATGTGAACTTCCACAGGAGAGGTTCTCCCTAGCCCCAGATAGCAGGCTGTTGCTTCTATAGCCATAATGTTACTATTCATATTATTTATTGGAGAGATCCAGGTCCGATACAGTTTGAATCCTGCTAAACTCTGGCTTCAGCATCCTCTGGCAGCGAGTGTTACAGGCTAGCTACTGTCAGCGTAAGGTGCAGATGGATTTACCGTTCCGTCTGGCTTTGAAAACGGGACAGAGCTGTGTTATAATCCCCAGTACGTTATATTTCATACCCTGCACTGAACAGGTCAGACAGGCTGTCCAATGGTCCCGGCACTGAGAGTTTCCGCTATAGCTCTTGTGGAAGTGATCCTGTTCAGCCCAATTAGCTGCTATAACCAGCGGGGCAGATCCCAAAGCTTGGCATGATCTATATCTTTTCCCCCTGCATCAGCAACACTTTCATGTTCCCAGGGCAAAAAAGCTGCTTCAGTAACATGGAGTCTGAGCCTTGGCCTGAAGGGACCTGACCCATATCGGAGGAGCAGTTCAGTAACGCGGCACCAAGTCTGCTAGGTTGGCTGTCCCTTAAGTGGGCTGGGATGAACAGCCGCACAAGAGGAACTCAATGGCAACACCAAGAGCACGTTCTCCTTGGAATGGGCATCGTCGCACCAGCCACAATAGTGGGCTGAGGTGTGAGCTGGGACACCCGGCAGTAAAACGGAACAGGCGCAGGCCACCCCATTGCTGTAGGGCTGCTGCCATGAAGGGGGGCAATGTTAGACTGCACAGGAAGCTCACAGAAACGACTATGCATTCAGGGACACCGTGCCCCTCTGCTAATTTGGCAGGTCCCAATTTCCCCTCTGGCAGCCCACCTGAGTGACAGGCAGTGTGGCAGGCTCTGGACTGCGTCACTGAATTGCTCCTTCTCAGACATGGGTCAGGTCCCTTCAGAGCAAGCGAGGCAGGGATGGCGAGGAGATGGCTACTAGGCAGATTTCACCCCCGCAACATCTCCACCCGGCAGTCTCTCAGCCAGCCCTGGGCCTCCCTCGGGACACAGAAGAGGTCTAGTTCATTCCAAGGACCCTATATAAAGTTATTGCAGGGCCAGGCAGAGCTTTGGGTCGAGTGCTTTAGCCAACAGGCCTGCATCTTCTCCCCAGGTTTCCACAGGCTTTTCCTGCCAGCCGGGCAGAGGGTCCGAATCCAGGGCTTTTACTAAGGGACTAACGTAACAATTCTCAGCACAACATTTCAACTAACAAAACATGCAGAAAAAAAAAACCCGCTTAGGGAAATCAATGCCCCGATCCTGTACACCATCCCATTCCTGGCCTTTGTTGCCTGTCCTAGGCATGCGGTATGTTTATCCCATGTACACCTGTCCGCCATGCAGAATAGTTTTGGAAACAATATTTAAGCCCTGGCTCTGAGGTTTGTTAACGGGACACAGAAGCTTTCACCTCTGTGACCCATTTCATCCCAGATCAGGTCAGCACAGACTGAAGGTCGCCACCCTCTGATGGCTGTTCTGCTGCCTGCATGAGAGGAGTTGCTGGTCTCAATAGAGAGACATTCATATCTCAGAGCCACATATGGCACCTTTTGGGGGAAGGCTCAGGGCAGTGAACAGAGTGCAGTGCCCTTTCATCCTTGAAGAAGGCCTTAAAGGTGGAGGGGACCTGAACCAGGATGGCATGGCTTGTTTTGCCCCAAAGCACATAGGCCATCTCTAATATCTTCTCCTGCACCACCGCTGTCTACTTTCCATCCTCTCCCACTGCCCCTGCGCAAAGGTTTAAGGGCACCAGCACTCACCTAGGTCTTCGTACTTTTTACAGGTCTTGCTGAGGTTGACAGAGGTGCAGACCTTTTCAATATCATTCCAGCGGCTCCTTCCACTGATTGCTGTCTGCAGAGACCAGGCACAAGTCAGAGAGACGGGTCACATTCCACCCTGATATTGCTCTGCTCATCTCTGACCTTCTGGCTGACATAGCTAGAGAACTGGATTTACACTGAGCTGGATGGTCCTGGTACCTTTAGCTAAATGTACTTGCTGCGTACTCACATTACCAGATGCCCAAGCTTCCCATCCATTCCAATAGTAGGTTAACACTCGATAGCTAAACAGGGTGCTGAATCGGCAACAACAAAAGGAGTGGTATAAGCAGGCGGAGATTGTTCTCAGGAGTTTTACTACTTTAGTACGGAAATCTACCAGCATGAAATAAGAGCCAGTATTTCTATAGGGCCTACCATACTTCCTGCTTACTTGGAGGCCACCATTGGTTATGCCAATAAATGAAGCAGAAAGTAGAGGAGAGGGAGCCAAAGTGCTTTCAGCTCATTTAGGCTGTGATCCAGCAAGGCATTTAAGTCCACAGTTAACTGTAAGCACCAGACTAGATCATTGAAGCCAACTCATGGGCTTTAATGTCAAGCAAGGGTCAAAGTAATTTGCTGGATCTATTGAAATGCAGCAAACACTATTAGTATTTGCCAAGTGCCAGAAGAGTACAAACTGCAACTATCCTTCAGAAATTCAGAGCCTCACATATCACCTTACTTTGGTTTCTTTCGGTCTCACATGAGGTTCCTTTCATATTCCAGAAACAAACACATGGAGGAGATGAGAGTGAGATATGAGCAGCGATTGGTAATTAATTTTTCCTCTTGGGGATTAAACTCTTGTCATTTAAATAGCCACCAATCCCATTCAGAAAGGGCCCAACAAGGAGAATCAATTAACTCAAAGAATTCCCCTTATCAGGCAACATGGCCATAAAGAACCTCTCTGCATTGCAAGTAGAAGAATATGTGGAGACCTGGTTACAGCACAGACTCTCCAGGGCTGCACCACAGCTCAGTATTAAGTTTAAAGTCCTGTCTACACTTCAAAATGTATTCATGTTGTAACCAGGTTCCCTGACATGATAGCCTGTCAGATCTCCCTCTCCATGCACGACCTATACCTGAAGGCAAACCCCCCCACGATGCACTTGGTTGTTCAGCAATATGGTATGAGGGACTCCTTCCCTACTCTGCAGAGAGGAAAGATCAGCTTCCACTCTGAATCACAAGATATTCTCCCTATCCTCCCTCAACGGATATTAACACACTCTCCTAATCATAGAAATGTAGGGCTGGAAGGGACCTCAAGAGGTCATCTCGTCCATCCTCCAATGCTGAGGCAGGACAAAAGCTAGACCATCCCAGACAGGTATTTGTCCAACCTGTTTGTAAAAACCTCCAGTGATGAGGATTCCACAGTCTCCCTAGGGAACCTGCTCCAGTGCTTAAAGTTAGAAATTTTTCTTAATATCTAACCTAAATCTCCCTTGCTGCAAATGATGCCAATCATGTCTTGTCCTGCCCTTGGTGGACATGGAGAACATTTGAGCAATTTCTCTTTGTTGTCTTTAGAACAGCACTTTGAAGACTGTTATCAGGTTCCCCCTCAGCTTTGTCTTCTTCAGACTAAACATGCCCATTGTAGCTCTCAGTTGTGTTTATTTCTCTCTCCACTTAAAGAGATTTCCTTCATATACCCTACTAAAATCTCTGACTCAGTGGAGGTCAACACAATGCTGAAGAAGTTCCTGCAGCCTCTGTCCCCATGGGACTACCACCCAGTTACCTTGCTATGGACGATTTGTAGTGTTAGAGGGATTGCTTCTCTGTCGCCGTCGATTCCCAGCCTTTTGCTGCCTGGACCTTTGTAATACAAAAAGAAGCTAAAGTCACACAACAGCCTTTTCTCTCCCTGCCCTTCAATACATGTTCACACCAATCTCTCCCACCTTAGGAAAAGCTTCCCCGTTTCTGAGGAGTTCAGCTTCTCGCTCTCTCTCAAGTCATGCGTCCTGCTGACAGCAGAACAAGTGGCCTTAGAGTACCTCAGCTTGCTACAAAGCAGAATGGGGCATCACTACAGATGGATGAACAAGTTCAGAGGAAAGACCAGCCATTCCTCCCGCTGCGTGTGGTGGTTTAGTTGATAAAGACTGCTGCCTATTAAGGACAGAGCTAACACCACCAAATACTTTACTTCAGACCGTCATCAGGACTCGAACCCTGGTCTTATGGGGCTCCACTATTCCATCCCAAGCCAGACATCCATTCCCACTTCCAGAAATCATTTCTGTGTCAAAACATGCTGTTCAGTATACCCAGGACAGCCAAGCAATGTCAAGGGGATCAGTGTTAACCTGTTTGTTATACTGAATCAAACGCCTTCCACTTGTTTTGTTGGAATGTGACAGAGGAGCAAAAAGGAAAATTACAGTTCGCTTAAAAGCTGCTTCACATGACTAAGCTAATGGGGGATTTTCAGCATAAATCACAATAAGTAGCCAGAGACCTCTCCACAGAATGAAAAAAAATTAAATTAAATTAGCAGGAGCTGTTGGGTAAGTGTTGTGTCTTGGGGAAAATACAAAGCTGTAAAGGGCTGGTTTACCAGCTGGGCTTCCTTTTTGGGGGGGGGGGGCATATTTTGTACCAATCATAAATTGGGCTTTAAATTTTGTGCCTGAAGTTCACTGATGCTTTTTCCAGACAAAATTATTGCAGGTGCAAAAGGGTGGGTGCAAAACTGCATCATCGAAACCCAGTTCAAAACTATGCCCTAACTGTTTAAAGATGAAAATTGTTGATGGGTTTCACTATTGAAGCATAACGTGGTTAAATCCATAGTTATGGGGATATGGCCAACCAGTTAAATGGAGAGAACTTTGTAAGTTTTGCTTGGAGACAGTAAGAGGAAGTTAGGGCACAGAAAAGGAATCAGTGCCAAAAGAAAAAAACAAATTAATAATGTGTTCGCTTGCAGTATATAATTTAGCCACTAGAGTCTGTGTGTGCTGCACAGAGCTCCAAACAGAATGTGGTCTCTGGTAAACAAGTGAGACAAAATTGGAACTGAAGCTGTGTGGATGCTTGCGTGTGTGTCCGTGGTTGTAGCTGTTTTCTATTAAATAATATTTCCTGTTTTAAAAGATCTATGAATCTATCCGTTTCTTTCCTTTGCCTAATTAAGTCTTACGAGACTATAACCAAGAGATTTTATAACTGAAGTATCAAGACAGAAAAAGAAACTGTGAGTAAAGACCAAAAAAAAAAAAACAAAAAGGAAGTGCTGGCTTCCAAGACACTGTACTGTGCCAGGACCTGACGAAGGGGAAAGGACCTGTTTTTAGCTATGCTAAAATAAATTAACTTTGGATCAAGGGGAAAGTTACAAAAAACTTCTTTGAGAAACAGAAATCGTAAAGACTGTTACAGAAGGGAAAATGTAGGTTTCTTGATGCTTTAGTTTCCAGGTTTGTAAAAATCCCTTTCTACATCCCAGCTCACTGACCACAGAGTTTATTGGAGAAACACTCTCCCCAGCCACCTGCAATCCAACCCAAATGTGAATCCGATTTCTCTGTGCAGTTCATCTGGGTTTTTCTAGCTCCCCTAAGGAGCTGGTTATTAAGCGTTCACCATCAAATCTATTTGTGCCCCAATTTCTAAAGCTGCCATTGTTTCACTACAGAACCTGTAATGCATGAGACTTTAGGAAAGCAAGGAAATACGTGTGTCCAGATCTGATACCTACCCGACGCCCTGATGGCCCGTGTGGCAGCGGAGTGGCCCAGTTCGAGGGAGTGAATGAAGACCTCAGTCGTCTTCTCACCACCAGTGAAGGTTAGCTGTTGGGGGAGGGGGAGAAGAGAGAGATGCGCAATGAATGCGCTGCACAATGAGGGAGCCGGGCATATTCCTAATAGCATAATGCCTTCAAATGAAGCAGTGCAAGGAGAGAGAACCCCTCAAGCTACAAAATCCTAGCAGGACAAGTCACAGCAACCTGATAGCAGCATTCCTACTCTCAGAAATGCTTGCTACCATTACTACCTATGTATTCATCCCACACTCATCACCTTGTTATCAGAGCACAGGATGACAAGAACCTTCCTCTCAATCTCTACATGTTGGACAGAGCAGGCTTTGGGGAACAGGCTCATGGCAGGGATTTCAGAAGGCAAAGCGTGTGTGTAATTGTTAGCACTGGTAAGAGCCACATATATATGGGGAAAGGAAGACAAGTTAGCTGAGAAGTTGTTCACGGGACATCCATCCTCTCTTAGGGACCAGGATATCGGGAGAGAGCAGTGGGGAGGTTGGAGACTTTATGGTGTGATCTGAACTATGCTTCAAGCCATCCCCAGGGATCTGAGAACCACTGCATTCTACAATGGCAGCAACTCAGTTTCTCTGGAGGTCGCTGTTGGTTAACAGGTGCTCCTGAAATAGCTTTATCACCCAGAAGCCTCCTACACCAGCTCTATCACCAGGATCAGCAGGGGCATCAGTCCATCATGAGCCATTAGCTAATGCAGGAAGGGGCAATTGTATACCAGGCTCTACCATGGTGATAAAGCAGAAGGAGATGGACTTGACTAATGGAAGCACACAGGGGCATGCACAAGGGGGGTGCGAGCAGGGGCACCTCTGCCCCCCCAAATCTCTGTGTGTTCCTGAAGCCCGGTGAGGGAGGAAGCAACAGGGCGGCTGCTGGCTGAGCTCCTCCTCCCCACACCCCTACAGCTGCAGCTTCTGCTTCCCTGCTGCTGGAGTCCCACGCATTGCCTCTGCCTCCAGCCCCTGACTCAACTCAGTGGGCATCTGCAGAGCAGGCAGCAGCGCTGGGACTCCCGCAACAGGGAAGGAGAAGCAGCAGGCTGCAGCTGTAGGGGTGGGGGCAAGGACCCTGCAGCCAGCTGCCTGGCTGCTTCCTCCTTGCTGGGGTTGGAGGGAATGGAGAGTTCCTCCTGCAGGGGGAGCTGCTGATGCCTCCTCACTGCTGGGCATCCTGCCAGAGGCGTCCCGAGAAACAGTGTGTGGGGAGGCGGGGCAGGTCACATGAACCTTTCATTTGTGTGTGTTTAACGTGCCCCTCCAAAAGCATTCAAATTTAAATTCCTGCACACGCCCCTGGAAGCATAGGTGCGGGGAGAAACTGGCCAAACCCTTGAGCATCATGGACGTATCAGTCCTGAGGAAACCTTTGCCTCGCAGAGGATGGTACTGGAGTCCTTAGTTGACCTATGTAAAGACAGAAGTTCTCACAAAGCCCAGTGCAAGGTGGGATGGAAAGGCCCAGTCCTGCATACCTCTGTCTGGTAGAGCTGCAGCAGCACCGGGCGAGCGGCGAACCGGCAGTAGTAAAGCACCATGTCAGCCAAGATGGGCAGCTGCTCCCTGGACTCCTCTGTAGGCTCCACCTCGGGTTTGGCAGATTGCTGGCATAGGCACAAGGAGGTGAAATGAAAACCCGCTCTGTACCTGCTGTTCAGCAAAGGGCTGGGAGGTCGTCGGTGCTGGGGAAAGGTGCTAGAGTCGCAGCCCTGGAGACTAAAACCCTTTGAGCAGATGCAGCGGCTGGGCGAGTTCCCCCCCAGACATACCTCCACCCCACCTTGCTGGGACCAGGTCAGCCTCCTTGGCCTCTCCGCTGAGAATGGCGCCCAGGGGATGACCAATGTGGGAAGTAACAGCAAGAACACAATTTGCGACCCAGAGTTTCCCCCAATGTCTCCCTATTGGCCAGTTAGTCTCCTAATGCACAGTCTCCTGTGCATTATCCTGTGAACAGACTCACAGAAGAGGCAGAGCAACAGGGTGGGTCAGGCTGGAACCAACCGCTCCCCAGAGGCTGGCAATGTTCACCCCCAGGAGAGCCTCAAGCTGACTCCCAACCTGGATCTCACAGGACAGCTCAAAACTAGACCCATCCTGGAGCAGACCATTGGCCCAGCTGATGGTCGATACTCCAGATGAAGGGAAGAGACACCCCCCCACCCTCGCCCCATGTCAACACCCGGAAAGGGACAGTGGAGTAATGACCCAAAGCCAAGCTCATTTCCTCCTGAGCTCCCGGACATACCTGACACAGGACATCCGTGGGCAAGTTAATCAGCCCGAAAACATTGCGTTCGTACCATGGGTCCAACATCCCAATGTAGTGGGAGATGTCGTTGGTGCTGCTTTGTGCCCCAGCTGAGCTGGACTCCTGAAACCAGACAGACAGTCACTCAGGGGATGTCTACATTGCAAACAAACACCTGCAGCTGGCCCACGTCAGCTGATTGTGGTGCATGGGGCTCAGGCTATTGGGCTGTTTAACTGTGGCGTAGACGTTCAGGCTCAGGTTGGAGCCCAGATTCTGGGACCTCGGGAGGCGGGATGGTCCCAGAGCTCAGCAGTTAAACAGCCCTGTAGCCCGAGCCCAAGTCAGCGGACATGGGCCAGCCACAGGTGTTCAGTTGCGGTGTAGACATACCCTCACAGACCAGTTTATTTCACTTATTTCACTTACTGCGGGTGGATTTTGAGCTGGCAGAAGATATTGCACTAATGGCCATCGAGAAGGCAGGCTGCCTACAGAACAGCTAGGGACAGGAAAAGCTTCCCTCCCTGCCCCAACCCTGCCAGCCTCAGGTGCCCTTGGCCTGTTCAGTACTTGGCCTCTCTGCTGAGTTAGCCATGAGGAGAACCAGTGAGGACCAAGTGTGGCGCTGCTTGTGAGATGCAGGCAGGTCTCTACACTAGGAGCTGGTCCGACAGCAGGCACAGCACATACCGTTTGTCCTGAGGCTCTCAGGTGAGGCTCTCCTGGAGAAGGAGGAGGATGTGTCAGTGGTGCATATGAGGTAAGGCAGCTCCTCTTCACTGGGATGTAGAAAAACTGCAACTTGAAGTACCTTGTCAGTAACGGGCAATCAATTTCTTGTAGTCTAGAACGGGGAAGGGAAGGAGAGAACTGCAGAGAGCCCATTGTGTTAGCACGAACGAGGTGTGGCTAGTGTCAGGTATGTAAGGCACGCGCGTGATCCCTACCCACACACAAACAGTTGTGTGCAGAGTGAGGAAACAGCGCAGAAGCAGCCCAACTCTTTACTTAGCTCATAAGCTCTCTGGGGCAGGGACCGGCCTTCTGTCAGATGTTCACACAGTGCATCACACGAGGAGATCTGCACAACACCACAGTACAAGGCACTGCCGCGTGCACCACGAAGGGACAGCACTGAGTGTGATGAAGGGAACGTCACTAGGCCTCAGTCCTGGAGGCTAACAGTGGGACCCCAATCCCTCATCATTGCCTCACAGCACAGTCTGCACTGGAGTACAGCCAGGGGATCTGGACCTACCTTTCATGGATATTAACAGAGCTACATCCATTGACACCATCAGAGGCCTGGCCCTTGGACTCCGTAAAGTGACGTGCGGTGGGAGGGCTGGGTAAATGCACACAAGGAATGGGAGCCAGGTTCCTCTGGCGCCATCCCACTCACCTAAGGTTCCTGTATGCCCGGGCCACTTTCCCTGAGATGCGGTCTGACCCAAAGACCACGACGCGCAGCGTGGAGATCTTGGTGTCCTCGTCGTAGCTCAGGAAGGGCCTGCGCTGGATGCACACGTTCGGCGTTGCATGGGGCTGCGGGAGCCGCTGACTCAGCACGTGCTGGGGCAAGGAAAGAGCCCTCCGGGAGCGCGCTGGGATACGGTGCTTGGCCTCCGGGTTGCACAGGCTCTCGGCCCGGCGCAGAGGCAGGGAGAGCAAACCAGTGTCGGGATAGTCCCTTACGTCTCTCCGCAAGACCAGATGGCTTTTGCTCTTGAACAGCTTGCAGATTTTGCTGGCCAGTCTCTGCCTCTGCTTGTGAACAGTTATCTCCTCTTTCAGGTCTGGCCTCCCCACCAGATCGAGAGAGCTTTCGTCGCTGTCTTCGACATAGCCACTGTCCATGCAGTCCTTGAGGCTAGACACAAAGGACTTCAAGGACCTTCTGGAGACCACCGACAGCTCCGAAATGGAGTCCTTGGAAGTGGTGAAGAGAGACATCCGCGAATGCTTCGACGCCTCCTCTGATAACTCCGAGTATACAGAGTCCTTGGAAACTGCCGAAATGGAGGAAAGGAGTGAGTCTCTTTGTGGAGAGCAGCCATCTGTTTCTGTCTCCTCTTCCTCCTCATCCTCCAAGAGCACCGGCTTGAGAACATCGCACTCCTTGTCAAGTATGTCTCTGAGGATATCTGAAAGAATCAGAGCCAGCACAGAAGCCTAAGCACCACAACATGGGAGATGGGAGAGGTATATCAGGCCTCTCAGCCCGTTCACCCTAGAGCCAGTGAAGAACTATCCTCTACAGTGTTGTTCTCCAGTACTTTGTCCAGCCTCATATGACCCCAGTGGTGGAACTTTCATCCCTTCCTTTCTGAGCCATCCCACATTAATACCAAATGTACTTGTGTCCAGAAGTTGACTTGTCAGACGTTGTCAATGTTTTCTGACCAAAAAAGCGTTTTTGGTGTGTGGGGGGGGAGTGGGGGGGGGGCGGAGGGAAGCAGTTTTGTCAAAATCTGAACACTTTCATGAAAACTGTTTGATTTCAATAACATTTGTTATGCAAAAAAAGTTTGAAACAAAAGTCAGTTTTCTTTCAAATGGAAGTTTTTGTTTTGTTTGTTTTCAAACACAAAAGTAAACTAACATTTGTTTCGCTTCCTTTTAACTTGGATTGTCAACTAGTTCTACTACTTACACCCACACCTCATTAAAATGTATTTTAATACTATTCAAGATAACCAGCCAGGTCGGAAAGTGATAATGCCACCTACAGGTGACTGGCTCCCTGACAAAAATGTACTCAGTGAGAAGAATGAAACAGGGGAGGAGAAGGTGGACCAACAGTTTTTCAGAGCGACAGAATTGATGTAGCTTTTTGGGGCCTGCTGCCATTGACTGCACAGAAACACAGAGATTTGCCATAAGCAGGGATTGGGAGTAAAAGAGAGGTAGCAGCTTTGCTTGCAAAATTGCCCTGCGCAGGAGGGGGGAGGAAATTACCAGGCCAGGCACAAAAACACCCTGCTCACTTGACCCTACCCTGAGGACAATGGAAACTCCCAGTATTTTGGTGCTCAAAGGGTATGCCCACACTGGAGCTGGAGGTGACATTCCCAGCTCGGGTGGACATACCCACACTAGTTTTCATCGAGCTAGTGTGCTAAAAACAGAGCATGGCCACTGCAGGGCGAGGGGCTAATCACTCTGTGTATGTACCCTTCCTAGAGCACAGGCACCGACTCAGCAGGGCTAGCCCTCCTGCTGCTCCAGCTATGGTGGCTGAACATCTGTTTTTAGAAGAGTTCTCAAACTGGGACTTGCACCTCCACCTCCGGTGTAGCCTTCTGCCGAGGGAGCTAAACTTACCCCCAAGCGGGCCACTACAATTTGGCAAAGTTGCTGTAGGACAGCTGGCCTGTCCAGCCTGGAAGGGCTGAAGCCATGCCCCAGGCCTCTTTCAGACTCTTGCGTTGTGCTGTGGTTTAGTCACTTGAACACAAAACTCACCAAGTGACACAGAGTTATTTCCCAGACCCAAGCAGGTGGCAGGGACCCAGGGGCCTTTCCCCTTGTGTCTCTCCCCACTACTCCGGGACCTGTCAGGAGCCAACTTCCTTCCTGCAGGCTCCCTCCTCAACTGAGCCCTTTCAGCACTTTACGGTAATCCCTGACCTCTCCGCAGCTGGCCACAAGCTCCCCGACTCTTAAAGGGGCACACCACCCTATTATAGTTGTATTATTATTAATTCTCTGTATAGTGGTCGTACCTAGGACCCCCGTCACGGACCAGGTCCCCATTGTACTGGGCACTGTACAGAGACAGAACCGAAAGGCAGACCCTGTCGCAGAGAACGTTCCATCCAAGTACTAGGTAGGTTCCAATAACGTATATTTTCAACATCAAGGGCCATTATTTCTCTTCACATTATCCACATTCTAGGAACACAGGAGGGTCCCAGATCAGCACAGGGCCAGGTCTCAGTTCTGCAAACACCCACATACATGCTTAACTTGAATCCTGCGAGGAGCACCAATGACTTCAACACATTTCAAATTAAGCACGTGCGTGTTTGCAAGATCGGGGCTTGAGAGCCTCTCTGGTCTAGGATACTGCCTCTGCCACTGGCCCCGTGCTTCTGAGGAAGTCAAACACGATACAGCTCTCTTTGCATGCCAGTGCCGTGGGAGGCAGGGGAGTTCTTCCTCAGTCAAGCTGGCAATCCACTGTAGGTGAGTTTTAGCCTTACCGAAATTATCCTTGTCCCAGCTGTAAGTGTAGCATCGAGCAACAGGGATGGGGACATTGTGGAGTTTATGTGACTGGGCCACCCCTGAGAAGAGAGAAGAGAAAGTGGCAAGTTAGGACCATACAGTGAGAAGGCATCTCCTCTCTGACTGAATCCAGTCCCTTGCTATTGCAGGCCCCTCCATATCATAATCCAATTCATATTCATTTATCTAGCTTCATCTCAAAACCATTTAGATTGTTCGCCTCCCCTCCCATTGGAAGGGCCATTACAGAACCTCTCTCCTCTGATGGTTAGAAACCATCTTTCATTTCCAGCCTAAATTTATTCAGGGCCAGTTTAAGTCAGCACAGGCAAGCGTTGACTGAAGTGAAAAGTTCCAACATCAAGGCCCCTCTTCCACTTGTGGGCCCCATCCCCCACTCCTCTCCAGCAAGTGATGCCACCAGCGATTCACTCTAACAGCCAGGGATGAATGTGGGGAGAGGAGGAAGCAGTGAATTCTCACTAGCTCCTCCCACAAAGTGAGCTCCACCTACGTAGGACAGCAACATGAGAATCTTCTCACCACAGACGGTGCACATGTTAAACAAAACAGCCTCTGCCAAACTCAGCTGAGGGGGCTCCTTGGGCTCTGTCCCCCCTCAATGGGGCTAAGATGCTGCTTTGTGCTCCATTCCGCCCCTCTGCCTTGCTGGGTCCAGAGATCAGGTTGGAATGGAACTCGCAAACTCCGCCCACAACCCACACCACACTCTGGCATGACATCACAACGAGCCATTGCTCACAGCCGATCACGCAGACCTTCACCATACAGTCAGGCATTCTCCTTGTGAGAGAGCTTTCAGCAGCAGCAAAAAAGGTTCAGAACATTGACATCTAAAGCGATCCATGCTAGGCATGAGTGGGGCAGTTCAGAGCTCTCAGAGCTATAATTTCAGGCTGTCTGCAGACCCAGGCAGGGGTCACTGTTACAATCGGTTTGTGTTATGAAAGTTTTCTTCCTAACCATAAGGGTTAGAGACTTTTTTTTTTTAATAAAAGTTGAGATTCTGGAGCAGAAAAAGAAACAACCAAGAAGAAAGCCCCAAGGACCAGCTCATCATGAGGGAGTGAGCCAGAACAGATTTTTTGTTCTGCTTTTGAAACGTAGTCCAATCAAGGATTTCATGCTTCATAGCATTCACTCCTTATCTCTCAAAACAGAGCAGCTAATGTATATGACAGACCAGGCTAGAGAAAGAAAAGTAGAACATTGTATAAATTAGAACAGGGGTCAGCAACCTTTCAGAAGTGGTGTGCCGAGTCTTCATTTATTCACTCTAATTTAAGGTTTCGTGTGCCAGTAATACATTCTAACGTTTTCAGAAGGTCTCTTTCTATAAGTCTATAATATATAACTAAACTATTGTTGTATGTAAAGTAAATAAGGTTTTCTAAATGTTTAAAAAGATTCATTTAAAACTAAATTAAAATGCAGCGTCCCTGGACCAGTGGCCAGGACCTGGGCAGTGTGAGTGCCACTGAAAAATCAGCTCGCGTGCCGCCTTTGGCACCTGTGCCATAGGTTGCCTCCCCCTAAATGAGAACAACCCCACTCACTCTCATACCTGTGATATTAGGAAAGCCTGATTCAGCCGCAATGTCCTGCAGCATGGACTTCAGCTGTTCCCTGGCTGCGACAGGGTCGCTGGTAACGACTGCCAGCTCCTGAGCTTCTGTGGTGTGAGAATGGATCTCTGAGAGCTCTTCTAAGGTCTTGGACTAAAGAGAGCACAGAGATTCAGAGACAGCTTGTCAACGTGTGGGTGTCTCTCCATGAAGCATCACTCATTTCTTCCAGAAATACTCCTGGGCAGAGGTAAGTGAATCCCCCATGAAAATTTTTTGGGGAAAATGTCTTAATTTCATTCAAATAAATCCATTTTTTTTTGTTTGGAGGGGAAATTTAAACTATTTAAAAAAAAAGAAAATGGGAATTTTTGTTAACTTTGAATTTTAGATCTCTTCTCTTCCCTCCCTCCTTTTTTGCCTTCTGACCCCTTTTTTCCAGTGGGTTAAAAAAATGAAAAGGCAGGGCAGGGCAGGGCAAAGAACTAAAGTAGTGAGAAAAAAGTGGGACTTCCCCCCAACCACAAAAAAGTTTCAAAAAATACTTTTAAATGTTTCATTATAAATTTAACAAAAAAAGTACAACAACACACTTTTTTCCTTGAGAAATCATTGCTGAAACCGTGTTCTGTTTGGTTTTAAATTTTGAATGACAACTCAACCAGCTCTATTCATCACTGTTTCCCATTGTTTCACTGTAAAATAATGGGCATGAAAAGTTGTTTCTACCTTCTGAATTGAACTGCTGCGAGATCTCACCTCCCTCTTGCAACTCACGAGACAATTTACATTCATGCAGCATCCCCAGAAGCACTGTGCAACCAAACTGATCCGTGAATTGCACAAGGGTCAGCATGGAAATGCAGCCATCTCTGGGATGGAGACCACCGCTTAACAGCACAGAAAAAAATCACCCTGTGCATCGGGGATAGAACTGCTCTCGTTCAAAGGCCTCCAAGCAGAATGTAGGACTCACTCTACCTTCAAGATGTTCTGTAAGCTGCCCAAATCGCACTTGGTCCCAAAAGTGGCCTGGTAGATGTGTCCAATTAGCATGACGAAGGTGCTGTGCTGGGTGTGCTCCATGGTGCTCATCTTCTTGGCGACAGACAGATATTCGCTCTGAACCTCAGAGGGGTTGAGCAGCAGAACCGTGCTAAAGGCAACACGAGATGGTGGTTCGTGAGCGTAAAATAAAATCAACCCACTGCAGCTTCAGGGTTAATTAAACAGCACTTTGCAAACTGAACCCTGACATGGGAATAGATATCATAAATAATAGTTGCACTGTTAGCGAGACCTGAGGAGCAGAGGAACTTGGGAGCTTTGTGTGGCATTTGATCAATTCCAAACTATTCCACCTATCAGATGGTGAAATCCTTCCAAGTTACAGGAACACGAGCCTGAGAGAAGCCCTTCACCTCATTATCCCAGTTTACTGTACACGCACAGCACTGCCGAGCTCCCCCCACCCTGCACCCTTATGCACTGTCAGCAATGGCATCTATAGACCAGCTTTGCTCTGTCAGTGCTTGGCAGATGGGCCCCAGCACTCTGGTCCCTGGGCTTCCCATCAGCACAAACTGCCAACTGTGCCAGGCCACAGGCTGTTTTACCAAAGCACAGGCTGGGCACGGAGCAGGAAGTGTATGTTGACAGTGGCCTAAATCTAGACCGTTGTGATTGCACACAGTGCTACGGCCCTTTCATCAGACAGACACCAGGTCCCTTCCGCAAACAGCCTGCAGTCTAAATGAGACAGATCACACACGACGGGGGAAGGACAGAAAGGACAATGGAGTAAGAGAAGAAAAACAAAACTTGCACTTGGGAGAGCATCTTGGTTAATGGGGCTGGCTACCGGATCCACATGAGATCTTGGCAGATGCACCAGATCCTTGCTAGCTTCCAGGTGTGACTGAACGTATCCAGGGCATGAGAGGGTATAGACCATACAAGACCTATCTCTCTCCCAATGTGCAGTTGCTGCTGCAGAGATTGACCAAGGTGCTCAAACTAAGAGTCCCTAGATTTAAATACCTGGGGTGGATGGTCTCAGAGGAAAGCCCCTGCCTTCGGAACTGGACTCCCAGCTATTTCACCGGAGGCGGAGGTTGCTAACCTCCAGGACACAGCACACAGTCTGAAGCAGAGCGGTGGGGAATAGAGGCACTCCTTAAGCACAGCAATGGAGTTTCTTCTCCATACTAACAGCAGCCTCTAGTTGCATATTAATTGCTAAGGCCCTGGTGCAGCAAGGTGCTTAAGCAGGTGATTAACTTTAACCAGGTGAGCAGTCCCGGTGTAATCAACAGGACTTGCTTAAAGCTGAGCACATGCTGCAGGGTTTGCAGGACCAGGGCCTCAATAGGCCCACAGTCTCAGGTAATGGGCACAAGCTTTGTATAATGCCCAGGCCTAGTCTATACACAGATTTTGTACTGGTAGAAATATGTGGGTTATGGGGTATGATTTTTTTTTTTTACCTACATAGTTATACTGGTACAACTGCTAGCGTGGGTACACTGGTATTAACACACCAAATATCAGTATAACTTAGTTCCTTTCCCATAAAGGGATAGCTAGCCTAGTATAAAACACCTTTATGCTTTTATCACTGCATCCTCACTGGGAGATGTGTTGTTGTACCATTTTAACCACACTGGTATATTTAAAGCAGTCCAACTTGCATACCGACAAGCCTGAAATAAAAAATGCGCACAGCAGGGGCACATGAGCCAGCAGTGGTTGCTAATAGCAGGCTAGAGAGAGATCAGCTCCATGTTCACACTTCCATATTTACAGATGAGGGTGATAGCAAAGGGAGAAAGGGATCGAAGGCCCAGATAAGTGCCCCACCTTCCTCCTCTGTCTCAGTCACATACTCCTGGCTATGTGCTGGCTTCTTTATTTGTCAAGAGACGGTGCTTTTATTGATCAAGCATGAACCCTGTCAAACTTCCTGCCTGGGATGGGATGAAGCTGTTCCCCTCCCTCCAACCTTTGCCCCGCACCCCTTCTGGCTAAGGCACGTCACCTTGGATTTTCTCTGCTCTCCAACTCATGGAAATTGGACCAAGTATTCTCTGGGCACGAGGCATGGATCAGCCCCTTCTTTTCCCCATCCTGTTCTCCTCAAGACCATGCATTTCCCACCATGGGGTGTCAGCAAACACATACGCACACACCAGATGTGGGGAGGGCCCAGGACGGTCACTATGGGAATGCTGTGATTTCTACTTTATCCCTATGCCTTTACCATTAGTTCGGTGCTGTTCTCCACTGCCCCTTCTCCCCCTGAACTCATACCCAGCTGCATCTAGGGTGACGTTCCAGGGGCTGCTTGCCCTAGCTTGGCATCTGCCCCTTGATTATGAGCACTTTGGAAAGAGCAGTGGTGGTTCCAGGGAGACCTGCTGCTAGACCACACTAAGCTGCCCCCATCTCCCCATAGCAGCACTCACATGGTGGAGCTCTGGCAGCTCTTCATGGACAGTCCCTGCTCCGCCCTCACCAGCCTTTGGTACGAAATCCCTGTGGGGAAAGAGAAAAGCAATTCACTGATGGCAACTTGGATCACACAGGAGCAAGAGAAGCCAGTAAATTGCTGCCATCAAGGCTGTCTCTTTAACATTTGCTGAACTGGCTGAGGTAAAGACCAGGAGGGCACCTGATCTTTTAAAATGCATTAGCTACCATATGCTAATGTCACATCTTCAGTCCTCATCTAGACAAGACCTGAGAGGTAACTTGCATTCAGAGGCTCACTCAACTCTCCAAGTGGAACCGACTGTACCTGGGTAGGTGTGTGGGGGGGGTGAGAACAAAGCCTATGGCGAAGTGATAGGAGATGACATGCTGGCGGTGAGTTACCAGCCCTACTTCAACTGTGCAAGAGCTATGGAGCGGGAATGGAGGGGTGGTCAGGACCAAGCAAGGATGAATGTGGGCAAGAGGCTGGAGCGATGGGATAGAAACCAAAGGAGATGGAGACAAGGTCAACCGTAAGCATGGAGCAGGTTGGGGAGCTCACACCAGGGGTGCCCAGAGGAGGGGGCAAGAGGGGCAATTTGCCCCAGGCCCCATGCTCTGCAGGGGCCCCCATGCGAGTTTTTTGGGGTCCCTGGAGCAGGGTCCTTCACTCACTCCGGGAGGCCCGGAAAACCCTTGCGGGACCGGGCCCCGGAGCTTCTTCCGCTCCCGGTCTTCGCCGGCGGGGGGGGTCCTTCCGCTCCGGGGCGGAAGGACCCCCCCGCCAGCGAATTACCGCCGAAGCGGGACCTGCCGCCGAAGTGCAACCTGGTCTTCGGCGGTAATTCGGCGGCGGGGGGCCCTTCCATTCCGGGACCCGCCGCCGAAGTGCCCCGAAGACCCGCGGCGGGGACCCCCCGCCAACAAATTACGGCCAAAGAGTGGGCTGCACTTCGGCGGCTGATCCCGCTTCGGTGGTAATTCGCCGGTGGGGGGCCCCCGCTGCGGGTCCCAGAACAGAAGGGCCCCTCGCTGCCGAACAGGGCCGGCTCTAGACATTTCGCCATGCGAGGGACGCCCTGCTGCTTGCCAGTCCCACGACTCCGGTGGACCTCCTGCAGGCGTGCCTGCGGATGCTCCACCGGAGCCGCGGGACCAGCAGACCCTCCGCAGGCACGACTGCGGGAGGTCCACCAGAGCCGCCTGCCGCCGACGGCCCCAGGCCCCCGGAATCCTCTGGGCGGCCTGGGCTCACACAGAGCAGAGGGGAGAAGTGTGAGGCGTATGGCAGTCAGAGCAGTGGGTTGCGTGTGAGGTGAGTATGAGATAGGAGAGATGGAGGTGAGAAGCAGGAGGCTGAGGGAGAAATCCCAGGAGCAGAGTGCAAGGGCACGTTGGGAAAAGACGAGGACACAAGATCTGAAAGACTGGTTGGCAAGCAGAAGAGCCGGAAGCAGATGCAGGGAGGAGGGGGCTATGAAGCCGGAGCAACTCCAGGGAGATTTGAAGGCAAGTCTAAACGACGTTCAGCTAACGAGAGAAAGTAAAGGAATGTGATGGAGAGCTGGGGCAGGGAGCAGGAGAGTACAAGAAGCACACAACAGAGAAAAACCAGTAGGTCACATCCCTCTGCCAGTGCCAGACTGTGCCCTGTGCTGTTTTCTACTGTTCTGTCCAATCTTCATTTACAGTGCCCCAGGATCCCCTCCAGCTGAGCAGACAGAGACCAGGAAGGTGAGTCACTGCTAAGGCGTAAGTTGTGTGGCCTCAGCCGGGTAGCTGCCGAGGCCATCAGGATCACATGATCATGTATTTCATCAATTTCATCCCATTGCACTGTCTATGCTCTAGCCTACACCAGTTCAGAGAAGCCACATTCAGCCCAGCAGTGCTGAGCAGCTCTGGATATCAGTGTCAAGAACAGTCTCTAGGCTGGTGGAGAACAGTCAGGTACCAAGGTCAGTGGGTTTCACTGTTCACCAGGTCTCTAAAGCACCATGGAGGGACTTGGGCACATGATTCCCAAAAGCAACCTCCACAGTCAGGAGAGGGAGAATTAAAGAAAACGAGCTCTTGATCTCCAGGCTTCAGGGCACCAGCTGATCAGCAGCAGGGAACCAGGATAAAATAAGGGGCTTTACACCAGGGTACAGTTCTGTCTCTGACACCTCTGATATGGGCCACTGCTGTGGGCAGGACGTTGTCCATTCCGGTGAGGCAATCCCATTGGCTTTAATAGGACCAGTCATGGGGAAAAATAAGCAGGGAAAGTTTTCCTACACCAATAAGATTCACACTACTGAACTACAACCAGCAACTACCTGCGGCTTCCACTTGCTTCCCCAGGACATCCACGAGGCCTCACTAGACGGAGAAGACTTTGCAATGATTTTCACTCATTTATTTCATTCAGTGTCTGTAACTTTAGGAACTAGGGGTCCCAGGTGCTGGGGGGAGGAGAGGGGACAAAATTCTCTCTCTTACCTGCATCCGATTCCCCCCTTCCCCAACATGACTTCTGAAGTCTTCTCAGGTTGTATGAGCAAATTCAGCACCTATCCGCCTGCGTTCTCAGCACTGGGAATAGGCTTTTTATTTGTCCATAGAACAAGTTGCCGTGCAGGCAGCAGTCGTGCAAGCTTCCCCTCTCCCACACAGCTTCCCCCCTGAACCAGAAGCACCAGACGGGCACTCAGTCCATGTGGCATGCTCATGCCCGGCCACCCCCAATGAGCCTCAAGCATGCTGACAGCTTTGTCGATCTGGATTTGTGGCTCCTGGGAAGTGGGCTGAGACTTATCAAATCCATTTCAGACAGGACACTAATCAGCTACCAGACATGGGCCTCGGAAAGCCCTTGCAGCAGCGTCCCCTGTTTGAGTGGTGCCTTCCTGTGCAATTTCCTGGGGCAGCCTGTGCGATCCAAGCTGATGTTTTGTTCATCGATTCATTTAATGATCGTGCTTTGCAGAACAATCCACCACCCAGGCTCTCAGACAATACCAAGGTTTATTGTACTCTTGGCAAATATTGACAGCAGCTTTGTCTTGGTTAATCTTTATCTCTTGGCTTTGACCTCATAAGAGATTCCCAGGAAAGCAGAAGCATTTGGACAGTATCTGGTGATACTGAACCACAAACAGCTCCGGAAGTGCCTGGAAAACAGAATGAGTCTATAAGGTCTTGATTGGATTTCCAATGGACAAATGTCATCTCCACAAAGCCATCACTGTTACTGGTGCAAACTGAAAGTGGAAAGGCCAAGGATCGGATGTGCCATGGAGAGAGAACGAGGCTCTGATCCCTGAAGGCGGTCCTTCCAGCTCCCGATCGGGGCACATCAGCACTGTCCTGTGCTTTATCTGTTTCCATGGCTGTCGAACCATCTGCCTTCTTGTAGGGTGTAAAGAGCAATTTGGCTCTAAGCCCCCAGCCAAGTTATTCTTGGGCATCAGTAGTGTAATGATGAGAGCAGGATTCACTGAAGGCTCCTGGGGATCTCCAGGGGTTTGCAGTTGTGTTTAAAACAGGCTTCCTGAACTGGTGTCACAGCGATAACGGACCACGGAGATGAGGCTGGGAGATTCCACAGAAGTTCAGGAACAGCATCATCAATAGCATCACCAGATCAGCCACATGGTACTTCTAGGGCCCATCCACACTACAGATACTGGAAGGTTCCCATCTGGTTTCAGCACAAAGTAGTCCAGAGGACAAAGTGCACCCAAACCTGGTTCAGATGGGAGGCTTTTTATCAAGACTGGGACTAGACCTGAAATTGATTTCCAACCACCTTCTCCTGTTCCATATTACACTGCCATGTTTCCCACAAACCACCCTCCCCAACATCTCCCACAACCTGGGGGTCAGGTCTGCAGGACAAACATCCCAGTCTGAACCTCATTCTGCAATCTGACTCTCACTGGCACCATGTCCCCCGCACCTGCCAGTCCAGGGTGCAGGAGAGACCCCTGTGAATGAAAGAAACTAGATTTCTCATCACAGCAAACCCAGTTTCCTGGTGAGCACCGTACAGTTCAGAGGGGGAAACATTAACCCTCTGGATACTGCACACACCACTCGGCAGCTTTCATCTGGCTGGCAGCATGGAAGAGGCAGAGCCCAGAAGATGAAGGAGGCAACTGGTGGGGGAGGGCATGTCAAACTGACATTTTAAAACAGAACTCATCATTTCGAGGAGGAGGTTATCACTAAGTCCTGCCTTCCTGCACGCCTTTGTCCCCCTACACACTCCCCACACAAAGGTAGCCCTGAGAAATCAGCATAATCTCCATCCCAACACCACGGCTTTCACGACAGGATACTGGGACTTGTGCTGCCGTTAAATGGGGTCAGAATAACACCATCTCCAGACAGGAACATGTAGCCCAGCCCGGCTGTCAATCAGAAAAAGGCATTCCCAAAACACACTGCTCCCTGGAGAATACTGCAGTTTCCTCCCTTGCCAGAATTTAGCATTGAGCCATGCATTCCATCACTGCTCCCACGCAACTGAGCGTCACGCCGCAGAAAACAGGAACTGGCCAACAGCCTGCACGGAGTTACAGAAGACTTCCCTGTTTTGCTGGTGCCGTTTCCCAGCTGTCACTGTCTGGCCTCATGCTTTTTCCTTTTATCCCTCCAGAGTCCTCAATCACTTGCTTTCATGGGAGCAGCGCCCATTATGGGGACCAGCAGGTCTGGCCAGTGCAGCCTGCTCTGTCGGGTTTGGTTCTCATTACAGGCAGTGCAGGAAACACCCTGGCCACAGAGATGTGCACAGCAGAGGGGCCAAGGCGGATTGATCATGATAAGAACGCCGGAGCCAGGCAGCTTTCTTTGGGGACCTTCGCAGTTTCTCTCGGGCCAAATCCAGAGCAGTTTCCCATCTGCTCGCCCTCATTTTAGGGGTCTGGATAAAATGGGACCCAGTTCTGAACCATCCTTGGTTCTGAAATTGCAGAATTGCAGCCCAGCTGTATGTGGCTTTGCCATTCCAGAGACCAGGCCCTTGCAGATGAGAGGGAAGAGCTGAAGAAGACCCCTTGGAAAGGTGGGGAATGCTTGGCCGGGTTTACCACTGCAGCGGTACCCAGGAGGGGCTGAACCCACTGGAGCTGGTTGCCCATTTAAGGTAAACAGATGTAAGCTGCCTTGCATCGACCTGACTCCATAATGTAAACCAGAGCCAATCCCAGCCACTGGGCTGCTTCACTGGAAACCCTGTTTGGGAGGGCCTGAGACCTCGGACTGGTGAAACGTATCCAGGCCCCCTTGCTGGCTGGGCCTCATTTGCCACCTCACTTAATACAATCAGTGCACTATTCGTAACATTATAGCCACAAGCCAGGAAAGGGCCTGAGGGCCTCCGGGCAGCTCTGAGTTGGGATGTGGTTTAGATGGAAGATTTTTTTTTTTAATCCTTTTCCTTCCCTCAAAAGCATCTTCTATTCACCCCCACTTCTGGTACCTCAGATTTCACCCCCACTTAATACCTGGTTAATCTCTACTTAACCCCTTGGCACTGGCTGATAATTTGCTGATAATTAGCCTGCAGTTGTTGCCAGTCACTATCACCAGCAGAAATTGGATCCCTGGGTAACATCACAGTTAAGAAGCACACAGTGTATTCCCGCACTGCCCCCCCAGAGAGCTTCCGCTCTGGAGTACGGGGCCTCCTCTTGGCTCTGTCTGAGCTAGCACATAGGGTGTTAGCTATGATGGGTGCCTCAGGGCTCATCTACACTACAGAACCTTTGCCAGTACACCTAGGATGGCAGAGACATCAAGTGGAGATGCAGCAGAGGCAGACAAGAAGGAGTTCTTCTGCCGCCAATAGCTACACCACTTCCTCAAACAACATTAGCTAAACCAACAGATGCATTCTTCTGTCGTCTCTATACTGGGAGTTTTGCCAGCAGAGTTATGCTGGGTGTGATTTATTCATAGCTATGCCAGTAAAACTTTGCTGTGCAGACTACTGTGTCCACATTACCACTTACATTGGCAAAATGTATGTAGCTCAGGGGTGTGAAAAAACACCCCCCAAGAGACCTAAGTGGTAGTGTGCACAGAACTATGTCAGTCGGAGAGCTTCTCCTGCTGACATTGCTACCACCACTCATTGGGGGTGGTTTACTTATGTCGACGGAAGAGCTCTCTCCCATCGGCATAGAGTGGCTACACAGGAAATCTTACAGCGCCGTAGCTGCATCGGGACAGCTGTGCCACTGTAAGGTCTCTAGTGTAGACATGGCCTGAGCATTGCCAACACAGGTTTTCAACAGCATGTCCCCTAACCCTGCTTAGAGCTTATCTAATCCTGCATCAGCAATCAAATGGTGCCAAGGGGCGATGTGGCGATTAACCAGATGTTAAATGGGTGTGAAATTCTACATCTGTTCTAATACAGTACTGAAGAAAAATGATTCTCTGTGTCCCATCCTAATGCGTAAGATTCTTTTTAAATGACCTCTTCTTTTAATTGGAATCAGGCCATCCACCAGCATAGCCTAATTAAGACGATTCTACTGCATAAAGATAGATACGATTACATGCTGCAGGTCTCGGCTGCAGCTGATCCCAAAGTCCAATTACACAGAGACAGCACCTCAGCCACAAAGCAGTAGCTGGGAGTTCCAGGGAACTGTATGAAAATTTTTTTACAAAGCAGCACTCAAAGACTAACGCCACCTTGATGGGAATGAATGGATTCACTGTTATAATCAAATTGTGCCGCGGAGTCACTTTTCCTTCTCAAAGCAAAGTTCAGGGCTAGCTGGAATAGCAGCAAGGAGCAACCAGAGCTGTTTTGCCATGCAAAAGATACCCCAGAATGAAGAGGCTGCAGTGGGAATGCTCATCTGCTTCGTTAATCCACCAAGATCACCATGTCTGTCTGAATTAAACATTCATGGAGACATGTCCGATGCCATGCAATACGGTTCCTCTACATTACAGCATTAATGCTAAACACATGCCCCTGGACACACAACTGTGTCAATTCAGCTTTTCACCTCTGGAGGAGAGTTGGCTTCCAATCTGTGTTAGGGCACCAGTGAAATGAGTTCATCAGTCTCAGCCCGCTCCTCCCAGAAGACAAAAGCCCATTCACAATTGTATTGGAAAACATAGAGCAGACTGCAGCAAATGGACCCACAGTTTGCTGCATGGCTGCTGGTCCTGAGCTTTGCATGATTTATTTAAACGCAACGTGTGCATATGAGAGCAACACTGGGAGAATTTCAGAGAGAACATTGTGCATGCCTGGCCATTGTGGTGAGCATTTCTGGTTTGGCATGAACAACAGTCAAAGTACTTCACCCAGACTCTCTGAGGCTAAGTTAGCTGCACCCAGCACCACAAAGACTACAGGTCAGAGGGACCTGTAAAACAAAGGACCGTTTGGATTCCTACCTGGTGCCTTGAGTTCATCGCTGATGAAGGTCAGTAGCTCCCGGTAGATGTTGCAATAGGGCATAGGCCAGGTAAGGAAGGTGTGGTAGGTGCTAATGGCCTTCAGAAGCAGGTCAGAGTCTGGTGGGAAGTGAGGAGTCTATAGGGGAAAAAGAAATAGCATGAGGATTACAATCCAAGGCGGGCCAAGGACACAATCATGGAGGCCTGTCCTTCCTCTTTGGCCTTGCCCCCCCCCGACACCACTCAGACAGATTCAGATCCTCCCAGGTCCCAAACTAGGCTCCCAAACTGAGCTGCTTGATAGCCTAAGTAAAAGAGGAGGAGGTTTCAGCGGCCATTAGCATCACGGGAAAGCAGGTATGTGGGCTGGCACTAGGAGGATAATAAAAAAAACCTCTCAGTCTCGATCAAACCAGAGGTCGTACAATCTACTCCCTGACTGTAGCTAGCACTGGATGCTTCTGAGGAAGGTTCAAGAAACCCTTCCCTGGACAACTACAGAATAACCTGCCTGTTGGGGTTGTTTCTTCCTAAGTGCCATCAGTTAGTGGCTTATTCTCCAAAGCAGGAGAGTTTCTCTCTTACTAAAGAAAACATATTCTTAGCAACCATGGATGTTCTCATCCTTTCAGATGCCTAACCCTTTTATGAATCCTGCTTAGTTCTCAGCCTCCATGAGATCCTGGAGCAATGAACTGCACAGGATAATTATATGTTGTGTGAAAAAAACGTATTTCCTTTTATCTGTTTTAAATGTGTTGCCTTTGGGTTTCATTAGAAGTTTCCTTGATTTGATTTATTATGAGAAAGAGCAAATGGGGCAGATTCACCTTCTATACAGATGTAATTTTGTACACTTCTATCATGTCCCCTCTTATTTGTCCCCTCTCTAAACATAAATGGACCCAAACTTCTCAGTCTCTCTGACCTATGCTATTTGGTTGCTTTTTCTGATCCCTTTCCACTTCTGCTAGATCTTTTTCCAGATGAGAAGACCAGGGCAGAGGACAGTACTTCAGGTGAGGTTATCCCAAAAGTATAACTGGGTTATAAAAAGAACTAGATACGTTCCTGGAGGACAGGTCCATCAATGGCTATTAGCCATGATGGTCAGAGATGGAACCCCATGCTCAGGGCAACCCTAAACCTCTGACTGCCAGAAGTGGGACAAGAAGCCGGAGTGGATCTATCCAAAACTGACCTGTTCTGTACACTCCCCTGAAAACCTGGTACTGGCCAATGTCAGATACAGGAAACTGGGCTAGATGGACACAGTATGGCAGCTCTTATGTCTTACATAACGACATTATTCTTCTTTCAGCTAGGGCAGTGCTCCAATTCTCAGCCTGTCCTTGAAGCTGAAGTTACAATCAGTTAAAAACTTTAGGACTTACACACAGAGCTGCAGAATAGAACAGCAGAGCCAATGGCGTGAGGAGGTCATAGTTGCCTGTCTCTTGGACCTGCAGGAAATACACAAGAGACGAGGAGGATCAGCTGTGCTACTTGGTTACAGAAATATCCAAAAGCTATCAGGAGATGGAAGGAAGCTTTGTAGGAAACCATGTGATCGCAAGATCCTGTCCAGCACCCCACTCAACGACATCAATGCTAAGATTCCCATTGACTTCAACAGGCACTGTACAGGTATAACAGGATTTTTCAGACCCCTGAGAGTGACATAGTTATACTGATATATGTCTGTAGAGTAGACCTGGCCTTAGGTTGGCTTAACTACACCGCGTCTACGCTAGGGATTAGGTTGCCGTACCTATGCTGGTCAGGAGCATGGATTTTTTTACATCCCTAACCAATGCAGCTATACCAACCCAGCTTTGTAAGTACAGACTATACCATTGGCACAGCTCATCCCATCTTTGTCTACTCCAGGAAAGTGAGGAACATTAGAAAATGTGTTACCTGCAATCTTTAAATTAACACTCTGTTAAATGCTACTTAGCGCCCAGCGAGGACAAAGATAGTCATGTTTAAAAATGTACATTAGCTGGTGCCAGTCAATCTTAGATTTCCCCTTGGAGGAATGAGCACCACATGAGTGCATAATGGAAAATATTTTTGCAACTATTCAAATTCAAAAGGGAATTTCTATTCAGCCAAGTTTGTGACCCTTTACATTTTCTGTGTGAGGGAACTTTATTCACACTTGTTGCAATGTGTGCTGTGCATTGAATGTAAATCATGCAACCAGATAACAGAAACAACACCAGCTAACTTATGTCACTAGGCAACATTGCGGAATTCTGTAACAAAACTAATTATGGCAATCTGCAGACTAAGAATTCACTGAGGAAATTCACCAATAATTATGAATCCATACAGGAATAGCATGAGGTGTTCCTGAACAATTGGACAAAAGGAGGGAAAAGAGTAAAGATTAAAACTAATCAACTTATTAGTTGCCATATTGCCAACCCCAGCCATTTAAAAATCACGAATCAGGCCAGGAAAAAAAAAAGAGACATTTTTGGTTCATTTTAGTTCTTTTGGTTGAGTCTTTAAGGGTAGGTACATTTGGGTCACGTTTTCAAGATTTTCTCCTTAACTAGAAAGGCTAGAAACTTGTTACAAAATGAAAGCTGAGATTCTCACTTACTCACATGAGTCTAGGAGCTGGGGCTGTAAGAAAAACATTAAATATTGCCAGACTCATGATAACATTGTGAGGGTTGGCAACACTGCAATGTGAATTATTTGCTCACTTGAACTCCAGAGTCCCTAGCACCACCTCCTACCAGGCTAAGGTCTCCCATCCAAGTCTTAAGGATACTTAACTTGGGAGAGTTGATGGCCTCACATCAGAAGACAGACTTGCTGAAAGTTAACAGTTCAGCAACTCTGATTCTTCACTTACCATACTTAGCTGGACATAGCAAACTCTAGCAGCCTGCTGCTTACTACAGCTGATAGCATTTGCTCAGTCCCTATGTTCCAAATGTATTTTTGGTTGCAAAGCAAACCAGAATAGCCCAGGCAAAGCTTCCATTAAAATAGCAGGAAGCCATCAATTCATTCTGAATTGGACAGGATAAAAAAGAAAAGCTTGCAACAAGGGAGGGTTTCAGGAAGTCAAGCCTCATAAATCCTAGCGCACCAAACCAACTTCAGCCCTGCCCCTAGAAACATGCATGCCTAGGACTCCTGGAACTGTATGGCTGGGATCTCCCTTCCCCGGCTTCCCTCCGCACAATGGCCAGCACACAATGGAGAATGAGACTGGAATCTGTGCTTCTCCCCAAGTGCATAGGAGGGCGGTCGCTATTGTGGGACTGGAGGTCATGCACATAGAAGCACTTCAGGAAGTAGGAAACCTCTCCTTGTGTCTTGTGATGCTATTCAAAGTGCAGATGTTCAGGCTTGCTCTTTTCTCAGTGCACTGCCATATCCCTTTTCTCTACAGTTCCCACATGCCAGAAGCTGCTCTCCAGAGGTCTGAGCTCAGATCAGCTCGATAATCTCCAGGCTCTGATGCTCAGTCACGTGTTATTACAACATCTGCTAAAAACTGAAAAATTCAAATAGTTTTGGCCACAGAGGCTGACACCTTTGCACACTGACTGCAGCGGGACAAGCTGGAATGGGGCCAACTCACGGCAAATCAGATTCACATTTGGGGGTCCGCACGCAGAGCTGGGTGTCTCTGGTGCTGAGAGAGAGAACACGGCCAACTGACCAGCAAGCCTGCAGGCCAGACACCAGCTTCTCTTTCACTGGGCATAACCTTCAGACTTCCTCCTGCTCACAGGCTTCCTTCCTCCACGGAAAGCAAGAGACCTAGCCGCGAGGGCTCATGGGAAAGGTGTCAGGTTGAGCTACAGGCTCCATTCTTCCCAAGCACTGACACCCTGTTCATGCTATTGTGGCCGACCTCGCTGGAGGAACGCGATGCTGCTTGGCATTTGGTAGCACATGTGGACTCTGTGCAGTCCACAAGTAAAGATGGGGCAAACCTCTCAGCTCAGGTGGATTGATTTATTTCACTGACAAGCATCTACCTCTTTGCAGGTGGTCTGTGAATAGCTTATGGTGTGACTGAATTTGTTGTTTGAATTATTTGCCAGTTCCTGTCAGTAATTCTTAGTGTAGTCATAGAGTTTCAGGCCAGCTGGGACGACCAGACCACCTACTCCGATCTCCTGTATACTGCAGGCCACCTGCACCCGCACACTATGCCCAACAACTGAAATCACCGAAGTCTTACAGCCCTCAGGAGACTAGATTATTCCATGACACACAGAGAGAACAGGCGGGACCAAGGCGCACCAGGCCCAACAGCTCTTAGTCATATTTCAGTTTTCTTTCCATCTTCATCTCCACAGTCACCCGGAGCTTGCTCATGCGCGCCTTACTAAGGCCTCACCACTCGTGTGCGATATTTGAAATTCAAGCTGTGTTGGTAAATTCTGATTGGGCACAAGTCACATGGTATGTCTCCATTGCCTGGCTGGATGTGCATAATTCTTAGAATCAGGTGCAGGATTTATTAGGAATTCAACGTTCATATTCTGCAAATGTTTTCCAACATTCACTTAAAATTCCCTGTTTCCAGGAACTTTCCTACCAGCGACTGTTTGAGAGAACTTTCACGGAGAAACACCACAAGAAGGACACAAAAGCCTTTGAAGGGATTTATCAGCACCGTGGGAACTGTGTTTTACAGCATCAACCACCCAGCTCCAGTCTCAAGCCATGCTACTAACTTGTTCCTACTAAAGGCAGGGAGGGATCTGTGAACATGGTTCTAACTGTTTGCTTCTGCTCCACTAGGCACTATGCTGAAAGCCCTATGGCCCAGGTTCTCAAAGGGATTTAGGCACCTAACTTCAAGGGGAATTAGGCACCTGGATACCTGTGAGGATCTGGGCCCAGCCTCTTGTCTAAGAAGGTGGGTGTACTCAACCTGGTTTGGAAGGGGTTTCACTAACACAGTCGCCTCTCACGCCTGTGAAGTCACCTAGCACAAGCAGGACTATAATATGGAAAAGAACTAGTACCAGAAATGATGCAAATGCCCTCAAATTCCTAGACTTCAAGTGCTCACTGAGATTATCATCGATATCACAACAGTGCCCAAAGATTCCAGTCAGGCTCAGGGCCCCCATTGTGTTAGGTGCTGTACATGCATGCGCATGTGCTCTCTCTCTCTCTCTCTCTCTCACACACACACACACTCCCTGTTTTGAGGAGCTTACTGTTAAAGATAAAAAGACAAAGTGTGGGGGAAGAGGATACAAGATATAAGTAAAGTGCCTTTTGCAAAACCCACTCCAATCCAACAGGAATGTTTCCATTGATTTCAGCGGGATTTGGATCAGGTTCCAAAGTGATGGTAGGGAACATCATGCTAGTGCAATAGTCCCAATGCTAGTACAACAGCCCTCACCTTGAACCTGGGCCATCCAGCTCTAAAAGCACCAGCTGCTACATCTTGAGCTACAGAGCCAGGGCTCCCTTGTGTGGCCTGTAACAGATTCAGATCCCCTGCAGACTGGGCACAGAGGGAATCTTGTAACATACTCACCAGTGGGTTACCCTAGCATTTCAGGTAACCCTAGCCTAAAACCCTTCACACATGCATCCAAATTATAAAGTATCTGGGGGAAGGGGCTTCTTTACAGACTTCAGAGCAGGACTCCCTGCCAGACTCCACCCTAATGACAACAAAGCACCCGTTGCCCCCTTCGCAGAAGACCTCCACCTCCTCCCTGCTGGGGCATCCTTCATCCTTGCTGGCAGGGCCTTACCTCTTTGGTTTTCTGCAGGATTTTCTCCAGGAGGATGAGGTAGTTTCCTGCATCTCGGCTGACCAACTCCTGCAGGCTCCAGCAGTTCAGACACAGCCCAGCTATCAGAGAGAGAAAGGAAAACCACATATCAAATGCACTAGGAATTCCAGAGCCGGCAGTAGCAGTGCACAGAAGGAACTGCTAACACGTGGAGTATGGGGCTAGCACTTTGTGTCAGTGAGAGCTAGAAACCCAGAATGTTCATTCTATTCTGTTCTACAAGGTTCTTATCCTTCCCTCATTGACACAGTATCTGAGTACCTTCCACTCACGCATTAAGTGACATGACTAATGTCTGTCACATGTGATTCATTGGGAATTGTTTTGGCAGTGTCCACGCTACTCTGTGGTGATATCAGGGAAGGCAAGTCAGGGAAGTGCACCTGGCACTTGGGAGGTTTGGGATGGTCCTCAGTTCCTGGAGGAGTCTGTTCCACAGTCTGGGACCGGCCCCGCGAAATCTCCATCTCCTGCACAGATGTGCTGTACATTTGTGGTAGAGAGCTCCACTGTACCAGAGCAACAGTGGTGTCACCCACACTCCTCATCCAGGAACTTTAGGCTCTTTCAAATGCTCTGGGCCCTGGCCCCTGAGCACCTTGAAGGACTTGAACTTGGCCTGATCACGATGGTATGTATGTGGTACGAAGGTCATGAGGCAAGTAACTCCTATTGTGGCCACCCAGGTATTTAATATCCCTCAATTCCAAGTCTCACACCATTATCACCACTCACCTTCTCATGCACGCAGCTAGCAGGTAGGAAAGCAGAGACATTCGA